>NC_139635.1:17992509-18195009 GCF_964638095.1 Poromitra crassiceps
GTATCTCTCTCCCCCCCTCTCTATCTCTCTCTCCCCCTCTCTCTGTCTGTATCTCTCTCATCTCCCTCTCTGTCTGTATCTCTCTACCCTCTCTCTCTCTCTCTCCCCCCTCTCTCTGCACGTATCCCCCCCCCTCTCTCTCTTCCCCCCCTCTCTCTCTCACCCCTCCCTCTGTCTGTACTCTCTCTACACAGTATGTTTGTATCTCTCATCCCCCCCCCCTCATCTCATCTCCGTCATCACCCCCCCTCTCTGTCTGTATCTCTCCCCCCCTCTCTCTCTCTCCCCCCCCCTCTTCTGTCTGTATCTCTCTCACTCGCGCTCCCGCCCTCTCTCTGTCGTATCTCTCCCCCCTCTCTCTCCTCCTCCCCCCTCTCTCTGTCGTATCTCTCTCCCCCCCTCTCTCTCTCTCTCTCTCTCCCCCCCCTCTCTGTCTGTATCTCTCTCTCTCCCCCCCCTCTCTCTCTCTCTCTCTCCCCCCTCTCTCTTCTGTCCCCCTCTCTCTCTCCCCCCCTCTCTCTGTCTCTCTCTCTCTCTCTCCCCCCCCTCTCTGTCTGTATCTCTCTCTCTCCCCCCCCCCTCTGTCTGTATCTCTCTCCCCCCTCTCTCTCTCTCCCCCTCTCTCTGTCTGTATCTCTCCCCTCTCTCCTCTCCCCCCCTCTCTCTGTCTGTATCTCTCCTCTCTCTCTCCCCCTCTCTCTCTGTCTGTATCTCTCTCTCTTTCCCCCCCTCTCTCTGTCTGTATCTCTCTCTCCCCCCCTCTCTGTCTGTATCTCTCTCTCTCTCCCCCCCTCTCTCTGTCTGTATCTCTCTCTCTCTCCCCCCCTCTCTCTGTCTGTATCTCTCTCTCTCCCCCCCCTCTCTGTCTGTATCTCTCTCTCCTCTCTCTGTCTGTATCTCTCTCTCCCCCCCCTCTCTGTCTGTATCTCTCTCTCTCTCCTCCCCCCTCTCTCTGTCTGTATCTCTCTCTCTCTCCCCCCCCTCTCTCTGTCTGTATCTCTCTCTCTTCCCCCCCTCTCTCTGTCTGTATCTCTCTCTCTTTCCCCCCTCTCTCTGTCTGTATCTCTCTCTCTCTCTCCCCCCCTCTCTCTGTCTGTATCTCTCTCTCTCTCCCCCCTCTCTCTGTCTGTATCTCTCTCTCTCCCCCCACTCTCTGTCTGTATCTCTCTCTCTCCCCCCCTCTCTCTGTCTGTATCTCTCTCTCTCCCCCCTCTCTCTGTCTGTATCTCTCTCTCTCTCCCCCCCTCTCTCTGTCTGTATCTCTCTCTCTCTCTCCCCCCTCTCTCTGTCTGTATCTCTCTCTCTCTCTCTCCCCCCTCTCTCTGTCTGTATCTCTCTCTCTCTCTCCCCCCTCTCTCTGTCTGTATCTCTCTCTCTCTCCCCCTCTCTCTGTCTGTATCTCTCTCTCTCTCTCCCCCTCTCTCTGTCTGTATCTCTCTCTCCCCCTCTCTCTGTCTGTATCTCTCTCTCTCCCCCCTCTCTGTCTGTATCTCTCTCTCTCTCCCCCCCTCTCTCTGTCTGTATCTCTCTCTCTCTCCCCCCTCTCTCTGTCTGTATCTCTCTCTCTCTCCCCCCCTCTCTCTGTCTGTATCTCTCTCTCTCTCCCCCTCTCTCTGTCTGTATCTCTCTCTCTCTCTCTCCCCCCCTCTCTGTCTGTATCTCTCTCTCTCTCTCCCCCCTCTCTCTGTCTGTATCTCTCTCTCTCTCCCCTCTCTGTCTGTATCTCTCTCTCTCTGTCTGTATCTCTCTCTCTCTCTCTCTCTCTCTGTCTGTATCTCTCTCTCTCTCTCTCTGTCTGTATCTCTCTCTCTCTCTGTCTGTATGTCTCTCTCTCTCTCTCTCTCTGTCTGTATCTCTCTCTCTCTCTCTCTCTCTGTCTGTATCTCTCTCTCTCTGTCTGTATCTCTCTCTCTCTCTCTCTGTCTGTATCTCTCTCTCTCTCTGTCTGTATGTCTCTCTCTCTCTCTCTCTCTCTCTCTGTCTGTATCTCTCTCTCTCTCTCTCTCTCTCTCTCTCTCTGTCTGTATCTCTCTCTCTCTCTCTCTGTCTGTATCTCTCTCTCTCTCTCTGTCTGTATGTCTCTCTCTCTCTCTCTCTCTGTCTGTATCTCTCTCTCTCTCTCTCTCTCTGTCTGTATCTCTCTCTCTCTGTCTGTATCTCTCTCTCTCCCTCTCTCTGTCTGTATCTCTCTCTCTCTCTGTCTGTATGTCTCTCTCTCTCTCTCTCTCTCTGTCTGTATCTCTCTCTCTCTCTCTCTCTCTCTCTCTCAATTCAATTCAATTCAATTCAAAGAGGCTTTATTAAGCATGACCATAGTGAGTTACAGTATTGCCAAAGCACATTGTACATCGTAGTACAGACATAGGAAGAAAAAAAAAAACAGAAAGAGTTTGTAACATACAGAACGGAAACATTATGTTACTTGTAACAAAATACAGGTAGTTCGAACAACAACCGTGTCAACAATATTTTGTATTGAAATATATACAGATATTTACATATTGATTGTGCTTGAAATAGAGAGAGGGAAGGGACGATGTATGTGTGTGTGTGTGTGTGTGTGTCTGTGTGTGTGTGAGTGTGTGGGGGTGATGTGTTTTTTCTGGAGAGGCGTTTGTGTGTTTGTGTGTGTGTGTGTGTGTGTGTGTGTGTGTGTCTGTCTGTGTGTGTGTGTGTGTGTGTGTGTGTGTGTGTGTGTGTGTGGACAAGGTGCTCACTCACTGTCCCTCAGACTGTGACAAGTCTGTATGTCTCTCTCTCTCTGTCTGTATCTCTCTCTCTCTCTCTCTGTCTGTATCTCTCTCTCTCTCTGTCTGTATGTCTCTCTCTCTCTCTCTCTCTGTCTGTATCTCTCTCTCTCTCTCTGTCTGTATCTCTCTCTCTCTGTCTGTATCTCTCTCTCTCTCTCTCTGTCTGTATCTCTCTCTCTCTCTGTCTGTATGTCTCTATCTCTCTCTCTCTCTCTGTCTCTCTCTCTCTCTCTCTCTCTGTCTGTATCTCTCTCTCTCTCTCTCTCTCTCTCTCTCTGTCTGTATCTCTCTCTCTCTGTCTGTATCTCTCTCTCTCTCTCTCTGTCTGTATCTCTCTCTCTCTCTGTCTGTATGTCTCTATCTCTCTCTCTCTCTCTGTCTCTCTCTCTCTCTCTCTCTCTGTCTGTATCTCTCTCTCTCTCTCTCTCTCTCTCTCTCTGTCTGTATCTCTCTGTGGGTGTCAGGCGTGGTCTGAATGAAAGCCTTATTTCATAGTGTAAAGAAAGCCTCTGCTGTGGTTAAGCTGCTGCTTTTGAGGAATCAAGGCCTCAGAGTTCACTTTCCTCTCTTCCTACTGTTCATCCACTGGGAGGCAACAAAGCGGTGCCAGAGATCTACCACCTGTTGGTTTAACAGATCTACCACCTGTTGGTTTAACAGATCTACCACCTGTTGGTTTGATCTACCACCTGTTGGTTTAACAGATCTACCACCTGTTGGTTTGATCTACCACCTGTTGGTTTTGATCTACCACATGTTGGTTTGATCTACCACCTGTTGTTTTGATCTACCACATGTTGGTTTGATCTACCACCTGTTGGTTTGATCTACCACCTGTTGGTTTGATCTACCACCTGTTGGTTTAACAGATCTACCACCTGTTGGTTTGATCTACCACCTGTTGGTTTGATCTACCACCTGTTGGTTTAACAGATCTACCACCTGTTGTTTGATCTACCACCTGTTGGTTTGATCTACCACCTGTTGGTTTAACAGATCTACCACCTGTTGGTTTAACAGATCTACCACCTGTTGGTTTGATCTACCACCTGTTGGTTTGATCTACCACCTGTTGGTTTGATCTACCACCTGTTGGTTTGATCTACCACCTGTTGGTTTGATCTACCACCTGTTGGTTTAACAGATCTACCACCTGTTGGTTTGATCTACCACCTGTTGGTTTGATCTACCACCTGTTGGTTTAACAGATCTACCACCTGTTGGTTTGATCTACCACCTGTTGGTTTGATCTACCACCTGTTGGTTTAACAGATCTACCACCTGTTGTTTTGATCTACCACATGTTGGTTTTGATCTACCACCTGTTGGTTTTGATCTACCACATGTTGGTTTGATCTACCACCTGTTGTTTTGATCTACCACATGTTGGTTTGATCTACCACCTGTTGGTTTGATCTACCACCTGTTGGTTTGATCTACCACCTGTTGGTTTAACAGATCTACCACCTGTTGGTTTGATCTACCACCTGTTGGTTTGATCTACCACCTGTTGGTTTAACAGATCTACCACCTGTTGGTTTGATCTACCACCTGTTGGTTTGATCTACCACCTGTTGGTTTAACAGATCTACCACCTGTTGGTTTAACAGATCTACCACCTGTTGGTTTGATCTACCACCTGTTGGTTTGATCTACCACCTGTTGGTTTGATCTACCACCTGTTGGTTTGATCTACCACCTGTTGGTTTGATCTACCACCTGTTGGTTTAACAGATCTACCACCTGTTGGTTTGATCTACCACCTGTTGGTTTGATCTACCACCTGTTGGTTTAACAGATCTACCACCTGTTGGTTTGATCTACCACCTGTTGGTTTGATCTACCACCTGTTGGTTTAACAGATCTACCACCTGTTGGTTTAACAGATCTACCACCTGTTGGTTTGATCTACCACCTGTTGGTTTGATCTACCACCTGTTGGTTTGATCTACCACCTGTTGGTTTGATCTACCACCTGTTGGTTTAACAGATCTACCACCTGTTGGTTTGATCTACCACCTGTTGGTTTGATCTACCACCTGTTGGTTTAACAGATCTACCACCTGTTGGTTTGATCTACCACCTGTTGGTTTGATCTACCACCTGTTGGTTTGATCTACCACCTGTTGGTTTGATCTACCACCTGTTGGTTTTGATCTACCACCTGTTGGTTTGATCTACCACCTGTTGGTTTGATCTACCACCTGTTGGTTTTGTGCCAGCGATCTACCACCTGTTGGTTTTGATCTACCACCTGTTGGTTTGATCTACCACCTGTTGGTTTGATCTACCACCTGTTGGTTTTGATCTACCACCTGTTGGTTTGATCTACCACCTGTTGGTTTGATCTACCACCTGTTGGATTGATCTACCACCTGTTGGTTTGATCTACCACCTGTTGGTTTTGATCTACCACCTGTTGGGTTTGTGCCAGCGATCTACCACCTGTTGGTTTTGGCCACTTGCTCAAGTAGAGCTGCTCAGTGTGCAACAGTTGTAGACTGAGGCAGTCTAGATATTGGAGAAACGTGAGAGGAAAAATGCGTCTGGAGGAAGTGAAAGACCGACACCCTCTTCCCTTCCATCAACAACTGCTGTCAAAGTTCTGTTGAGTTTTTAAATGTTTGGTTTTTACTGGTTGTGGTTTTACCTTCAGGTGTGAAGTACAAAAGGGAATTTGGGAAGTGCTTTTGACTTGATCTGGGTAAAGGTTGAACTTAACTGCCACACAGTTGAAGGTTTAACTTAACTGCCACACAGTTGAAGGTTGAACTTAACTGTCACACAGTTGAAGGTTGAACTTAACTGCCACACAGTTGAAGGTTGAACTTAACTGCCACACAGTTGAAGGTTGAACTTAACTGCCACACAGTTGAAGGTTGAACTTAACTGCCACACAGTTGAAGGTTGAACTTAACTGCCACACAGTTAAAGGTTGAACTTAACTGCCACACAGTTGAAGGTTGAACTTAACTGCCACACAGTTGAAGGTTGAACTTAACTGCCACACAGTTGAAGGTTGAACTTAACTGCCAGTTGCAAGGATGCAGATTGCCGTTTGAGCAAACACCCTGCAAGTGTCATTAACACCTGGTGGTGGTCCTCCTCTGCCTGCCCTCCATTAACACCTGGTGGTGGTCCTCCCCTCCTCTGCCTGCCCTCCATTAACACCTGGTGGTGGTCCTCCCCTCCTCTGCCTGCCCTCCATTAACACCTGGTGGTGGTCCTCCCCTCCTCTGCCTGCCCTCCATTAACACCTGGTGGTCGTCCTCCCCTCCTCTGCCTGCCCTCCAGGGAGAATCTGGCCAGCGACATGTACCTCATCTCCCAGATGGACAGCGACCAGTACGTGCCAATCGTGACGGTAGCCAACCTGGACCACGTGAAGAAGCTCAGCACCGACGTGGAGCTGATCGTGGACATTTTACGATGTGAGTACCGTCTCGTTCAGGGATGTTCAACTTAACGCGGTGGCGATGTCATGTGTTGAAGTCAGGGAAAGAAGCTTTTTGTCCACACTTGGCAGGCATAGTAGCACCAGTAGAGCTGCACAATTCATCACCAAGAAATCTAAACTGCAATATAAACAATGCAATGAATTGCTTAAGAGACCGCTTTCCACCATGAATAGAGTACAATAGCTTTCATCACACGCTCTATCATGCAATCTTTAAAGGGATAGTTTGGATTTTTTTATGTGGGGTTGTATGAGGTATTTCCCCCGAAAGTCAGTGTACTACATGCAGTAGAATGCAGCCGGCGCCGGCCCAGTTTGGAGAAATGGAGAGCAGTTGCATGTAGAGCTGTGGCACGTAGAGCTGTGGCACGTAGAGCTGTTCCACGTAGAGCTGTTACACCCAGTTTTTAGCTGAAAGCTGCACTGTAGCCAGGGGTTGGAAGTAGAACTACTAGGGCAGAGGTTCTCAAATGTTTTTCAGCCAAGGACCCCTTACAAGATAGAAAATATACCGGGGACCCCCTCATTCTGATTTGTGATTTTGGGCTAAGCTTAATTGTTTCCACGGTAACGTGCTTGACTTTTAATTTGATAGGTTTGTTATTAGAATGAACCATTTTAGATTTAAAGCATAAACTATTTTCGTTGAACTATGAAGATTTTGCAAAAAAAAATATATATATATTTTTTTTATTACATTACATTACGTCATTTTAGCTTTTGTTTTGTCCAAAGCGACTTACAATATCACAATTTGTTAACAGTACAGAAAACCACTATGCAACACAATCAATGACAGCCAAGATATTTTGAAAGACTAGCACCATGTAGGAAGTAGTTTGAGAAGGAGTAACATGTAGCATTTTTTTTTTTTTTTTTTTTATTATTATTATTATTTTTTACCTGAAAACTTTTCGCGGACCCCCATTTGAGAACCACTGTACTAGGGTACAGTAAGTACAACCTTACTCCAGTGCAGATTTCAGCTAAAAACAGGCTTTAAATGACATCTTTTCAAGTCAACTTGGCGTTTCAGGGCTTGTGGAGACTTGGATTACGGCAGGTGAGCAGTATGGAGGCAACCCTAACACCCCCCCTCCCCCTTATTTTTTTACGTTTTTGCTCGTGACCCCATTCACACTGAGCAGAGACCTCTACTTCCCTGACACGGCCAGTCTCCATTTCTCCAAACTGGGACCACGCCAGCTACATCTACTGCATGTACGGACTGTCGGCCATTTTTTTTATTTTTTATATAAAATCTCAACTATCCATTTAAACAATTATAATGCAATTTAACTCACAATATTCTGTCAAATTATAGAAATTAAATTTTACGTCAGTAGTATCTATATTCCACTATTTTACCAGCCGACTAGATTATTTGGTTATAACAGGACTCTCACATGATAGTTGCTTACCTGCCACACAGTCTGGTAGAGAAGACAAATTTACCAGCCACAGTTAATTTTTATCGGCATGTAGCCAGTGTTAATTTCCCATGAGAGGTTGTTAAAGTGCACCCAGCGGAGTTTTCCCTGCTTGTTTGTTTTGTTGATTTATGCCCATATACTTAATTCATTACAGTGTGTACTTAAATTAATCGTATGTCCCTGGATGCAGCAGTTTTACTTTATGGTTCAGTGATGTTTGCAATGCCTTAAATATGAAACCCGACAATGTAAAAAAAAAATAAAAAATTGTGCTGTTATTATTAGTCCAAGTGTATTGGTCTTGAACCGATTTGATTTAGATTGAAGGCATTTGGGTGAGACTCATTCTGAGCAATTTACATGCATCCAAATGAGAGTAAGGAGTTAAAGCCCCGCCCCCTCCAGTGTCTTTTGTAATTTTGAAGATATTTCATATTTTTCTGAGTCACGTCACGATACCAATATTTTACCCTGCGATACTATACCAGTCAAAGTATCACGATACCGGGTAGTATCACCATACCACAGAGAAATCTATATATTTCTTGTTTTATGAATGTGCAATGTATTTACTAGGGCTGTGAATCTTCACTGGCCTCACAATTCGATTACGATTCAGCGGGCTGCGATTCGATTCAATTACGATTATCGATGCATCTCGATGCATCTTAAATCGATGCATCACTTTTTTTCCAATACATGATTTATATTTTCTCACTTTCTTTTTTCTCACTGTGTGGCTACTTTTAAAATAAAATTGCATTTGGAATTGCATTGTATTATGATCCATAATTAAAATAAACAACTGCATGTACTTCTATTATATTTTATTTGATTATTAAATAATCAAATCAAATAAAATTTTTTTTTTTTTAATAATCGATTTTTGACATTTTGTGAATCGATGCAGAATCTTACAAGTCTGCATCGCGATGCATCTTATAATCGATTATTTTTGACACCCCTAGTATTTACCTCCACAAATTATAATGTATGATGACCTTAGGCAAAAATACAATGGTTTCACAGTATCTCAGGCACCTCTAAAATGTGTTATTGTAAAATATCTGCTCTCTCTCTCTCTCTCTCACACACACACACACACACACACACACACACACACACACACACACACACACACACAAGCAGATATTTTACAATAACACAGATAGCTAGATAGATGGATAGATTTAAGGCTGGACAGTGTGTGCTGTGTTTATACTATTGTATTTTATACTGTTATACTTCTCTAACCATTTGTTGCAGCTCAAAAAAACCTTTTCTCTCATAAGTGACACAATTTATGCTTTTACTCTGAAGGCACCCCAGCCCCACTTCCTGGCAGACCTTGGCACAGCTATACCTAACTTCCTGTCTGTCGTTTGCTAACTCGCAGTATCCGGACTGTGCGGAGGAGGAAATTATTCCGCCTCAGTCTCAGACAGAGACCCACGTGTTGTTTTGTTGTGCCAACGTGTCCTAAGATTTAACCGTGCGGCGATAACGTTTCTGTGTCCTTGAAACGCTTGTGTGTGTCTGTCTCGAGACTCCTGTCAGCTGAGCCAGAGATCGACTGAGCTAACTACACGTAGCGACCTGTATGCTAATGGAAGCTGGGCTCCACATCTAACGTTATATTTCCCCTGTTGTTGCTTCCAGAGGAGCCGCATAGAAACAAACAGGTGGTGTTGTTTCTAGAAGATGCTGCACTAACGTCAATATAGGATTATGAATGCAGCCAGAAACAAATTAATTTGGGAACAGGGGTAAAGCATTGCTGCTGCTGACACCGTCATTCCACGGTAGTATAGTGTCTCAGGGTAGTAGCGTGTCTCACGGTAGTAGCGTGTCTCACGGTAGTAGTGTGTCTCACGGTAGTAGCGTGTCTCACGGTAGTAGCGTGTCTCACGGTAGTAGTGTGTCTAGTAGCGTGTCTCACGGTAGTAGTGTGTCTCACGGTAGTAGCGTGTCTCACGGTAGTAGTGTGTCTAGTAGCGTGTCTCACGGTAGTAGCGTGTCTCACGGTAGTAGTGTGTCTAGTAGCGTGTCTCATGGTAGTAGCGTGTCTCACGGTAGTAGTGTGTCTAGTAGCGTGTCTCACGGTAGTAGCGTGTCTCACGGTAGTAGCGTGTCTCACGGTAGTAGTGTGTCTAGTAGCGTGTCTCACGGTAGTAGCGTGTCTCACGGTAGTAGCGTGTCTCACGGTAGTAGCGTGTCTCACGGTAGTAGCGTGTCTCACGGTAGTAGCGTGTCTCACGGTAGTAGCGTGTCTCACGGTAGTAGCGTGTCTCACGGTAGTAGCGTCATTTAAAGCAGCTGGTATAGTAGGCACTGTGACGCTCAGGCACCGCGGTAGGAACCGGTAGACCGTGCAACACTACATCCTCCTGACGGTGTTGATTAGCCACAAATATGTTCACCAAATATTTTTTGATATTTAACTTAGTTTTGTGCTCAAGTTCAGAAATGTAAGTATTAATGGTCATTTGATGAGGTGTTAAATTTTGTAGCCGATTGTGTTAAACGGGCATATATCGTCTCATATCGATGGCAGACCCCTGAATTGAGTCGAAATCATATCGTGGGCCGTGGCAGACTTTGTGACATCAGCAAATATTGTATCGTGGTCCAAAGAATCTATATAATATCATATCGTCATGAAACTTGTGATTTACACCCCTATCGCTGATGTGACGAAAGTTGAGGTTTTAAAATATATTGAAAAGGTCTTAAAAAAAGGTCTTAAAAGGTATTGAATTTAACTTAATGACTCCTGCATATAAACCTGTAGTGGAATTATAGTCGTATGTCAATTCCATTCTGACTCGGAGGTACGGTGGTGTAGTGGTAAGCACTATCGCCTCACAGCTAGAAGGTCGTGGGTTCGATTCCCATCTGGGGACGAGGTGAGCGCTGAAGGAATGTATATCCCCGAGTGCCACCCCTATCGCCCGGGTGGGGGTCGACTAGGCCCCACGGCCTTTCTGTGTGGAGTTTGCATGTTCTCCCCGTGCCTCCCGGGGGTTTCCTTCATATAGGAACCCCCTTCACCAAAAACATGCATTGTCCTGGTTGCTAGTGTGGTTCCTCCTCTCAACGTTGAAGGGCGCCTGTTCAGGGGGAGGGGAACTGGTTGGAATAGCGTGATCCTTCCACGTGCTATGTCCTACCGGTGAAGCTTCCCCTGTCAGGTGAAAAGAAGTGGCTGACCGACTGCCCATGTATCGGAGGAAGCATGGAATCAGTCTCGGCTCTCCCTGATCGGCATAGGATGAAGTAGCAACCAGGATATATCTAGAATTAGCACTAATGGGGGATAAAATGGGATAAAAAATCGGGAAAAAAAAAATCTTAAAAAAGAAAAAAAAAATCCATTCTGACTCGGGATGAGCTAGCATGTTAACTAGCTAGCTAGCTGTTAGCTCTGTTAGCTTAAGCCTGTTGCTGTACTGAGCTCGTTAGCTAAGCCCACTGCCTGTTGCTGTACTGAGCTACCTCGGCCTCAAAACGGCACTGACGTGACTGAATACAAGTGTGTGAAGCCAGTGTTTCCCCTAGAAAATTGTTCAGGCCTGGAGGGATTTAGAAACGTACCCCGACTAGGGCTGTCACTTTTTATTCAAAATTCGAATTTAACTTCGAATGTGGGGGAGGAGGGCATGTTTGAATGTATAATTGACCTTTTTTTCTTTTTTCTTTTTTTTTTCTTTTTTATTATTAACCAAAATTAACCAACTGCTGCTTGCTGGCAATGTTAATCCCATGTCAGAGAAAGATTGGATGCAGCCAAATTTGTGAGGCAGTGTTGTGACTGTGAGCGTCCAAGCTAACACGTCGGGCCGATGCCCGGTGGCCTGGCCTGCAAAAAAAAATATATATATTTTTTTTTAATTAACCAAAAAACTTCGAATATATTCGAACATTTTGCGGGCAATTAAAGTTAGTTCGAACTTTATTTTGGGAAAAAGTGACGGCCCTAACCCCGACGGCAAGGTGGGGGCCCTCGCTGGCAACGCTAAACTTTTAGCTAACCTGTTCCCATCTATGTTCACAATGGCATCCCAAGTATCATTATACTATTATGGGATGCGATGTGAACAGTTGTATTATGGGATGTGCGTTTCCCAGGCAGCGACACACATTGACATGTTTTGGAACTTTTTTTTATTTTTTATTCTGGCCTGGGGGCAGCGTCGTTGGCCTGGCAAGCCCGCCACGCCTGTAGAATGGTAGGGGAAACACTGCTAGCATTAACATTAGGGATGCACCGATATGAAAATTTTGGCCGATGCCGATAACCGATATTAACTCATTGAGTGCCACGGACGTCGATCGACGTCAAATGCGTTTTTTGACGGTGGGACGTGGATGAAAGCCTCAGGCATCTCCTGTACAAATATGGGAGCTATTGAAGGTGTATAACCTATTTTACGGACTCATTAGGTGGCGACAGTGCTCTCCAGATTAGAGACAGGTCCGGAGAAACAGGAGGAAAAAGCCGTGATCAAAGAGAAACCGATGCATGCTGCAGCCAGAGCCATATAGATTGCTCTGTCTGGAGCTGACGTTGGCTGCGAACAGGAGTCAATCCGCGCACACAACTGAGCCCCTCTGTCTCTGTCTGTCTGTCTGTATAGTTTCTCCACACGATTAGCCACCAGAAAAGCAGCACCCGACGCCAAACCATTCAGCAGTCCGGTTTGGCTCTTCCCTATCGCGCTGGGAGCCGCCCGGCACACACAAACGGAGCACTCCGAAAATAGAGTGGGTGCGTGAGGCTGTGTAGTGTGGGGAGGAGTTTGCAGCTGAGGAGGGGAGGGGGGGAGAGGGGGGTGGGGCACGCAGGGCATCACACAACTACACCACGTCACTACATCAGAAAATATTATCTTCAGACTCAGTGAATGTGCTTGAAATGCTGCATTTCACAAAAGGCGGAATATCTCAGCTAATAATTTGAAACGCCTGTATTTGCTCAAAACGACCTATCTTCTCCGGCTCATAACTAAAGAACGGAAAATGGTATCAATAAACTTTTTTTTGCTGATGATACAATAGAGCCAGTTCGTTCTTTGTGCGTGTTCGGTGTTTACATAGTAATATCACACAATATTCTGTGGGCCTCGAGAAATCACTGAAAACGCTCTGAAAACTCTGGCACTCCAAATCCAAAAGTGGCTGGCACTCAATGAGTTAAGATTGCTGTTATGGCCGATAACCGATATTTACCGATGTCGATATGATGTGTATAAAAACACATTTCTATGATAATAAAAAAATGTACATACTGAAAAACACATGTAAACACTAAATTTGAAAAAGTAATGCATTTCTTTATTTCAAAAACATTTATAAAAGCCCATAAATCATAGATTTACTGCATGGCTGATACCGATAACCGATATTAACATTGCAACATCGGACCGATACCGATATGTTAAAAAATGACTAACATCGGCCGATACCGATATGACTGCCGATATATCGTGCATCCCTAATTAACACGTTGAGTGCCAATGACGAGATATCTCGGCTTACAGAATCCAACCGTTGAGTGCCAAAGACGAGATATCTCGGCTTAGAAAAAAAAAAAAAAATTTGACGGTGGGACATCGATCAACCCCTTTTACGTCTCCTATACCAGAATTGGAGGTATTGAATGTGTATAATCTATTTTACCGACCCACTGAGTGGCGACATGTCTCTCCACAGTAGAAAGAGGCGACCCAAAACTGGAGGGAAAAGCGAGAGGAAGCCGTTCTCATACTGTAAAATTGATGGCGAAAACGCTTTCACTTTCGCGCTGATGCACAGCGGTGGCAACGGTGGGGGGTTCCAAGAATAGATTGGATGCACACTTTGAAACACGCAGCATAAATATGACCAGAATCGCAAAAGCTTCATCAAAGCTCTCAACCAAAACTCCAAGAAGCGAGCGAGTCCATCCCTACTTCCTCAAAGAGCGGCCGCGCAGACAGGCACAGGACAGCAGCAGCAAAGCAGTGAGACTGGTGACAAGCTTGTGACACGGCCGCTGCAGCCAAGAAGAACGCCCACGGAGGGAGGAGTTGGAAGCAGAGGGGTGTTTCCTGCTGTTATGGAGGAAATTACTGTTCAAAACTATTGTTTACCGGTAGATGTCTGACGTCTTACTGATGCCAAAAATGAATGGTTAAAGTGACTGTTCTATCGAATTTCACAAAAAGCCATTTATCTCTGAATAATTTTTCTGACGCTGAAACCATGCTGTATTCAACTGCTAATGCTTACATAACTACTAACTCTACAAACTAACTCTTTTAGACAGAGAAAGCACACATTCTATTAGTCCTTTTGAGATATTGTGTGTTCACAAAATCTTAGCAGAAAAGAATCCTCGGGTCTTGAAAGATGAGCCAGAATCCTCAAAAAAACCCTCTGGCAGAACCTACCTACAGTAAAAAAAAAACGTCTGGCAGTGAATGTGTTAACATACCAGTCACGCTGATTTCAATGCGGCCACCAAGACCCCAGCAGTCACTTTAGCTGGTGGAAGAAAAAGTTAATTTCCAACACTTGCCCTCTTTGCACTTTTTCAAAATCTGCAGTGAGTGCGTCTACAGCATATATTTGTAAACATTCACTGTTGATTGTGCTGCAAACTCATGTCTCCATCTCTCTCTGCAGCTCTGCCATTGGTCCAGGTGGATGAGAAGGGGGAGAAGGTGCGCCCCAATCAGAACCGCTGCATCGTCATCCTCAGAGAGGTTCCTGAGAGCACGCCCATCGAGGTCAGTACACTCAACACTTTGTACCACCAGAACCACAAGAAGAGAATACGCCATTGTCTGCTCATGCCCAAAATGTGCTCGTCATCTCATGCTTCAGCAGTTCTTACACACAAGATAACAAAACAAGAGTAGGTTATAGACTCTGCTAAAATATCAGATACAGTCAAACATATTGTCTATGAACAAGTGCAGCTCAGGTCCATAGCCTCATAGAAAATAAAATGTCTATCAGCATACTGTGCACATTCACTGCATACAATGAAGCTGATAACAGAGCTGGATTGTTGGTCCCTTTGGGCTTTTGGGGTCGTTTTGTCCTTGGTTGACTTGATCTTGATGATGCATACGGAGTCTTAACGAGACAATTATATTACCTTTTTTAGTCTTTTTTAGTCACCTTTTTTAGGTGTGGCTGGTGAAGCCCGTCACGTGAACTCACATTTCATTTGGTTCTCCGTGACGGTCTGGCCCCGACGCCAGTGGGGGGGTTTAGCAGAAGCTGCAGAGCGGAAGAGCCAATCAGCGACTCCGCTGTGATTGACAGCGCAAGTTGGCCAATCAGGAACGCCACTAGCACTGCACTAACAAAACAGTAATGGCCGCCTCCTTGCCTGATCGTCTCGAGGAGTCATGTCAGCGTTTGTCTAGTTTAAACAGCCATAAAGTGCAGTTATTGCAGAAATAGACTCAATAACAACAATTAAACAAGTACAGGAGTATCGCCGCAACCGCAGAGTTTCTCGGCGGAAAATATGTTTTTGCCATTCTCCCCTGAGTGGATTTGGGTTCGATCGGATCCGACGCTGATTGGCTGAAGGAGTTGTCTGTCAAGGCAACTACGCCCGCCCATGCTCCCGCCCCTGCTAAACCCCCCCCATGGCGCCGGGGCCAGACGTCACGCAGAACCAAATGAAATGTGAGTTCACATGACGGGCTGTTTTACCAGGCTACTATATTATCTCCTTGGGCTAACTTCTAGTCCTAGTGAAATCACACACTCATTTGGCCGGGCACTGCCCTCATCAAGCTGACGTTGGAGCATACAGTATGGGTCTAGCTGCCGCCGGCAAGGCTCCAAGTCTAGGCTATGACTATAGAGACACTGCATGAAATAGGCCACGCCTATCACGGGGGAAAGCGCTCCATTCACTCCCATACACCAGCGTCATTTTCCTTGAATTAAACATAGCTAAAAGCTGTTGTGTGGTGGAGCTGCGCAGACAACAAATGTAAAAAAAAACAAAACAATGAAAGTTTTTTTGTACTCCCGAGCAAAACAAGGAAGCCATTGAGAATTGGCGAGAAGAAAAATGTGGATCTAGCGGTCAAGGAAGTAAGTTGGAGTGTTCATCTTCCGTATATATGATCTTTGTGTGCAACACGCGACATAGGAGAACGCCAGGATTAGGGGGGAGTTTTTGTCTTCCCCCGTTTTGTGCGTGCTTTCTGAATGATGACGTGCTCCGCAGTGTCTCTATGGAAATGACACTTTACCAGTTTAAACACTAGGGCTCTCCCTAACTACTATTTTCTTGATTAATCTACTGATGATTTCTTTGATTAGTCCATTAATCTAACGATTTTTTTTTTTTTTTTTTACAAATATACTGAACCTCAAATTCAAAAGGATTGTTGACAGATTAAAGTTTAAACTGGAGTAATATGCAGTTAAGAATCACTGGCAAATACATGGTTTTCATTATTGTGGGGCAAGGAAAATAATTGAAATGATTTCCATTACTTAAATTAATTTAAGTGACTAGCGTTACTGCTAAGAAACACATTTAAAATAGACTTTACACGACACACATTGTATAGTAGTTAATGCAAAATTTTGTAAATGTTTAAATGTACCTGTGCATTTTTTTTTTTTTTTTTAAAGCTACCTTTATACAGGGGGAGTCTCACTGAGAGCAATGCTCTTTTTCAGGAGTGCCCTGTTCACATTCTCTCACACACACACACACACACACACACACACACACACACACACACACACACACACACACACACACACACACCTGGAAGCTGACCAGTACAACCACAGTCTGATCTGTTGTCCACTGATCAGCTCCACTGGAGCGGTTGGGGTTAAGGGCCTTGCTCAAGGGCACCTCAGTGGTGGTAATGAGGGAGTGGCAAGCGCTGCCTTTTTCACTTTCCCCACCCAGATTTATCCTGCCGGTCCCGGGGATTGAACGGACGACCTTCCGGTCACAAGCTCTGTTCTCTAACCGTTGGACCACCACTGACTAACTTGTGCATACCTTTTTCCGTGTGCGAGTACTTTGGGAGCAACGCAAACCGGAGTCAAATTCCTTGTATGTGTACATACTTGGCCAGATTGTGAGCCAAGTATTCTTGCTTGGTATCATATATATATATATATATATATTTTTTTTTTTATCCCATTTTATCCCCCGTTTTAGTGCTCATTTGATTACTCATTCCTGGTTGCTACTCCATCCTCTGCCGATCTGGGGAGAGCCGAGACTGATTCCATGCATCCTCCGAGACATGGGCAGTCAAGTCAGCCGCTTCTTTTCACCTGCCCGAGGAAGCTTCACCGGTAGGACATAGCACGTGGGAGGTTCACGCTATTCCAACCAGTTCCCCTCCCTCTGAACAGGCGCCCTTAACGATCAGAGGAGGAATCACATAAGCAACCAGGATGTTGCATGTTTTTGTGAAGGGGGTTCCTATATGAAGGAAACCCCCCGGGAGGCACGCGTCGCGGAGAACATGCAAACTCCACACAGAAAGGCCATTTTGCCGACCCCACCCGGGCGGTGGGCACTCGAGGACATGCGGACGGGCACGCATTCCTTCAGTGTTCACATCGGCCCAGGTGGGAATCGAACCCACGACCTTCGAGCTGTGAGGCGATAGTGCTTACCACTGCACCACCGTACCTCCTTGCTTGGTATCATATTGACTGAAAGGTTTTGGTGCAGATCCAGTCATGCCGTGTTTGTGTTTGTGTTTGTATTGAAGGAGGTTGAGGCTCTCTTCAAAGGAGACAACTTACCCAAGTTCATCAACTGCGAGTTTGCCTACAACGACAACTGGTTCATCACCTTTGAATCGGAAGCAGACGCACAGCAGGTAGGGACATTGTGTGGAAAGTAATACTTTCACCTGTTCTCATCCATAAATCCCATGATCTCTTCTGCGTGTACCTGATCACACTATTGGCTTGCCTGTTGAACTCGTACTCTTTGTTCCTGATTCTTTGTCTTTTACGTAAACACGTTTTGAACCTGTACTTACTACACTTGAGTGCTTGTAATGTTGCTGATCGAATGGTTGAAGTTTAATCAGCTATTGTGTCTGTTAAATACCTAAAAATGTCAAATATCCCCCTCATTCTTATGGGCTAAATCCAAACTGTTTTAGAATCGGAATCAGAAAAACCTTACAGAATCTTTACGTATTCTTGACGTTCTGCTGTAACCCTTCCCCTGTTAAAGGCATATCAGTATCTCCGTGAGGAGGTGAAGACCTTCCAGGGGAAGCCAATTAAGGTAGGTTGTATGGAAACAGACCTACCTAACGCTGTACAAAAGGAGAACTTCACCCAAAAAAACAATGCCGATTCATTTTGCACATAATCGCTCATATATCTGGAAACTGTCAGCAGATTTGCAGGCAGTCATTTAGTTTGACAGTTATTGAGAGTTGATTTGAGTTCAAGTTGATGCCAGTGATGTCATTTGTGCATGATGACATCACTGGCATCAACTTGAACTCAAATCAACTCTCAATAACTGTCAAACTTAAAGTCCCTGGAAACCAAAATCCACAAAAACGTTCTAACTATGTTATTTAGGGTCTTATGTTAGTAATTTTGTGCCTCCGAAATTATTATACATTACTTTCAACCCAAAGCCTTAAAATCGCCACTTTTCTACAAGATTCTACAAAGTACTTCCTCATTGAAGACAGCAGTGCGCGAGGTGCTAAAACGCAGGAGCTTATGACGTCATAAGCTCTATATAACCTTTGTACATGCGCGCAATCCGCACCCACCTATGGCAAGTCCGTTCTTTGCCCCCAGTGACAGCGCTCCCTCGCTGTCCGTCTCCCTCCCACTCTGTGTGCCGTCTGCCAAGCGCTATGCTTGTGAGATTAGCAAGGTGTCGGGTTTCAGGCCATGCGCTCCTCTCTCTCTCTCTCTCTCTCTCTCTCTCTCTCTCTCTCTCTCTGTCTCTCTGTCTCTCTCTCTCTCTCTGGACTAGTGAGAGAGAGAGCGAGAGACACACAGGCTGGTGGCTCACACACACACACACACACACACACTCGCGAGTGCTGTGTAACTTGATCTCTTTCTCCGTTTCCCTCCCCCCTCTGTCTCGCGCTCTCTCTCTCGGAAAACCTGCTGCAGATGGGACACGCCCACACAGTCCGCGGGAGAAATACACTCTAAAAAATAATGATTTTCTCATGAGTTTTGCCAGACTGTCAAACCTAAATTTATATACTTTGCGACGTTCATCATCGTTCAAATTTGGCTGGTGGCTTATTAACATAGGGTCCTGTGATGTGATGAACTCAAAATGCTAAATAATAAAGAAATATTTCTGGTTTCCAGGGACTTTAATGACTGCCTGCAAAACGATTTACAGATTTTGGATATGTGTGAGATCATGTGCAAAATAAATCGGCATCGTTTTTCGGTGATGTTCTCCTTGTGAAAAGTGAGAAATGAATCATTGTCAATGATATATTGCAATATATATATATATATATAGAATATATCTCTATATATATTCCAAAGTTGAAATCCAGTAACCATTTTGACCATGTCAGGGCTCGACATTAACGGCTGCCCGGTTGCCCCGGGCAACCAAAAAAAACATGGGGCAACCATTTCTCGGTCTTTGGTTGCCCCAGGGGCAACCACGATTTAACATGCAACAAAATATGTACAGCAGCAAACAGCAAAATATACACCAAATAAATGTTTTAATACTTGTTGTGAGTGACATATATGTGACATTTTATTGCTGTTACAATCGAAACGATGTTACTAATTACCAGTCGGAACCTACGTGATGCATGCTGCACGTGCGGTATGTTTAACGAGTACTGACTGGGACAGGTGGGGCTGCTCGCACACAATCACAGCGGCTGCAAGACGCAAGAAGAACCTCGTCCGCCCGCAGCCCCGCACAGAAACAAAGGACGAGGAAATTGTCATTGAGGTGAAATACCCGTGCGTCTTTGAACGGGACGTAAAACGAATGCTATACTGCAAAGCATGTAGCCTACAACAAGCGCTTAGGTCTCATATGCTTCCCGCATCGGCGAGTGTCCACACGGAAAAGTGAGTTAAATCAGCAGACGCGCCCCTCCACAAGGCTGCTGTGCAGACGGTTTTCGCCTGGCTGTGCACACCCCGAATTGTGTAACTACGTGGACGCGGCTGGGCGGACAAAGTGGAGTTTTCAAGACTCCAGCTCACTTCCGCGAGCAGAAACCCACACACAGTGTATAAACGCTCCACACGTTTCCTCGTCAAGATTCAGTGTCTCTCATTTCCGTGCGACAGCCCAAACTTCAAGCATAATTCCAGCATAACGCTATACTGCAAAGCATGTAGCCTACAACAAGCCTACAACATACACCTCGATCAGGACATCCTTCAAAAACGTTTTACCACCGCGTATATGTGCTGAGAAATGATTTGCATCCCTGGCCTGTCAGCCTCTCATACGGGGTGAGAGAGAGAGGGATTGCAGGGCCGCTTCTGGGCCTTTTGGGGTCCTATGCAACATCAGAGTGGGGGCCCCAAACCACTGTCATCATAGTATCCCTGAATGAACATGAGGAGGGCAGGCCCGGCGTTAGGGGCGGGCCTGACCGGGCCGGGCCTGACCGGGCCGGGCCCCCCCATTTAACAAACTGCCCCCCCCATTAATTTTTTTTTTTTTTTTTTTTTTTTTTTTTTTTTGCTAAAAACGTTTTTCCGTTTTTCTGTTTTAAAGTTTAACATGGAATCTGGCTGTCATTAGGCATTGATTAACTCAATGCTATTGCTAACTGTTACTTTGAACATCCATTTGCAATGATTCTGGCTGGATATTAACTATTGTAAATTTGTCACAATGAATGCAATTTGTGCACAATGTGTAAATACACTTAATATTGATTGTTTAGGCCTAATTATTTGTAAAGTCACAACACATTAGAGATGTGTGTAGTTCTTCACAGATTTAGCCTCTTCATTTTGCTCTCAAATGCACCAGGTTGACGAATTTTACTTTAAAATGTACAAAATCTTCTTCCGGGGGAGAATCCCCCCGGATGCCCCTTGGGTAGCTTGGCCCCCCCAAGCTAGGGGCAGGCCCCCTCTGTAACTTGGGTCTGGAGCCGGGCCTGGAGGAGGGTAGGCTACTTAATTATCAATAACGCTTTTAATTAATAAATTAAGCACAATATGAACAATAACTGTTGAAAAATATATGAAAATGAAAGTTCACAAATATTAGTTAAATCATTTTAGTGCAAATGCATTATAAAAACAAAAAATAAGATTTGTTTAGAAAACGAAATGACACAAATTTATTATTATTATTATTATCATTATTACTACTACTACACCCGGTGCGCACACTGAATAGGCCTATTATACTATACTATAGATTATTATACTTACTTTTCTGTCACATCGTCATTATTAAGCCGGCTTATGACTGCATAGTATCTTAATTACTCAAAATATAAAGCGACTAAAATTGGGCAACCATATTTTTATTCGGGCAACCAAAAGCTCTTGCCAGGTTGCCCCTCCGGCAACCACTTTTAAAAGTTAACGTCGAGCCCTGCATGTTGTAAAAGTGAAGCTCAAATGTTGAGAACAAAAATTGTGGTGTTAATTACTAGTTAACATATCATGTACTTCTGTATCAACAATACTTTTGGCTCGACAGGAGATCGTTTTTCCCAGCATCACAACTGGTACAGTTGGTGTTCTTTGCCTTGCTAAGGCAGTGTACATACAGTGAGTCGGATGCAAAGCTCACAGCATCCTATCGTGCCATAGTCCAGCTTTAGTAACTCCTCATCAGGTCATAGTCCAGCTTTAGTAACTCCTCATCAGGCCATAGTCCAGCTTTAGTAACTCATCATCAGGTCATAGTCAAGCTTTAGTAACTCATCATCAGGTCATAGTCCAGCTTTAGTAACTCCTCATCAGGTCATAGTCCAGCTTTAGTAACTCCTCATCAGGCCATAGTCCAGCTTTAGTAACTCCTCATCAGGTCATAGTCAAGCTTTAGTAACTCCTCATCAGGCCATAGTCCAGCTTTAGTAACTCATCATCAGGCCATAGTCAAGCTTTAGTAACTCCTCATCAGGCCATAGTCCAGCTTTAGTAACTCATCATCAGGCCATAGTCAAGCTTTAGTAACTCCTCATCAGGTCATAGTCCAGCTTTAGTAACTCATCATCAGGCCATAGTCAAGCTTTAGTAACTCCTCATCAGGTCATAGTCCAGCTTTAGTAACTCATCATCAGGCCATAGTCAAGCTTTAGTAACTCCTCATCAGGTCATAGTCCAGCTTTAGTAACTCATCATCAGGCCATAGTCAAGCTTTAGTAACTCATCATCAGGCCATAGTCCAGCTTTAGTAACTCATCATCAGGCCATAGTCAAGCTTTAGTAACTCATCATCAGGTCATAGTCCAGCTTTAGTAACTCCTCATCAGGTCATAGTCAAGCTTTAGTAACTCCTCATCAGGTCATAGTCCAGCTTTAGTAACTCCTCATCAGGTCATAGTCCAGCTTTAGTAACTCATCATCAGGTCATAGTCAAGCTTTAGTAACTCCTCATCAGGTCATAGTCCAGCTTTAGTAACTCCTCATCAGGTCATAGTCCAGCTTTAGTAACTCATCATCAGGCCATAGTCAAGCTTTAGTAACTCCTCATCAGGTCATAGTCCAGCTTTAGTAACTCCTCATCAGGTCATAGTCAAGCTTTAGTAACTCATCATCAGGCCATAGTCCAGCTTTAGTAACTCCTCTTCAGGCCATAGTCAAGCTTTAGTAACTCCTCATCAGGTCATAGTCCAGCTTTAGTAACTCCTCATCAGGCCATAGTCAAGCTTTAGTAACTCATCATCAGGTCATAGTCCAGCTTTAGTAACTCCTCATCAGGCCATAGTCCAGCTTTAGTAACTCATCATCAGGTCATAGTCCAGCTTTAGTAACTCATCATCAGGTCATAGTCCAGCTTTAGTAACTCATCATCAGGTCATAGTCAAGCTTTAGTAACTCATCATCAGGTCATAGTCCAGCTTTAGTAACTCTTCATCAGGTCATAGTCCAGCTTTAGTAACTCCTCATCAGGCCATAGTCCAGCTTTAGTAACTCCTCATCAGGTCATAGTCAAGCTTTAGTAACTCCTCATCAGGTCATAGTCCAGCTTTAGTAACTCATCATCAGGTCATAGTCCAGCTTTAGTAACTCCTCATCAGGCCATAGTCCAGCTTTAGTAACTCCTCATCAGGTCATAGTCAAGCTTTAGTAACTCCTCGTCAGGTCATAGTCAAGCTTTAGTAACTCCTCATCAGGTCATAGTCAAGCTTTAGTAACTCCTCATCAGGTCATAGTCAAGCTTTAGTAACTCCTCATCAGGCCATAGTCCAGCTTTAGTAACTCCTCATCAGGTCATAGTCAAGCTTTAGTAACTCCTCATCAGGTCATAGTCCAGCTTTAGTAACTCCTCATCAGGCCATAGTCCAGCTTTAGTAACTCCTCATCAGGTCATAGTCCAGCTTTAGTAACTCCTCATCAGGCCATAGTCCAGCTTTAGTAACTCCTCATCAGGTCATAGTCAAGCTTTAGTAACTCCTCATCAGGTCATAGTCAAGCTTTAGTAACTCCTCATCAGGCCATAGTCCAGCTTTAGTAACTCATCATCAGGTCATAGTCAAGCTTTAGTAACTCCTCATCAGTTCATAGTCAAGCTTTAGTAACTCCTCATCAGGTCATAGTCAAGCTTTAGTAACTCCTCATCAGGTCATAGTCAAGCTTTAGTAACTCCTCATCAGGCCATAGTCAAGCTTTAGTAACTCCTCATCAGGTCATAGTCCAGCTTTAGTAACTCATCATCAGGTCATAGTCAAGCTTTAGTAACTCCTCATCAGGTCATAGTCAAGCTTTAGTAACTCCTCATCAGGTCATAGTCCAGCTTTAGTAACTCATCATCAGGTCATAGTCAAGCTTTAGTAACTCCTCATCAGGTCATAGTCAAGCTTTAGTAACTCATCATCAGGTCATAGTCAAGCTTTAGTAACTCCTCATCAGGTCATAGTCCAGCTTTAGTAACTCCTCTTCAGGCCATAGTCCAGCTTTAGTAACTCCTCATCAGGCCATAGTCAAGCTTTAGTAACTCCTCATCAGGTCATAGTCCAGCTTTAGTAACTCCTCATCAGGTCATAGTCAAGCTTTAGTAACTCCTCGTCAGGTCATAGTCCAGCTTTAGTAACTCCTCATCAGGTCATAGTCCAGCTTTAGTAACTCCTCATCAGGTCATAGTCAAGCTTTAGTAACTCCTCATCAGGTCATAGTCAAGCTTTAGTAACTCCTCATCAGGTCATAGTCAAGCTTTAGTAACTCCTCATCAGGCCATAGTCAAGCTTTAGTAACTCCTCATCAGGTCATAGTCAAGCTTTAGTAACTCCTCATCAGGTCATAGTCAAGCTTTAGTAACTCCTCATCAGGTCATAGTCCAGCTTTAGTAACTCCTCATCAGGCCATAGTCCAGCTTTAGTAACTCCTCATCAGGTCATAGTCCAGCTTTAGTAACTCCTCATCAGGCCATAGTCAAGCTTTAGTAACTCCTCATCAGGTCATAGTCCAGCTTTAGTAACTCCTCATCAGGTCATAGTCAAGCTTTAGTAACTCCTCATCAGGTCATAGTCCAGCTTTAGTAACTCCTCATCAGGTCATAGTCAAGCTTTAGTAACTCCTCATCAGGTCATAGTCAAGCTTTAGTAACTCCTCATCAGGTCATAGTCAAGCTTTAGTAACTCCTCATCAGGTCATAGTCAAGCTTTAGTAACTCCTCATCAGGTCATAGTCAAGCTTTAGTAACTCCTCATCAGGTCATAGTCAAGCTTTAGTAACTCCTCATCAGGTCATAGTCAAGCTTTAGTAACTCCTCATCAGGTCATAGTCAAGCTTTAGTAACTCCTCATCAGGTCATAGTCAAGCTTTAGTAACTCCTCATCAGGTCATAGTCAAGCTTTAGTAACTCCTCATCAGGTCATAGTCAAGCTTTAGTAACTCCTCATCAGGCCGTAACTTCAGGAAACCACTGGCTAAATCTGACCGATTGAAGATCTGAGCGATTCTCATATGTGCCCGATTGTTGGGTCTACCTGTGTTTTATCTCATGTGCCATGTTTGCTTCAGAGGGATGTCTTTTTTTTTTTTCTTTTTTTTTTGTAATTATGTTTTTGCTTCAAGCCAAATTTCCCATTAGTGGCAAAGTCTTGGGCATTGAATTTTTATTAGCGAAGAACAGGACAAGGATAGCCTTCCTTATACGTGATTCAGCGCAGTGTCACACAGAAACCCATATTATTGAGGTCCAAAGTGGAGTCGTCGCACAAATCTGCACTTAAGAGGTTCAGTTAGAGAGGTTATGTGACATCACACTAGGGCTGTCACGGTACATGTTTTCGTCCCGTGAGTTTACGGTACGTGAAACGACACGACGAATACGTCAAATCCAGAAGCACCTAAACGCTGTTTGAACACAATTGAATTGAATTAAACGCCACAGAAGAAGCGGCTAAACGTTGCATAACTGTAACTGGGTTTCCATCCAAATGTATCGCATAATTCAAGCGAATTTTGTGAAAATCCGCAAAATAAAATGCAAATTTATGCATGTTTCCATTCAGTTTTGTTTAGCGAGTTTTGGGAGTCGGCAGGTTGAGCAGTCGGTGGCGCTTCTCGTCAGGAGGAGGCGTAACGTGCCTGTGTGCCTGTAAGAGATCTCTATCAGCGGAGACCTGCTTTGATTGAGTCATCACCCGGTGATGGTGATGATCACCGTCCTCATCGTCGTAAAGTCGCCTTCAAAGCATGATGTTAGATTATAACGTTCTAGTTGTGTGGCTTAGCCTTCCCAAATGTTGAGGGTCGTTTTTTAGAATTTAATACATAGAATTGCGAACGTTACATTCAATTTCATTCAGACTGCCTGGCGCTAATCGCCACCATTTCCCCCTGGAGTAGCATGAAGCGGAAGTGAAGTCACATCTGGTACGTCATCGTTAATTCGCAAAATCTGTTTCCATTGCAAAAGTTTGCATCTTCCTACTGTCGATACGCTGATAAATCCACCCCCTCCAAGCGTAAAAACATTTATGCGATATTTCGACCTTTATTCGAATTTCTGGTGTTTCCATTCAAGTTTATATTCGCATTTTGGGTAAATGCGAATATCCAGAGGTGGATGGAAACCCAGACAAAGCTGTTAACTTGTAAACAAGCAACTTACATCGGGTGGGATGACGAGCAAGATGCGATGAGGAAGAGCGGATGACTCCTTGTCATGTTCCAATAATCCATTAGATGACCGAACGTAATCATTATGGTAAACAAAAGGCTAACAGGCTAGTAACAGGCTTGCTGTCAATCTTAACGTCGTTCTTCTTCTGCCGTTTTATTCTTCTTCTACTGAACATGTAGTTATTTTGACGTTGAAAAGAAATACTAATACTAAAGAAATACTGCCGCCTAGTGGCCGCTTTTAGATAGGATTCCAAATTAGTGCTTAAATCAATAGCAAATGCTACATAAAACAAATACAACAGGGGGAGGGGTTGGTGGGAGTATTAGGCTACTCCACACATGCGCTCTGTTTCCAAACTTGTGTACAATAATGATTTAAAGTGGGGGGAAATCCCTTTGCCCTGTCAAACAGCTGGAATACAGACATCTGAGAGGGAGGCGCACCCCACACTTTGAAAATCACTGCTCTAGAGTAAAACATTTATTCATTCCCACTTAAGACACTATTTCTGATGGTAAAATTAGCGTAAAAAGCAGAATTCAGAAAAATTCAAAGGGAAAAAAACAGAATTTGGGATTTGTTGCTTTCCCCCCCCGTTTTCGTACCGTACCGTATTCGTACCGAACCGTGACCCCAAAACCGAGGTACGTACCGTACCGTGACCTTTGTGTACCGTGACACCCCTACATCACACTTTTAAGTCGTTCCACAAATTTATGAAAATTTCCTTTCAAATCACTTAAGAAATGACCAGATATATGAAGCTGTAGTAACTTTATATCTATGTAAAGTCACTTGTAATCATTTACAGTCTGTTGTATGTCTAGTACGGTATGCACATTTGGTGCCGTGTGGTTTTGCTTGAATAAAAGACATTTTGTTGAGGACACAAAATGTCCCCAGCAAAGTCAGAGAACATAATGCAAAGTGGAACCGTTTGCCTGCCTTCTTTATCGGGCGCTTCAGGTGCACGTGGGCGTGCGTTCACAGACAGCATGTTCATCCTGATGAAAGACGAACAAAACGGTTTACTACAGGACTCGTCAAGGTCGTTTCCCCAGCCTGAAGTCGGCTGTTAGGGCTTCAGGAGTTCAGGAAGGGGTCAAGGCCCCTATTAGACAGAGAGAGTTGTCAACACAGGCAGATGAATAAAGCAAGGTACATCTGTTACAGACCTAGTGTAATAATGTAGCAGTAGAATAATGGTATAATTGCCTCCAGACCCGTTCACATTGAAGAGTAAATAATGCTGCAATATCTGGAAATATATCTGTTTAAGCCTTTGTTTATGATCCTGTGTGGCTTATTTATACATACAGCATATATATACTTTGTATATAGATACCGGTATGCGTATATCAAATAATGTATATGTACACTAATACTGTACATATACATTCTTTGATATATAGGTATTTAAATTAGACACTTCACACCAATAAGGAGAAAACATCGCATGGATGCGACTGGGACGTATCCTCAGTGATGTACCCTGGAGTCATAGGATGTTTCGGGTCTCGCAACATCATACCCCCTCGCCCAGGTGACCCAGCCGCGGCTGGCCAGGCCCCGACTTACGTCCCAGTAGCTACCCAGGGTCAGCCCTCTAGGAAGGGTCGAAGGTCAGCCCTCTAGGAAGGGTCGAAGGTGGTCATGTGGTCAGGGCACACTTATTGTATAAAGTAGTTCATGCAAAGTTTTGTAAATGTTTAAATTAGAGCCCGGCCGATACAGGATTTTTGAGGCGGATACTGTGGATCATGGATGTAAATATTTCACTCACAATATCGATATTAGGGAGTGCAACATTTCCGATATCAATATATCGGCCGATATTCTTCTTATATTATATACACATTATATTTAAAAAAAATAATTGCAATGATCCCTCAAAAATCAAACACTTGACAAAGATATGAGTTGACATGACTTGAGATATCTAATGTAGGCAGGATATTTTACAGCTTACCAATAAACTTTATTGTCCAAAATGACATCAATGCAATGAAACAGTAATCTTCACTGGGAATTTAAAGCCCCATTCAGCAACTTTTCCAAGTTTTGCTATTGGAGAAACTGCGCCCTCTGGGAGCAATAGTATCGATAACGATATCGCCATTCAAAGTCAACAAAACACAGCGCCAGAAAGCTCTATGTACATGTTGTGACATCGGGTACTCGCCACGTGATGAAATAATAATCCATGGTTCCGTGAAACATCATTTTCGTAGCAAATCCGAATGGAGTTACTTCCTGGTTTCCAGGAACACAACGTTGCCGCTGTAGAGCGCATGCGTGCATCTTGCCTCGGGCCGGCAAACTGCTTAGTCCCAGGGCTGGCCAATGGAGGGCGGTGTGGGATAAATAAAGGCGAGATTCTCCCTATGACAAGTCAATCTACCATGTCCTATGACTAAAAAGATCTTATATTACAGTAAAGAATTAATGATTGGGGCTTTAATAATTACAAGAAA
Organism: Poromitra crassiceps; assembly: GCF_964638095.1. Classification (NCBI taxonomy): domain Eukaryota; kingdom Metazoa; phylum Chordata; class Actinopteri; order Beryciformes; family Melamphaidae; genus Poromitra; species Poromitra crassiceps. Next base: position 18,020,925 of record NC_139635.1, read on the forward strand.
TAGAACAAATGGTTAAGAAAAAATATCAAATACACACAACATGCTGTCTATAACTTAAAAAAATTACAAAATAAAAAAATGTCTGCAATATCGGCCAACATATCGACCGATACCGATATATATTGGTTATCGGCCAATAATATCGGTGCACCGATATATCGGTCGGGCTCTAGTTTAAATGTATCTGCCTCGTTTGTCAGTCACTGCTGTGTTTCTGATGCTCTACGCCAGTGGTTCCCAACCTACGGTACGCGTACCGTAGGTGGTACTTGCGCCCCCTGCTGGTGGTACTTGGAAGGCTCTGTGAAAAAAAAAAAAAACGTTTTTTTTTTTTTTTTTAGTTTTTTTTTAGTTTTTGTGCAAAATCCATGGTGGTCATTAGTAGTAGTTTTCAAACATGTGAAAGTGAAATAATAATAATAATTATTAATATTATTGGCAGTGTTTCTCAAGGTAGGTGGTACTTGCGCCCCCCCCTGCTGGTGGTACTTGATCCCTGGAATCCCAATGTTTAAATTATGAATAAACCCAACTTTAAAATCAATTGTAAAACATGTTTATCTATCAAAATAATACTACGAATGAAAATAAACTTGTGATCATTGAAATTGAGGTTTATTTTGTTGTCTTGAGATTTAGAAACAAATATTTGTTTCTGACGGACACTATACCTGTTGCGCATGCACAATTACCTGCCCGCCCCGCATGGTTACACAAGTGGTGAACAAAGACGAGGAGGGATGCTAAAGTGGATCAAAACGGGAGGGAATCATAAAAGAGCTGTAGTAGAGGAGAGCAGCAATGATGAAGCACAAGGAGGTGAAGACAGCAGTCAACCCAGCACAAGTGCAGCTGCTGCAGGTTGCACATAGGCTGCAGGTTGGAATAAATTTGCCTCCTGCGTGAACTGTGCATAGCTGAATAGACTGTATTTTAACGTCGGTCATATGGTGGTACTTGGAGAGCCAACTACTTTCTCAGGTGGTACTTGGTGTAAAAAGGTTGGGAACCACTGCTCTACGCTATGGAGCTTACCTGATGCGATCGCAGTCTGATCTCAATGTGGACACTGGAGACATATTAAAGGAGAATTCAGTTTTTTTACAACCTGTGTTACAACCTATTTATATTATATTTATTTTTATTTTTATTTTTAAATATGATTTTTAAGTCACCCTGAGAAGTTCGGTTTGATTAGCATCAGCAGAAACGACAATAAGTTTTGATTGATAGCTAAAAATGAGGAATATGGGGCATGTGAAATGCTTGTATTTACGTCCTGTAAATAGCTTATTTTCCGACAGAGCGGCTCATATCTTTAAAACCTCCACCAGCTACTGCCAAACCCTATTAGTGTTTGGTGCAAATCAAGCAAAATGCGTCTCTCTTTGTTAGTTTTGTCACACAGTACATAACAGCAAACAACGGGCCATGAACACAGCAACAACAAAAAAGGCGATAAAACTCAAAGAAACGCAACCACGTTTGGTGTTAACTTCCTGTTCAACCACGTGGGCATCTGGTGTTAACTTCCTGTTCAACCACGTGGGCATCTGGTGTTAATTTCCTGTTCAACCACGTGGGCATCTGGTGTCAATTTCCTGTTCAACCACGTGGGCATGTGGCGTTAACTTCCTGTTCAACCACGTGGGCATGTGGCGTTAACTTCCTGTTCAACCACGTGGGCATGTGGCGTTAACTTCCTGTTCAACCACGTGGGCATGTGGTGTTAACTTCCTGTTCAACCACGTGGGCATGTGGCGTTAATTTCCTGTTCCGCTTCTCCCTGCCAGGCGCGGATCAAGGCCAAGGCAATCGCTATCAACACTTTCATGCCAAAGAACGGGTACCGGCCGGTGGAGGTGAACCCGTACGGCCAGCAGCAGCAGCAGCAGCAGCAGCAGCAGCAGCAACAGCAGCAGCAGCAGCGCTACACGTCCTACTACATCCCACCGGTGTACAGCCCACAGCAGCAGTTCCCCCTCTACAGCCTGATCACACCGCAGGCCTGGTCGGCCACGCACAGCTTCATCGACCCCACACTGGTAAGCAGCCCTGGTCAGCCACGCACGGCTTCATCGACCCCACACTGGTAAGCAGGCCTGGTCGGCCACGCACGGCTTCATCGACCCCACACTGGTAAGCAGGCCTGGTCGGCCACGCACAGCTTCATCGACCCCACACTGGTAAGCAGGCCTGGTCAGCCACGCACAGCTTCATCGACCCCACACTGGTAAGCAGGCCTGGTCAGCCACGCACAGCTTCATCGACCCCACACTGGTAAGCAGGCCTGGTCGGCCACGCACAGCTTCATCGACCCCACACTGGTGAGGAGCAGGGGGTGTCCAAACTTTTTTGAATACGGGCCGGATTAGATAATGTGAAGGTACCGGGGGGGCCAGCTGCTCCTCGCATCATACTGGGGGTTATAAAAAAAAATCACATACAACACTAACTCAAATTAATAACTCATTAACTCAAATCAACTCTCAATAACTGTCAAACTATTCATCATTCATCTAGTTTGACAGTTATTGAGAGTTGATTTGAGTTAATGAGTTATTCATTTGACTTAGTGTGGACCAGTGATGTCACTGGTCCACACTTTAAAGCAGCTACGAGCAACTTTTTCGATTGTTATTAAACAGTATAAATTTAATATCAATGCATCACATCTTACCTCTAATAGTCGACGAGACCAACGCAGAGTAGTCTCGCTTGAAGTCTCGCTTGAAGAGTGAATCGGCCAGTGTTAGTCTGTCTGTGGCCAGGGAAGATCAGGAAGTGAAATGAAACGGTTTGCAGCAGCCACTTCAGCCATAACCACAAAATAACTTCCAAAAAACCTGTTAGAATATAACGAGAGATGTTCCCGAGAGTATGCGTGGTGTTCACATTGTTTATGTTATGTTGCTAGGCAGCGCAAACGGCGTAGGCAGGCAGCTGCGTTTCACTTCCGGGTTTCACTTCCGCGTTTCACTTCCGGGTGTAGCCGGGCCGGCGGTAGGAGAGAGAGAGAGAGAGCCCCCTGTTGATGCGAGTTTAGACAGACACAGACTTAATAATCACCTAAGGGAGCAATCTCCGATTGACACGGCTTTGGTCTCAGCTACTATTATAGGTAAGATGTGATGCATCAATATTGTAATTATACTGTTTAATAACAATCGAAAAAGTTGCTCGTAGCTGCTTTAAAACTCAATAACTGTCAAATTAAATGACAGACTTCAAAACAGTTTACAGTTTTCTGATATACTGCTGATGTTCTAATGATACAAAGCTGGGTGAAAATGGGCAGTGTTCCTTTAAGGATTTTTTTACCATCTGAAAACATTGCGCCTGCGTAGTTCCTACTTGGTGCTTGTCTACAAATTGTATGGTAGCTGTCAACGTTGATGAGGTGAACGGGGGAAAAAAAAACGCAAAGTGAACTTGCTTGATTAACCAATACTGTGTGGAGGACCACATCTAGTATATTTTCAGAGACAAGACGAGGGCCGTTTAACATCGCTCCACAGGCCACAATTGGCCGCCGGGCCAGACTTTGGACATGCCTGCTCTACAATTTTGATTACTATTACAAACCATTCTCTTTGCAAAAACGAGGCTATGGTCCTGACAAGTCGAGGCACAATTACTGCTAGGAATTGCCGTAGGGATCTCCTTATCTCACGATAACCAGGCACAATATGAGGTTCACAATTCAATGTGTTGTCAGGAAGATTTGAGCTTTGGGGTCAAATCCATCTTGCCACGCTCCAATCTATTGGTTTGAATCCGAACCACCAGTGGTTCCCCAGAACTTTCCACCAATCAGCGTCCTGTGAGAGCGCTACGGCCGGGCTTTGGTGTGACGCCAGCCAATCAGCGTCCTGTGAGAGCGCTACGGGCGGGCTTTGGTGTGACGCCAGCCAATCAGCGTCCTGTGAGAGCGCTACGGGCGGGCTTTGGTGTGACGCCAGCCAATCAGCGTCCTGTGAGAGCGCTACGGCCGGGCTTTGGTGTGACGCCAGCCAATCAGCGTCCTGTGAGAGCGCTACGGCCGGGCTTTGGTGTGACGCCAGCCAATCAGCGTCCTGTGAGAGCGCTACGGGCGGGCTTTGGTGTGACGCCAGCCAATCAGCGTCCTGTGAGAGCGCTACGGGCGGGCTTTGGTGTGACGCCAGCCAATCAGCGTCCTGTGAGAGCGCTACGGGCGGGCTTTGGTGTGACGCCAGCCAATCAGCGTCCTGCGAGAGCGCTACGGGCGGGCTTTGGTGTGACGCCAGCCAATCAGCGTCCTGTGAGAGCGCTACGGGCGGGCTTTGGTGTGACGCCAGCCAATCAGCGTCCTGTGAGAGCGCTACGGGCGGGCTTTGGTGTGACGCCAGCCAGGGCGACCCCGTGATAGACAGACGGTTCATGCAATCACCTGCCAGCTATTTTTTTTGTCCGTTACCATTTGCAGCAGAAACCACATTGGAATTAGGGTGCAAGAGCTTGACAAACAGTCACCCGTAACAAATCACACCAACAACATACAGGACAGTATAGGTCAAAAAGACATCCTATATATTATCCTATATAATAAGAATGAGAGGTGTGTGAGTGAGCAGAATTCTGTTCGGCCACAGATGCACCATTCTACGTGCGATAGGCCTGAAACCTTCAGGAAGTCTAAAGAGCCTCCCTGCAGGTGACCTAACGGAGCCGGCTTTTTAATTAGTTAATTAAGGACGATTATTTGCCGATTAATTCACGAATGCGCAACTTGGCCATGCTGCACAATGGCTGTGCAGCCTCCACCGCGCGAATCAGATCTTGAGGTGAGCAGCTGTCAGGGGAGAGACCTGCAGCTCCAGGAAGAATGAAATTGGGATATTTTTTTAAATACGGGGTTCAAAATTCGATCGTGTCAGTTCTTCCTATGTACATCAAACACATATGTTCATGTTTTTGTACCTGTTGGGTGGGGGGCTGTTTTCGACAAATCTTATGACATTTATGGGGCTGGGGAACAAACAACGCGCTAGCCAGCCTGCACGGGTTGGTTGTGCAGAGAACGCAAGATTTACACTTGATACACTGCACGGGTGTGGCTGCGCAGCCTCCACCGGTCACACCTGGACAGGTATTCTGCAAGTTGAATAAAAAGTAACTATTATGCGTGAGTGGATCAGTGGATAGGAGCGACAATCCTCTCAAGTTTAAAGTGCAGATTATTAAAGTGCATGCCCTTTGAAATGGTTTCCTGAGCGACTCGTTCCCAGATGCTTATGTGAAAACAAGGCATCTGCCATCGTCAGGTTACAGTGTTCGCGCCAGAGACTTGAAAGTGCAAGGCTTAATAAATTGAAGGATTAATTTCCAAAACACGAGATAACAATCCTCATGTCCATTGTTCAATAACTATAATAAGGGATGCACTTTTTATACTCTTTTTTTTTTTTTAGTTTTGTTGTGATGCTTTTAAATGTCCATTTTATTCTCTTCTTTTCTTTTCCTGTCAACCATTTTATGTGAAGCACTTTGAATTGCCTCTGTGTATGAAATGTGCTATACAAATAAACTTGACTTGACTATAATATAGTTATTGAACAATGAACATCTATAATATTACTATAGATTCTCAGACCTAAAAGTGCCATAATTCTGTCAACCGAGAATTTCATTTGTCTATTATGCTTCTTTTTTTTTTGAAGTGCCATAATTGTAATGTAGCGCTGAAGATTATTTTCGTAGGTGTAAAATTGTGGAACAAAACAAAACGTCTCTTTGAAACAAAGCTCTTCACTTCACTGAGTTGTGTGTCAATTTAAGGAAGTAACCGTCTCTTTCTACCTGCACTTGGTGTCAATAGTCTGTTCCTTATTTTACCACCTAAATTTGTCTTGTAGACTTTCGGTAGCTGATGCATCTTCTCTTTCTATTTACCAGGTTACTCCATTTCACAACACCCAGTTCATCAACGGCTTTACCACATCACACAGTTTTAAAGCGACGACGTCCCCTCTCACTGTCAGACACTACTCGCCCAGGAACAGGTTAGTATCCTGTCACTTTTAAGATCACGGGTTCAAGATCCACAATAGCCAGTGTGTCTGTAAACAGCCATGTGACTTGCCAGTTCTTAAGGATGACAGAGCAGGTCTTGGAAAAAGCCCTAGAATGTCTTAAATCATGAACTCAAAACCTCCTCAGGGTACAGTTACATTTAACATTTAAAATGTTCAATTAACTTTGGAATTCACCCTGGATGTGTCTAAACACTGTCCAATTTCTTAAAGAGATACTCCACTTTTTTTTAGCTCATTTGCCACATCCCCCTCCCCCACATAACCAAGATACACCATGCCTTACCGGCACTGTCCGCACTGTTTACAGTGAGCTACAGTCGTGAAGTTAGTTAGTATCGCTATAGAATGGAGGCTAATGGTACAGCTGTTAAAAATCTGCCAAAACACACATCTCACGGCACCAAAATACATGTTGTGCTTCGGGTACTCACCACACGAGGAAATATTAATCCAAAATGCACATAATTGGTCTTTTTGGAGGGAAAAGAGGTAGCTGGCACTACTTTCCAAACATGGCCGCCAACCTCTTTTCCTTCCAAAAAGACCGATTATGTGCGTTTTGGATTAATATTTCATTGTGTGGTGAGTACCCGAAGCACAACAGGTATTTTGGTGCCGTGAGATGAGATGTGTGTTTTGGCAGATTTCTAACAGCTGTACCATTACCCTCCAATCTATGGTGATACTAAGTTCATGACTGTAGCTCACTGTAAACTGTGCGGACAGTGCCGGTAAGGCATGGTGTATCTTGGTTATGTGGGGGGGGGATGTGGCAAATGAGCTAAACTCCCGAAAAAGTGGAGTATCCCTTTAAGTTGTTTTTTCCCCAGTGAGGAATGGGTCTAAACACAGATTCATGTTCTGATACACTAGGCCTTCATTTGTTTTAATTTTAGGCCTGCAAAATAATTTATTATCGATTAATCTGTTTTTTATGAGTGATTTTGATAGAATAGGAAAAATAATGACAAATGCCCATCAGAAGTTGATTGAATCCAAAGTGATTCTTAAAATTGCTTGCACGCACACACACACACTATTAATTTGATAATAAATGAATTATATGAAACCGAGAATAGCAGCTAATTTGAGCATTTCTGAAGCTGTTACCAAAAAAACTTTTTGTGTTTTTACTTGGTTAATGACTAAAACGTTTTAAGCGATTATCAAAATTATAATCAACTAATTTTGTCGATCAACTATTTGCTATACCGTTTCAGAATATATATTTTTTTACCTTAATTTGAGTTGCAAAATCTGTCTTGCATTTCATACTTATCGGCCATAAACAGGTGTTAAAACATCTTGATGAAAAATAAAGACCTATCGCACTTGTTGAATCAAAGTGTGCTTTCCGATCGTTGCAGGAATCACAGTAAACCTCACCTGAGGCCGGCCATGCTGCCCACAGCGGACCGCAGCTCGGGGCTCCTGGACAGCCCGAGCCTGTTCCCCAGCTTCTCCAGCGAGCGGCTCCTGAACGGGGTCCGCAGCAGCCCGCCCACGCGGCTCCCCGCCAGCCAGCCCCGCGCCAGGCTACCCTCCACCGTGGCCTTCCCCCGGAGGGACGCCGTGGGCACGGGCCGTGTGGCCGAGCCCATCACCACAGACTACTCCCTTGGCATGGGCCGAGGAAGGTCTGTACCGTCGCTTTTTACAGTTTGTCCATCCCACAAGTACCATGACGCAGCCCTACAGGGCCTACTGTGGTACAATATCACACTATACTTACACTGGGCTTGTTACTGGTGCAATATTAGTACCTTGTTGTACCTATAACACAGGCTAGGTTTGGGATCTGCCATCTTATACTGTATTCTGATATTTGTGACTGTGAAGAATAATCTAAATGTAGTAAATCACATTGAACATCAAAATCTTCAAACTAAGAAATGAATGTCCTTTTATGAGTAAAGTTCACTGTTGGTACCTACTGGTTTGGAGCATTCGTGAACAAATCAAACTGCACAGTGCTAATGAAAGAACATACCATATTACACCTGTATGAGTATGCTCATGCAGCGGACAAACATGTTTGTTCACCAATTAGGCTACAGTCAACGCACCAGATTTTGTATTTTCAACACCGATGCAGAGACTTATTGAGGCCATTTACACCTGGCGCTAACATGCGTTTTCTGTGATCAGATTGCAATCAGATTGTATTTTATCACTTCAGCCTGATTGCAATCTGATTGCAATCACATTGCAGAAATGGGTGTCCTCTCAATCCGCATAAAGTTGCTGTATCCAGATTGAGAGGACACATTGCATTTACACTTGTGTTCAATGTGTACACAATGCATCCCTGACCACCTCCGGAGGTGGTTTGGCCGATCAGATTGCAATCCTTCTTGAATGCGTTTTGGGGGTGTTTACACCTGGCATTTCAAGTGATAAAACACAATCTGATTGCAATCTGATCACAGAAAACGCATGTTAGCGCCAGGTGTAAATAGCCTGATTGATAACTAAGAAAGAAATAAGACACGGTACAAAAACAGGAACTTAAATGCAGGGCAAGACATGCAATAGACTTTTTTTCATGAAGGATAAGAATACATACGCCGCTCTACAAATACACATTCACCACAAATCACTTTCTTCTGCAGTACAGGTGCATATATATTACGTTGTGGTGGTGGGCGATATGGCCCTAAAATAATATCACGATATTTCAGGGTATTTCTGCGATAACGATATTCTTGACGATATGACAAAATTCTGAAAAATATTTGATTATTAATTTCACTTAGGAATAGACTAAAGCCCTTTTCCCACATGCGCTTTGTACCGCAAAATGACCGGTACGTGGTCTAATGCCTGCATGTGAGAAAGGCGCCGTGCCGGTATAAGCGCGACCCCGTCGTCGCGGAGATTTCACCACTTTCCAGCCTGTCAGAAGAGCGGTATGCGCTTTAGCGGATACTAGTGAGAAACGGGTGCAGTCATTTTCCGCGACACTCTCATGGGCGAGGTGTACACACGTTGCTTAATGTTCCAGCGGGCATAATCTAATCATTCGCGCACATTAAAGCAAACTGGCGAAATGATCTTGTGATAATAAGAGCAGTAGCCTATGTCAGCTTCATGTGTGGGTGTGCTGTGCTGATTTCCCCTCTCCTCTCTGCTCGCTCTCTGGCCACAGTCCGTCCTCCTCCTTCAGTCACAGCCCGACAGGGCAAATGCATGAAGCGAAAGTGGAAGTATTTTGCTTACGTTGCCGACAGCGAAGGCAAGCCTGGACACATCAAATGAAGCCAGTCTGTAAAAAGTGCTTCAACGCGATGCAGGTGAACGGATAAACAAGCAAACTTATTTCACCATTCAGAGTTTTGCCAACACGTCACTCCCCCACTCGCTCTGCAGTGCCGCCCCCCCCCACATACAGGCAATTTCGCTGATAGATTCCCACATGCGCGAGCCGAAGTGTGAAGGGAAATGTCCGATATTGACTTACAGGTAATTTTCCGGTACGCATGTGGGAAAAGGGCTTAAGTGACAAGGTGACAAGCTGGAGAGACAGTTGACGGTCGGAGAGACGGCATCCGGCACAGAGTGGAATTAGCACACCATCCTGGCTCTCTCGTGAGGGAGAAATCCACAAACGCTACGGATCAGCCTCCTGAAAATCTGTGCAAAGATCGGCGCGGCCTGGGGTCCTTCAGGCTAGAGCGAGGTGCTCGCCGCAGGCTGAATGACGTGCAGCGCACAGGCCTTCTTGAGGCGTCCTCTCTGCCCGTGGTAGGATTGCCTTTACCCCGGGAGGGTCTGGTGAGACGTAGGAGGAGCCCGGCCTGGAGTCACCCACAGGGCCGAGACCCTCCATGCACCGAAGGGTCTTACAATACTGCGGTGTAGCACTAACTCTATTGCAGCGGATTGGGCGTGATCAACCCTTCCGCGGGCAACGTTGCAGACGGAGTAGGAAGGCTGATCCGTGAGCGGCTGCTTCTGGGATCGGGTCGGGGTCTTAATGGGCTACATGCACAACTCCACTACTTCCTGAAATTAGTACAGCTTCTTTATTTCCTGTCATCACTATTGGATTGGATGAAGTGATTAATGTCAGGTGTGCTGCAGTCACAACAATGATCAGGCACACCTGATTAATCAGTTCATCCAATAGTGTAGGACAGGAAATAAAGAAGCTGTACTCATTTCAGGAAGTAAAGAAGTTGTGCATGTAGTCTATTGGCCTCGGCTGGGTCTACTGGGCGAGGGTGTATGATGTTGAGAGACCGAAACACCTTACGACCACCAGCTAACAACACTGATGACGCGTCCCAGTGCATGCGGTAGCATGTATTTTTAAACCAAGAACATACAATTCCAACAAAATAAATGTTAGTGTGTGTTCACACCTGGCACTTAACATAAGCAGAGCTGAAGTGGAGTTTAACCAGTCACACCAGAAGCACTCTCTTTTCCTCTGCGCCTCGCTCGGTGCGCCTTGACCCCGCCCACAGCTTCCATTGACTTCATGCCTGGCAGCTTCACGCTTCACGCTTGGAAAATAGGACTGAATCCTGAACGATCGTTTGAGGCTTCGCCTGTTAACAAGGACACCGAAATTAAACTTGTGGGTTCAGCGTAGGTTGAGCGTTGCTTCGGCGTATGATGTGAACGTGCCCTTACAGTTTTATGTCAGCATGAATGGAACAGTTTGCCTTCAAATGTTACAATATTCCTTCAAATATGACTGTGGTTTGTTGTACATGCTCTTTTATAACCAAACCAATTCCATACTACTGAAGCCACTCCCCTTTTTGGAATTAACCCCTCCACTGCTGAGCCACTTTCAGCCATGTTTGTACGTCACACAGTTACGCAGCCTCACGGTGTGACGTCATTACATCAACAAGTCGGAATATTGCCGTTATCACGATATGAGTTTTTGACCATATGATAATAAACTAACAATATATAGATAACAATACGATATGGCACACCCCTAGATAACAATACGATATGGCACACTCCTAGATAACAATACGATATGGCACACCCCTAGATAACAATACGATATGGCACACCCCTAGATAACAATACGATATGGCACACCCCTAGATAACAATACGATATGGCACACCCCTAGATAACAATACGATATGGCACACCCCTAGATAACAATACGATATGGCACACTCCTAGATAACAATACGATATGGCACACTCCTAGATAACAATACGATATGGCACACCCCTAGATAACAATACGATATGGCACACTCCTAGATAACAATACGATATGGCACACCCCTAGATAACAATACGATATGGCACACCCCTAGATAACAATACGATATGGCACACCCCTAGATAACAATACGATATGGCACACTCCTAGATAACAATACGATATGGCACACCCCTAGATAACAATACGATATGGCACACTCCTAGATAACAATACGATATGGCACACCCCTAGATAACAATACGATATGGCACACCCCTAGATAACAATACGATATGGCACACCCCTAGATAACAATACGATATGGCACACCCCTAGATAACAATACGATATGGCACACCCCGATTACATTGATTGCTAACCATTGACCAAGTGATTTGACAATAGGGGTGTCAAAATGAATCGTTTATAAGATGCATCACGATGCATAGAATCGTTGACAGATTAAAGAATCGAATCGACAGATGAATCGTATCCGTTTAAAATTGATGTTGATTCAGATTTTAATGCACTTTCTAAAAAAGGGAGTTTATGTTTATCTGTATTAATTGATGAAAAAGTAGCCATGTGCAGTAATTATATCAAATTGAGGATGCGATACTTGGAGCTGAGATACTTTGAGCTGTATCGAGATGCATCGTTGAATCAAATCGGTTGACAGATGAACCGTAATCGAATCGCGAGGCCCGTGAAGATTCCCAGCCCTATTTGACAATATACCACATTTCTCATGTATGGTTCATCTGGTGTAGGTTCATCTTGATCACATTCTCACGTATGGTTCATCTGGTTATTCCCATGTGAATGCTGCACGTCATGGTGTACGGCGAGGACATGCTTCATGTTTGTAAATTGAAGGTGTTCTCATTCTTAAAGATTTTTTTTTCTGCTTCTAGGAAAAAGAGGGACGAAAAGTTTACAGTAAGTACTTTTTTTTAATCTATCCATCTTGTTTTATTGATCCGTCATTCTGATCATTTATATTTGAATAATTATCTCATGAATCTAGCTATCCTATCTTGTTAATCTCTATCCATCGTATGAATCACTTTCTCAAACAAGCAAAGACAGAAAGCCTGACGGGTCTTAATCCTTACCAGAGTAAAAGAAAAATATCAGCATCAGTGTTTCCCACAGGATTTTGAGCATTTGTGGTGGGGGACCGCAGACCCCCTAGGGGGGTGCGGGGGCATGTCTCCCCGCGAGATTTTTTTTGTAACATTTTAAAGTAAAATGCATGAATTTGGTGTACTTTGAGAAAGCTTAAGAGCAAAATTAAAAGGCTAGATCTATGAAGAACATGTCATCATTACTGTGCTGTGGGTTTACAATGACAAACTAAATTTCTCCCTATAGGTCAGGGATACTCAACTTGCTTTGCCACTTTCGTGAAATGATAGGAGGCGAGGGGCCAGTTAATAAACAAACAATATACATTTTTCTGTAGCGGATTGTAGGTTTTTGGGGTGTCAGCCGGAGTTTAGGCTGACAATGTTGTGCACGCCGGATAGTTAGTTAGGTTAAGTTAGTTAGGTTAAGTACATACATAAGTGCCTGGGTAGCGAGCAGATGGCGGTATTTGACAATTTAGCAGCTAAATCATAGATTATTGAAAGATATTCCATATTCCATACTGAAATGCTATAACAGAAGTATTGGCCAGAATGACATGAACATTTATTGGACACTTATTCAGCGGGTATCTTGCATGTTGCGTTCAGGTGCACTGTAAAAAAAAAAAAAAATGTTGGTCAACATCTTTTTGTGGCCCGCCACAAATTCCTTTACGTATGGGAAACACTGAGCATTAGCAAAGCTGTTGCCAGACATCTGATTGCCCCCCAGTTATTGCTGTGGTTTGCGTTTATACTAGGGATGTTCATTTTGAAAATTTTCCAAAATCGATAATCGGTGAGAATTAACGATCAATTATCGATTATCGATTTTATTAATACTTAGAAAATTTTCAATATTTTCAATTTTTTTTTTTTTTTTTTTTAACAAAATGAATGCCTATGGCAGAAAATACGAAAGACAACGTGTTCTCCTCAATGAACTCTTTATTTCAATGTGTCTCCTCTCCAACACTGCTGTCCCCGGCGCATGCCGGTGTGAATTTCTCATATTTAAAACAGTTTTGTTGGCACAAAGGCCCGTGCCCAGCCAGAAAACTAGAGACTATATGAAGCTCCACCTCACGTTAGTCGGCTGTGCAATGGAGTGGGGCGAGGAGGAACGAATTCCACCCAAACCTAGTCCCCAAAAAAAAAAAAAAAAAATTTTTTTTTTTTTTTTTTTAATAATTAAAAAATCGATCCAAATGCCACAGGATCGATTCCAATCCTTAACGATCGATTATCGATTTTCGATAATTGATGAACATCCCTAGTTTATACGTCTGCTGTGCGGGAGTGTTTGTTTTGTCTCTCTCTGGGCGCTGTGCTGACTGTGTGTTTTGATGCCGCCATGCCAGAGAGTGACGCCACAGTCGCCTCCGCCTCCCAAACCCCCGTCCCCCAGCTTCGAGCTGGGCCTGTCCAGCTTCCCCCCGCTGCCCGGGGCGGCCGGCCAGCTCAAGACCCAAGACGTGTTCGACAACCGGCTGGCCAGCAGCGTGGTGCTGGGCCCACCGAAGGAACGGGTAGGGACTCCATGTAGACCTGACAACACACTGGACACGTTTCTGTTGAGGATGCTGTATTGTAGATGGAGGTATTTTCATCTCATCCTCGAGCAGTGGTTCCTAACCTTTTTCTTCTTCTTGTGACCTCCTATAAACGAAGCCATGGGTCCCCATTCCAAATTCTGCAGCGTTCAACCAAAGAATGATTTTCCATTCAGTTGAGGCCTGAAAACTATTCAGCAAGCATTTCACAAGAAAATAACAAACATTAGAGGACAATTATTTATATATACGGTACATACACACACACACACACACACACACACACACACACATATATATACATATACATTGTTACAGTTGGGTTTGAATGTATCTAATTTCATTACTTAACTTGGCATCGTTCGTTGTCTAGGGCAGTGGTTCCCAACCTTTTTACACCAAGTACCACCTGAGAAAGTAGTTGGCTCTCCAAGTACCACCATATGACCGATGTTAAAATACAGTCTATTCAGCTATGCACAGTTCACGCAGGAGGCAAATTTATTCCAACCTGCAGCCTATGTGCAACCTGCAGCAGCTGCACTTGTGCTGGGTTGACTGCTGTCTTCACCTCCTTGTGCTTCATCGTTGCTGCTCTCCTCTACTACAGCTTGATTTGATCCACTTTAGCATCCCTCCTCGTCTTTGTTCACCACTTGTGTAACCATGCGGGGCGGGCAGGTAATTGTGCATGCGCAACAGGTATAGTGTCCGTCAGAAACAAATATTTGTTTCTAAATCTCAAGACAACAAAATAAACCTCAATTTCAATGATCACAAGTTTATTTTCATTCGTAGTATTATTTTGATAGATAAACATGTTTTACAATTGATTTTAAAGTTGGGTTTATTTCATAATTTAAACATTGGGATTCCAGGGATCAAGTACCACCAGCAGGGGGGGCGCAAGTACCACCTACCTTGAGAAACACTGCCAATAATATTAATAATAATAATAATTATTTCACTTTTACATGTTTGAAAACTACTACTAATGACCACCATGGATTTTGCACAAAAACTAAAAAAAAAAAAAAAAAAAAAATTGTTTTTTTTTTTTGAATTTTCACAGAGCCTTCCAAGTACCACCAGCAGGGGGCGCAAGTACCACCTACGGTACGCGTACCGTAGGTTGGGAACCACTGGTCTAGGGGTTTCCACGACTAACGAAATTCCCGCGACCTCGGTCATGTGGTAATTAAACCATTCGTCCATTCAACTGTCTCTTTCCTGTCTGTGTTGACTGCAGATTGTAAGTGTTGATGGCAGCTGTGGAGGCACTCTCTCTCCTGGAGGCTGTAAAGAACCTCTCCGGACGTCCACCTCCCCGCTGCCCACAAGCTTCCAGCCCACACCGGCCCCCCCGGCCCCGGCCCCGGCCCCTCCCCCCGCCGCCGCTGCCCCACCCCATGGCCCCGCCCCCTCCCTCCACACAGTGTAAGAACCACACACACATGGCCCCGCCCCCTCCCTCCACACAGTGTAAGAACCACACACACATGGCCCCGCCCCCTCCCTCCACACAGTGTAAGAACCACACACACACAGGACTTTTAGCTTTAGATGTTGTTGGCCATTTGAAATGTGTTAGGACAGGATAGGATGGTTGACTTTTTCAACCACTTTCACCAGCTCATAAAAATGGCAAATTTACACTGGAAAACTGATGGTCGGTAGAAAAAGTGACCAGACACAGCCAAAGATAAGCCCATGTTTGGCTAGTGGCTGGTGGTGAACACTGTAGATTGTTTTTGTGATTTAAATTAAGATTTTCTTTTGACCGAACTACACCCGCTTGCTGCTCGCTAGTTCCTACATGAGACTGCAAAAGAAAATAGTTCCTACATGGAACTGCTCACAACAAAGTCTGTGCATTATCTTGAGTAACCGGGTCATGATTTCTGGAAAGAGACGATGCGGTTGAGTTTTTCAAAGATATTTTTTGGGTGCTTCGATCACCACAAGTCGAGTGCCATCCAGTTCCATTGTATTGGAGAGAAGGCACACATCTCTGCGGCTGATATCTCCAAAACTCAGGCAACTAACACAAAACGATATAGATGGATACATAGCACTACAGGTGAGAGGGAATATATGTATTTTGGATTTTAGGGTGAGCTGTCCCTTTAACTTTAGTTATCGTTTGAACTGAAGTGTGAATGGGCCTTTACTATTGATGTATTATATGATGAAGCCTCTCATCACCTTGATGGCATTGCTTCCTGTGTGTGTGTGTGTGTGTGTGTGTGTGTGTTCGTGTTTGTGTGTGTGTGTGTTCGTGTGTGTGTGTGTGTGTGTGTGTGTGTTCGTGTGTGTGTGTGTGTTCCAGAGAGGTGAAGGTGTTGGAGGTGAAGCAGAAGGAGGTGCAGGTATCAGTGGAGCGGGTTCCCGGCACTCTGTCCACTGCGAGCAAATCGGTGCAGGTCAACGGTGCTGCCACAGTCAGTATTGATTTCTGCTTTTGATGCTTTGCTCCCCCTCACACGTCTCTCCCCCTCACACGTCTCTCCCCCTCACACGTCTCTCGTGTCTCCCCCTCACACGTCTCTCCCCCTCACACGTCTCTCCCCCTCACACGTCTCTCCCTCTCACACGTCTCTCCCCCTCACACGTCTCTTGTCTCTCCCCCTCACACGTCTCTCCCCCTCACACATCTCTCGTCTCTCCCCCTCACACGTCTCTCCCCCTCACACGTCTCTCCCCCTCACACGTCTCTCCCTCTCACACGTCTCTCCCTCTCACACGTCTCTCCCTCTCACACGTCTCTCCCTCTCACACGTCTCTCCCTCTCACACGTCTCTCCCCCTCACACGTCTCTCCCCCTCACACGTCTCTCACCCTCACACGTCTCTCCCCCTCACACGTCTCTCCCTCTCACACGTCTCTCCCCCTCACACGTCTCTCCCCCTCACACGTCTCTCCCCCTCACACGTCTCTCCCCCTCACACGTCTCTCCCTCTCACACGTCTCTCCCCCTCACACGTCTCTCCCCCTCACACGTCTCTCCCTCTCACACGTCTCTCCCCCTCACACGTCTCTCCCCCTCACACGTCTCTCGGGCGCCGCGGGGTCGATCCCCACGTGAACAGAAGGGGCCAAATTAATCGTGCCTTAATTCTGCAATCTGCACCGCCTGGAATTGATTTTGATTATGCACAAGTCCATTTCTAGCACCTATGTACACCTTAAATAAACAAGATGTTTAATATAGGCACAGGAAAATGACCGTCCATAACATTTACGTGCAGCTGCAGAGAAAAGCTATTCTGTCATTTAGGGTTGCATTTTTCTTCCATCCCATACTGTAGCTCTAAATGGGAGGAGCTAAACTGGTCATTTAGAAAGAAATTAATACTTTTGCTGCAAAAGCAACTAAAGCTTCAATTTCCTCTAGCTTCAAGGAACAATATGTAATGTAAACATAATATTAGGGGTGTCACGATATTTCTTTGCACGATATATCGCGATATCGAAACGTCACGATATGCGTATCGTCAGAAAAAAATGATATCGTAATTTTTTTTATTTTTTTTTTTGCTCCTGAATATTAATAGACACATTTAGCAGAATCAACACGCATGAGTGAGGGGGTAGACTACTACTGGCATGGCAAAACAGCTCAAGGGGTACATAAGATTACATAAGTTTAGGGACCATTGAGCATGAGTTATTTAAGAAATAGATTGTATACTTTATTTTCTTTCACCATGTAACAAACATTTACGGTAGTTTGTGACAGTGTGACACATTCTATTGCAAGAGAAGCATTATCTTCCATGTTGTTTTATCGTTATTATAATAACAATTTCCAAAAACAGCATTTGTTTTGTATTTTGTGTATTTCAAATTTTTCCAGTATTTTCCCAGGGCTCCCTTGAAAAGAGGTTTCGATTTCAACGGGACTCACATGGTTAAATAAATGATAAATAAATACATACAAATTATTTACTTTTGTTAAAAAGAATATTGTTAAAATATCGTATCGTATCGTTATCGTGAACCCAATATCGTGTATCGTATCGTGAAATTAGTGTATCGTGACACCCCTACGTAATATACATTGTTTACTGTACTAAGTCATAGGATCAGGCCTTTATTCATACTACTAATCATAATATGTAATGTATGTACCTGAAACATAATAACAATATTATACAATAATAATATGAAATTATTATTGTTTTAGTTTTACGTTTTAATTTTTTACTGAAAGTGGACTTAACTTTGATCAACTCTTGTAAATAGAATGATAATGTCTTCACTTACACAAATGAAGAGATATTTTACTAAATAGATTTCCTCCAGAGATTTTACTTGGTACAGTAGATTATCGTTTTCCTATGTACGTTCCTTGTGTTGTACACCAACCACACCAAGTCAATTTCCTAGTATGTGCAAACATACCTTGGTGAAGTAAAGAATTCTATTCTATTCTCACCCAGAATGCCAGTGATGTTGTTCTGGCTGTACTATGTCTTCTGGATATGTCCATTGTTACGGTGCATAAGGACTGTCTGTCTCTGGCTGTACTATGTCTTCTGGATATGTCCATTGTTACGGTGCATAAGGACTGTCTGTCTCTGGCTGTACTATGTCTTCTGGATATGTCCATTGTTACGGTGCATAAGGACTGTCTGTCTCTGGCTGTAATATGTCTTCTGGATATGTCCATTGTTACGGTGCATAAGGACTGTCTGTCTCTGGCTGTTTCCTCCCAGGAGCTGAGGAAGCCCTCCTACGCTGAGATCTGCCAGCGGATTAAGGACACCCCGACACTACAGCAGCCGCAAGCCCCCAAGGAAGCCAAGCCGGCCTGCGCTGCCCCCGCAGGCGAGGAGAGGAAGTGCCCCGACGCCTCCGCCCCGGCCCCGGCAGGCGACGCCAAGCCCAGAGAGACATACCCCGCCTCCTCCTCCTCCTCCTTCAAGCCCGGCCTGGGGGGCGTCACCCCGGGCCGCGCCCAGCGGGACGGGCGGAGGCCGGCCGGGCGGTGGTCCTCCCCACCCCCACACCCAGGGAGAACCCCCAGCAAAGATCCCCACCACACGCCCCCCAAATCCCCGCAGTAGGGTGACCCACTCCCTCCTCGAGGCCCCGCCCTCTTCCCCGTCCCTCGGCAAATGCGTAAAAAAAGGAAATATAAGTCAGGGCTACTCAATACTTATATCCCAGAATCACCAGTCAAAAACAAGCATAGAGGACACGCCTTCTTCTCTGGATCAGCCAGTCACAAACAAGCATAGAGGACACGCCTTCTTCTCTGGATCAGGGCTTGCAGACAAAAAGCACTTTACTGTGCATGTAGAGCACTGTTTCATTCTTTTTATTCTATTTATTTGCTCTTTTTGTTTTTGTTTTAATTTCAATTTTATTTCTCCTTTTCTCTTTTGCATTATGTAGATGTCAGTCTGTAACTTGGTGCAGACTCTCTTTTACATTATGTAGATGTCAGTCTGTAACTTGGTGCAGACTCTCTTTTGCATTATGTAGATGTCAGCCTGTAACTTGGTGCAGACTCTCTTTTGCATTACGTAGATGTCAGCCTGTAACTTGGTGCAGACTCTCTTTTGCATTACGTAGATGTCAGCCTGTAACTTGGTACAGACTCTTTTGCATTACGTAGATATCAGTCTGTAACTTGGTGCAGACTCTTTTGCATTACGTAGATGTCAGTCTGTAACTTGGTACGGACTCTCTTTTGCATTACATAGATGTCAGTCTGTAACTTGGTACGGACTCTCTTTTGCATTATGTAGATGTCAGTCTGTAACTTGCTGCAGACTCTTTTGCATTATGTTGATGTCAGTCTGTAACTTGCTGCAGACTCTTGCATTATGTAGATGTCAGTCTGTAACTTGGTGCAGACTCTCTTTTGCATTATGTAGATGTCAGTCTGTAACTTGGTGCAGACTCTCTTTTGCATTACGTAGATGTCAGTCTGTAACTTGGTGCAGACTCTCTTTTGCATTATGTAGATGTCAGTCTGTAACTTGGTGCAGACTATCTTTTGCATTACGTAGATGTCAGTCTGTAACTTGGTGCAGACTCTCTTTTGCATTATGTAGATTTCAGTCTGTAACTTGGTGCAGACTCTCTTTTGCATTACGTAGATGTCAGTCTGTAACTTGGTGCAGACTCTCTTTTGCATTATGTAGATATCAGTCTGTAACTTGGTGCAGACTCTCTTTTGCATTACGTAGATGTCAGTCTGTAACTTGGTGCAGACTCTCTTTTGCATTATGTAGATGTCAGTCTGTAACTTGGTGCAGACTATCTTTTGCATTACGTAGATGTCAGTCTGTAACTTGGTGCAGACTCTCTTTTGCATTATGTAGATTTCAGTCTGTAACTTGGTGCAGACTCTTTTGCATTACGTAGATGTCAGTCTGTAACTTGGTACAGACTCTCTTTTGCATTATGTAGATTTCAGTCTGTAACTTGGTGCAGACTCTCTTTTGCATTATGTAGATTTCAGTCTGTAACTTGGTGCAGACTCTCTTTTGCATTATGTAGATGTCAGTCTGTAACTTGGTGCAGACTATCTTTTGCATCAATACGTAGATGTCAGTCTGTAACTTGGTGCAGACTCTCTTTTGCATTATCTAGAGGTCAGTCTGTAACTTGGTGCAGACTCTCTTTTGCATTACTTAGATGTCACTCTGTAACTTGGTACAGACTATTTTGCATTACGTAGATGTCAGCCTGTAACTTGGTGCAGACTCTCTTTTGCATTACGTAGATGTCAGCCTGTAACTTGGTGCAGACTCTTTTGCGTTACGTAGATGTCAGTCTGTAACAGACAACAGTGGGATTTATTCATAGTGATTTAAATGAGTGATGTGAGGAGCAGGGCATTGGTGGAAGCCACCCCAGTGGGATGATGGGAAATGGTGCATAAAACAGACTCCATTTTGTTTGGTTCTAACAGTGAGGCGAGTGTTTGCATGTTGTGTGGTACAGGTGGCACAGTTGTGCAACTTTATGTAGCTTAATTGTGGGTCATAATTGGCAAATCCATATGCAAGACTAACCCTTTCATCTCATCACAAGACTCGGATCCTTTCGTTTACATCGTCTCAAAGTGACTTTTTTTTTTTTTTGCAGATTTATCCTTTATTCACACTAGATGACTTTTCGCTTGCCAATTATGGAATCTCACAAACACTTTTTCTTACACCAGCCTGGCTTTGTTTGCGTTCCGTTGTTTGACTATCGGTAAAGTTACTTACAACTGATCACCGCCGGGTGCTGGTTGGTTTGAGAGCGCCTTAGTGTTTTCTTTCTGATCATTATTATTTCACTGTAAAGAATGGCCACTTCCTCCGGCAGTTCACCCCCAGACGTTCTTACTATGCGCCGCGGACACTGCTATAGCAACGACATTGCGGCGCTCCTTTCCGCTGGCCGATTTGAACTCGTCGATCGCTCGCTCTCGTGTTTCAGCAGCAGGCGGAGCATGTGCGTCTCTGCAACCAAACCTTTGCTCCATGACGAATGAGGAAATGAGGTGGCTGTCGTTTTTGGACAGACTTTCAGCGAGTTGTTTCTCTAGATGCCGGCGGTTATGTGTGTGTTTGTGTGTCTTACCAAAGCGCGTGGCTCGTCGGGGGTCAGTTGAATTTAGGCGCTTCTGTAAAGCTCTCTTCACTTCTTGTTTCCTATGAAACTGTGGAATAATATGATCGGCAGGCGGATAACTGCCGAGGGAAGACGCAGCTCTTTTCAGGCAGCCAGTAGTTTGTCGATTCCGGATGTGTTTTTATGAAACGAGCGGTTTTCTCATTTGAAGCAGGTCGGCTTTTTCGGGGGTTTGAGGCGACGTTTATATAGAGAGAGCCAAAGTTGACGTCAGTTCCTGCTTCAGCATGCGTACCAAGGGATTTCATCCGCCATTTTATTTTCCATCGACATTTTGTAAAATACTTCTACAAATAGTTTCACTTGGTCAAACCAAGCGATTCAGCTATATTTAGAAGCAGGAGACCACAGAACATTTCACTCGGAACAAAACAAACCAAAAAAATCTTCTAAATTCCTTAATATTTTTTTAATGTTTTGGTCCGAGCGAAATGTTCTGTGGTCTCTCCTGTTTCTAAATATACTGTAGCTGAACCGTTTGATTTGAACAATTCAAACTTATTTTTTATAAGCATCTTACGAAATGTCTATAGGAAAATAAATGGCGGACGAAAATCTCTGGTACGCATGCCGAAGCAGGAAGTGACGTTCACTTTGGTTTCTCTGTGGAGAGGGACGGGGAAATTGCACACCAGCTACCATTCAGATGCTCGGTCAATTTTGGCTGGTGGTCTGACACATTGCCCGGGCTCCAGCCATCATTGGGAGCTCATGTTCGTTTAAAAAAATCTAAAATAAAATTTCCTGTAAAATAGTCAAGTGATGAAGGCTTATTTGGGGATTTGTCAGCCAAGTGCAAGTTCCCCATCCTGCCTAAAACACACCGAACTGGACATGGGTTCAACTGGGAGTTGTGGTCCCGAAACGTGACTGTAGTCAAGACGTCGGGACATTTCTGTTCCTAATTCATTCAATCAGTGGCATGTTTCCGCTAGGTGTTGGTGCTACGCGTCCAATCCCGGAGTCTGTTACTGCAACTCATCTGATATTACCGTATGTAGAAAAAACTTGATTTATGATATGAACCGAATTTTTGCACTGTCGCTCTTTGCGTTTTTCTCTGACTCGCACAACAACAACAAAATAATTCGTTGGTCTTGACGTGAAGCAAAAAGGGAAGAATCGTTTACTCCTGAAAGTAAAGGAATACAACAAAGTGGTCTTGCTGTTTTTGAGCCTGCGCAGTTTTTTTTTTACGCAAACTTTGCGTTCCCCAGAGTGACGTCAAACCCATCCCTCTATTTGACGAAGGAAAACCCTGCGATATTACTTCCACTGTTGACACTTTTACTGAAGGTTTTGCTCTTGGTTTTGTGTGCGCGTGTGTGTGTGTGTGTGTGTGTGTGTGTTGTGCTGCCACCACTGGGATGCCTATGACTGATATTGTGGTGTACATACAGGCTAGCAGAGTTTTCGGTCTCAATAGTCCCGCCGCGCTCAGCTGAATGGAGCTGTGCGTCTTTTGCGTCTCGTCCAGCCACTAATAACGTGATCATATGTAACGTTATTATCATTCTATTGTGAAGGGAGTTGCTGTACGTTGAGACACGCGGTGGTTCTGGCTTCTGGCCCATTTCCGTTAGATTTAGTATTTAATGAGGAGTTCCATTGCAGAAGGGCTGATGACTATGAAGAAAAGCGAGAGAGCCTTTGGTTGAATAGATCTGTTTTTGAGTGTTTGACCCAAACTAAAGTGAAGGTAAATGATGAGTGGGTTGTTTTGGAATGTAGGTGTGGCTTAGCGTGTTCCGCCATGATGGAATAGGAGTGAGTTGTCGTTGGATAATCTGAACGGGGTGTCGACGCGCTCGTCCCTGAAATCCAGCTCATTTAAATGTTGTGTGTAGCAGCAGCGAGCAGAGGACTGGCGGCCGAAGCGCGCGGGGGGGGGGGGGGGTGTTGTAACAGGGATGGCATCAGGCAAAATGTAAACTGGTGAAATCCCAGTGCTCCTTCTTTCCCTCTGCGTTAAATCTTTACGCAATGTGTGGTCCTTTTTATATATATATATATATATATATATATATATATATATATATATATAATTTATATTTACCATTTTTATTTTTCCGTCGGCGCCTATCTGGCTCTCCTAGCTCAACACCAATGCTTTCATTGAACACGTTTGGACACAGTCGTAAAACTGGTTGAAGAAAGATTCACCGGAGCGTCTTGCCTGCTTCACATTGACGCCGGAGCGAAATGGAGCGACTGTTTGGTCGGCAGATGAGTGCACAGACTAAAGGAACCGTCCACTCATGTTGAGCTGGGCGGTGCTGCTCGTTCCTGCTGAGCTGGGCGGTGCTACGCTAGCCAAACAAAAGGTCCATGTCGACCTGACCAAACACATTTTTGGATGACAGATTGGCGTTGGGGGCCCTGGAGGAAACATTTTGGCTCTCGTTGTTGATGTGAAGCAGCAGTATACAGATGCAGAGTAGGGCATTTAATTGTTGTTGCAGCTAGCCAAACGTCGCTTGAAGGTCCTATTCTGTTTGTTTTTTATTTTAAGCGAAGCTGTTTGCCAGGCGAAATGGCCCAAATGCGACTCGTACAGGAGTTGACTTTGGCAGTTAACAGACTGTCACTTGGGAGTCCTGTTCTAAAAAAAAAAAAAAAGAGGCTGATAAAATGACCGCTTGATTTTGGGATGTTGATAAAATGATGAATTTGGCTAGTTGATTTTGGGATGCGACGGCAACCAAAACATTTGGACTCAGGTTTTGATGTGAAGCAGCAGGAATACAGATGCGGAGTGGGGAACTGCCACCGGTCCAAAATGTTAGTACGTTTTGGTTGTGGTTTGGGAAGACGGGCAGACGACCATCCGTCACTTGAAGGTCCAGTTGTTTTCCAAAATGTAATTTGGCAGGTGAAATAGCAAAAGTGGCTCGTAGGTTAATTGACTTCAACAGCCACCGACTGTCGGATGCTAAAAAATGTCATTGGCTGATAGAATATTAAAGTTGGCCGGTTAATTTTGGGATGCAAGGTGACTTTCAGGCGGACAGGTGTGTGGCCCTCTCTGCTCTCACATGTGCTCCCGTTAATCTTATGAATTCGTCTCCTGAAATGCTCAGCACCCTAATAGAAAAACCACTGCACTATATACAGTATCCACGAGGGGGGGGGGACGTTAACCCGTACGATGCAGACCTCTTGCGTGTACCGGCGTCTCGCCGAAGTCTTCCTGCAACAAGATGCATTCTGGGTAATCCCACTAAAGAGGAAACAGGAGTCCGCCTGGAGAAGGGAAAGCTAAAAAAAAAAAAAAAAAACCTGCCTGTACTCATCGTCATAGCTGCTTTTGATTTGGATGCTAAATCCTAAGTTTGCTTTTTTTTTTTTTTTTTTTTTTTTGATTCTGAAGGACTGAGATGCACTTGGATGGGTAGAATTCTTTCCCCTCCCCCCTCATTGGTGGAAATGGTAAATGAGATGAAACTGCACCATATCCACTTATTTATAAACCAATGCTGTTTATTCCATGCGAAATATCGTTAAGTTTTCTTTTTACGGAGGAGAAGAAAAATTGAGACGCATCAAGGTCTCTATACATACGCAAAATGTACGATTTCCATCCAGTGTTTGAGAAACTTGAATTTTATTTAAACTTGAAAAATGACTTTGCCTTAACTTTTATACAAGACGAGCATAGTTTATTTCTTTTTGGAAAACCCCAAAATGTTAACCAAGCGTGACATGGAAAATATTTAGTCGTACCAAACGTCACAAGTCTTACTGAGAGAGAGTACAATTCTAGCAGCATTTTCTTTCTTTTTTTTCCCCATTTTTGTTTTTTGTTTTGTAAAATGTATGAAAAATAATCTCATTTTGATTGTCCTTTTTTCCCCTTGTTTCATAGTTTTCAGGTTGTTTTGGGGGAAAATATAAACCTTGTAAATGCAAAACTAGTCAATACTG
Organism: Poromitra crassiceps; assembly: GCF_964638095.1. NCBI lineage: Eukaryota > Metazoa > Chordata > Actinopteri > Beryciformes > Melamphaidae > Poromitra > Poromitra crassiceps. The sequence continues at coordinate 18,046,408 of NC_139635.1, forward strand.
TATTAAATATGTGCACTTTGAAGTGTGTGCTTTGCTTGTACAGTTGTAAATACTCAGAAAAATATAAGAGGTACCTTAAAATGATATAAAAAATATATTGATCTCGTTGAACTATTAATGTCGCTATCGAGCTGGATGTAGGATATAAAAAAAACCTTAATGTTGTGGTTTGAAAATATTTTTCTTTTTACTTTTTTTGTTTTTGGTGTGTGCAGTTTGAATTCTGCCCCACTTTGCGACGTGGGCAGGTTGTCTGATTGTATTCTTTTTTTTTTTTTTTCCATTGTCATTTTCATTCCATTTTTCCTACCTGTGTGTGGTCACACCTGGTGTACAGGTGTAACTTATCTCAATTTGTCTGGCCCCGCCCCCTCACTGTGCACAATTGGGAAGAGCCTTGTGGTACTGAATTGTTGCGCATCTCATCACTGACCTTTACAAGGCTGCGCTCCCACCGGGACCCCCTCTGTAACGCAGCTTCTCTGCATCCATAGACAACGCATTGTCGCCCGTTTCAAAGAGTTTTTACTAGAAGTTTGAATTCTTCAGCTATAGGCGGGGGATGCACTAACATGTCAGATTTTCAGTCGACCAACAGAAGTAGCCACAAGGATTTGACTGATTTGAGTTTTTCCCACGGCTGATACCGATATTTCTCGGTTAAAGATGCCGATATTCAGGGTTTCTGACAGAATATTTCTATTTTCAGGGTAGAAAAGCTTCTGAAACATCATTTAGACGCCAAAACTTTCCATCTAAATCTCATTATAGTAACGCATTCATACATACTCAACTGTACAATAATAAATATATAATCAAACCGCATCACGTCCATATCGGAGACGGGACAGCATGACTTGACCGTATGTTAATATTGGACGATACCTAATGAAATGGCAATATCAGTAAACCCATGCGGCAGCCGTGACTCTCCTCCCCCCGCCGGATAGACAAGGGCGGTGGGGGCGTGGCCTCAGCTGGCTGCTGTCAATCTGCTGTGTGACTGACGGCCCAAACAGCCTATCGGAGCGCACCACAGTAAAGCACATTTTAAGCACAGAAGCATTCACACACCTTTGATCTCAAGTTGAGCCTGCAGCAGCAGCAGCAGCAGCAGCAGCATCGTCCCGTCACTCGGGGAGGGAAAGTAGCCACTGCCTCCAACGCGTTCTCCCTCCCAATGGGACAATTATGCTTACCGTTGAATACGCACACGGGCGAAGCTTCCTGTCCGCACTCTGCGGTCATTTCCTGCGCAATTTCCTGCACGTTTGCTGAACGCTCACGGCTGAAACGGAGCAGTACCCCCCACACGCGCACACTCGCGCATTTGACTCTGTACTGCCCACTAGTGGACGTATTGCTTAACATGCCAATGTGGAGGTATGTGGGCAGTGGCGGGCACACCGTTTGAAGCGGACGCGTTTATTTTGAAATGAAGATGAAAATGGAGCATAAATGAGCTGTTAACGGATCAGAAATGGATTTGGTCAGGAGGTCTCGCCGTCACGGGGGCCGGGGGAAAGACAGGAGCCACCGCTACTTCCTGTTGGGCCCAGTAAAACGAGAAACGTGCTTCAACGTAACCTGCCGTTGAGGTGGCAGCTAGACCTATATACTCGAACGTCAGCTTGACGAGGGGGTCGCAGCAAAATGAGTCAATTGTGTGATTTCACTAGGATTTCAATGAGTAGAAGTTGGCCCAAGGAGAGAATGTAGTGCAGATAATACTCGGTCATAGCTTTCCCTCTCTCCTGTCATCTCCTAATCTACATTATAGTCTGCTTGCGCTGTTCACGACCGCTGCGTTGGCCCGACAGTGCGTGACGTTAGTGGGGAGCTGCACGTACACGACGGCGCACTCGGCAAAGTCTTTGGCGCCAACGGGGTTAGAAACTGGACACGTCGTGCCGAGCCTCGAACCAGCTCTCCCCGCGACTGGGAAGTGGGAAGTGGGAAACGCGACCAGGTCTGCCACTCGCACCCCCCTTCTACCGCAACTTCCATGTATGACAAGACAGGGTGCCGTGGTCGCATCGCCCGCACCGTTGATTTACGAACAGAAGGGGGCGACCTCTTTTTCGACGGCACGGGTTCCTGACCGAACCTCACTGCTTGCGCCAGTCGGGAGCGCCGGAAAATGTAGTCGAAGCTCGGACGATTGACGATGCTACTAAATGAAGGCGACTTGGTGAAATGTTGCCGTGGCGGTGGCCGATCAGTTTCTCTCCCCGATGCGAACGGATGAAACCATGAATCGGTTTGTAGCCAAAATCATTCAGACCCGCTCAATGTTGTTTATATGTTGATATTGTATTTTGTTTTCTTCTGGATTGTCTTGTTTTATTTGACGCTTGTTGTTCATAAAGATGTTTGTCAGATTTCATCCTCCCCTCCCCCCCCCACTCTGAGAAATAATGTACAAATGATTTATTTTGGGGTTTTTGTTTTGGTTTCGTTGTTGTTTTGAGGGCGGTAGACATGCCAGTGTGTAGGCTCAAATGGAATCCCTAGTGTTAGTTGGTATTTTTACACTTCAGTTTCAGAAAGAGTTTTCTGGCACATAACATAAGGCTGCGCAGCGTGCGCCGTCTCTGAAATCATTTGATCACACGTGGACTGCGTTTGGTGTGGCAACGAATACCAATAACTGTGCCATTATACAACTTTTTTTTTTTTTTTTTGTCTGACTGGGCAGGTTTGACTTGTACATAGCTGAGCGCTTTGCCACCTCTCGCTCTACTGTTTTTGTTTCCTCTCAATGTGGGACTTGCTTGTTACTGGTGCACCGCCGAGTCCATCAAAGACTTTTTGAAATTTGAATTGTGACACCGCTGACTGTAGGAGGAGGACTTGTACGTGTCACTCGGCTCGTCTGCCCGTCTCTCGGCGTAACACGCGGACGCCGACTTGTACGTCGCCGATCGGCTTTCCACCAATGATCGCAACTGTGAATGTGTCCACGTGTGTGTGTGTGTGTAAATGTAGGCCTGCCACCTAGAGTTGGTGGAGGGCGGTGGAGGACTCTTTGGCGTCGAGTGGAAATGGGTTCCCGGGCGCGGAGGACGCTAAAGGAGGACGCTAAAGGAGGACGCTAAAGGGATCTGGTGTTGCACGAATCTCAGCACTGTCGACGAAAAGACCACCGCAACTTCTGCAGCTCTCTCCTGTCTGTCTGCAGCTCTCCTGTCTGTCTGTCTGCAGCTCTCCTGTCTGTCTGCAGCTCTCCTGTCTGTCTGTCTGTCTGCAGCTCTCCTGTCTGTCTGTCTGCAGCTCTCCTGTCTGTCTGCAGCTCTGTGCTGTCTGTCTGCAGCTCTCCTGTCTGTCTGCAGCTCTCCTGTCTGTCTGTCTGCAGCTCTCCTGTCTGTCTGCAGCTCTCCTGTCTGTCTGTCTGTCTGCAGCTCTCCTGTCTGTCTGTCTGCAGCTCTCCTGTCTGTCTGTCTGCAGCTCTCCTGTCTGTCTGTCTGCAGCTCTCCTGTCTGTCTGTCTGCAGCTCTCCTGTCTGTCTGTCTGCAGCTCTCCTGTCTGTCTGTCTGCAGCTCTCCTGTCTGTCTGTCTGCAGCTCTCCTGTCTGTCTGTCTGCAGCTCTCCTGTCTGTCTGTCTGCAGCTCTCCTGTCTGTCTGTCTGCAGCTCTCCTGTCTGTCTGTCTGCAGCTCTCCTGTCTGTCTGTCTGCAGCTCTCTCTCAGACTCCACAGGAGCTCCTTTTCTCCTGAAACAAACTGCAGCTGGAGTGTGGGTTCTTCATATCGGCCTGTCGCTCCCTGCCTCCACTCCACGTCCTTCCTCTTCGCCCGTTTTCACAGTGCCATCGACTTTTTTCTGTTCTGTTTTTTTGGCAAGGGTTGCAGCTTGTTGTAAAAAGAAATTGGCCCCCTTGTTTGAAGCAAAGGTCAACCCGGATGCACACGAACTGACTGGAACGAGACTCTTCTCTCTCGATCTCTTTATCAACTCACTGTGGTTTAACTCATTAACACTCTCACCATGCTACGCTACGCTAAAGGCTGTGGACAATCGATGACTCCGCGTTGGGGGTTGGACAGATTTTGGCTAACGACACCTTTAACAGATGTGGAACGGAGGTTACGTTCAAGAGGGCTTTTGATTTTGTTCTTTCTTTTTTTTTGGGGGGGGGTCTTATCTATTCTTCCATCGAGACTGGAATCAAGCGTACATGTCAGCTATAGATAATTTAAGTTACTCTTGTGTCATGATGTAAAACTGTCTAATTTGGAGAGAAAAATGTAGCTTACTGAAAAATAAAGATTTAGGCACAGTTGAGGAGTCGGCCTCCGAGTTGAGTTTGTGGCAGACAAAGTATACTGTACTGTTGTGTGATTTTTTTTTTGATTGATTTCCCACGTTTTCACTTTAATCGAAGACTTCTGTTCCTTATCGCTTGGTCTTAATAAGAAACGGTTCCAAACCCAGTTGGAGAACATCGGAAATGCATCGTCATCAAGCGAAGAGGAAGTGCTTTTTGCCAGACCCGGTAGCATGTACAGTATCGTTTTAGTGGCCATTGTTTCATCTAAACTGGGTTGGGAAAATGATACATGATGTATTTGGCTAATCTAGCTGTTTTGGACCAAACATGGGCCTTGAGTTGAGCTATATGCAGCTTATGGATATGATGGTTTCTAGTGAGAGCTTCCATGTCTGCCCCAGTCACTTAAAATAATTGGCCCCAAAGTAAACATTTTGAACGCTGTGACTTCAGTGAGTTTTCCTTCTTTATCGTTTCCAACTTCCTTAACAACAACCAAGGACCATAAAAAAGAAGGATAAGACATCACAGCGTTACAATTATGCATCGGGGCCAGACTTTGCGGCCAGTTCTGTTGAAGTGAATGGGGCGATCATGTAAAATCCCACTATAAGCCATCTGCAGTTAAATCTTGGATTGAAAAATGCTTCGACCAGACAGATTAGGCTACTGATGCCCCGTTAAGTCATGTATCCTGATGTAGTTGGCTACTCTTGCACCATTTTGGACCAAACGGGGGCTTTAAACGATTTAAACAATTTTTTCAGACGGACAAGCCCGTCTTTATTGTCACACGATTACACATCAACACATGCACGGAAGGCCACAAACACACACATGCTGACAGTAGCCGGTGAAATTTGTCCTCTGCATTTAACCCATCCTGGCTTGTCCTTTCCTCCGGGGGGCAGGCCAGGAGCAGTGGTCGCTTTTCTCGTACAGCGCCCGGGGACCAACTTCGGATGTTGTCGTCACTGGTCGGATGACGATGACGATCTGATCTTCTGCATGTTTTTTTTAATGGGGGGTTATATACGGAGGAACCCCCCTGGGGGAGCACGGGGAGAACATGCAAACTCCACACAGACAGAAAGGCCCTTAGGACGAGATACCCCACCTGGGCAGTAGGCACTGAAGATATGGGGGCGAACACAACCACAGCGCCCACAGTGTCCCAGGCGAGAATCGAACTCAGGACCTTCTGACTGCGAGGCGACAGCTCTACCACTGAGTGCTTTAGTTGAGCTATAAGCAGCTGCTGGACCGAGCCACGATCTGTTTGGAGACCAATAATACCGAAAACAACGTCGCATAATGATGGTTCATAGAGAGCCAAAGTGAAAGTCACTTCCTGCTTCGGCACTGTACCAGAGATTTACAGCCGCCATTTATTTTCCCGTAGACATTTTGTAAAATGCGTATAAAAATAGTTTTACTTGGTCAAACCAAACTATTTTTATTAGCGTTTTATGATGGGGAAAATGAATGGCGAATGAAAATCTCTGGTACAGTGCTGAAGCAGGAAGTGGCGTTCAATTTGGCCATCTATAGTGGGACCCTGCCCGCCCCATTCGCTTCCATAGAACCGGCCCAAAAGTCTGGCCCCAATGCAAGATTTGAACGCCGTGATGTGAGTGATGTCTTATCCTTCTTTTTTTAGGGTCCTTGACCACAAGGAAGTAAGGGGAATAGGCTCATTTCACAGCAAGGTAAAGCAGGTGTAATTATAATTAACGAGGGCCCTGGCACTGGAACACCGAAACAATGGAAGCATGATTGTATTAGTTACACCTGCTTTACTTCCTGCTTTTAGCGCCTCAAAACGGTTGCTGTGAAAAATGTGTCCATGGAAGGGTTCCCACCATAGACGCGAGCCCAGTTCCACCTCTGATCAGTCGAATCACTTATTTTGAGTTTTAATGAAAGATAATATGATCGTGCAATTGTTTTCATTGATTTATCTTTCTATGGATGGCTGTTGTCAGACCACTGCAGTCATAAAAAAGTGACTTGTTCAATTGTTGTGACATCCAAATGTGTGCTTTAAAGGCCATCTCAAAACATGTTCGGTGGTGTAATTTTACTTAAAGGAGAACATCACTAAAAAATAATGCGGATTTATTTTGCACATGATCTCACATATCTGAAAGCTGTAAACAGTGTTTGCAGGCAGTCATTTAGTTTGACAGTTATTGAGGTGATTTGAGTTCAGCTGTGGACCAAGACTTGAAGGAGAAAGAAAAGGCCCCGAGGTCCAGAAAGGCCAAAACGTCGCCCAGCCTGAGGAGATTCATCATCGGTGTCCTGGATCAAAACATGGAGGACGGAGAAGACAAGGGAGAAGATGGTTGGGGTGAGGAGCCACCACCACCACCACCTGAGACCATCCACCTGTACTGACAGAAGAGCCAACACCACCCTCCTCCACCTGTACTGACAGAAGAGCCAACACCCCCTCCTCCACCTGTACTGACAGAAGAGCCAACACCCCCTCCTCCACCTGTACTGACAGAAGAGCCAACACCCCCTCCTCCACCTGTACTGACAGAAGAGCCAACACCCCCTCCTCCACCTGTACTGACAGAAGAGCCAACACCCCCTCCTCCACCTGTACTGACAGAAGAGCCAACACCCCCTCCTCCACCTGTACTGACAGAAGAGCCAACACCCCCTCCTCCACCTGTACTGACAGAAGAGCCAACACCCCCTCCTCCACCTGTACTGACAGAAGAGCCAACACCCCCTCCTCCACCTGTACTGACAGAAGAGCCAACACCCCCTCCTCCACCTGTACTGACAGAAGAGCCAACACCCCCTCCTCCACCTGTACTGACAGAAGAGCCAACACCCCCTCCTCCACCTGTACTGACAGAAGAGCCAACACCCCCTCCTCCACCTGTACTGACAGAAGAGCAAACACCCCCTCCTCCACCTGGACTGACAGAAGAGCCAACACCCCCTCCTCCACCTGTACTGACAGAAGAGCCAACACCCCCTCCTCCACCTGGACTGACAGAAGAGCAAACACCCCCTCCTCCACCTGAGACCATCCACCTGTACTGACAGAAGAGCAAACACCCCCTCCTCCACCTGGACTGACAGAAGAGCCAACACCTCCACCTGTACTGACAGAAGAGCCAACATCCCCTCCTCCACCTGTACTGACAGAAGAGCCAACACCCCCTCCTCCACCTGTACTGACAGAAGAGCCAACACCCCCTCCTCCACCTGTACTCACATTAGAGCCAACACCCCCTCCTCCACCTGAGACCATCCACCTGTACTGACAGAAGAGCCAACACCCCCTCCTCCACCTGTACTGACAGAAGAGCCAACACCCCCTCCTCCACCTGTACTGACAGAAGAGCCAACACCCCCTCCTCCACCTGTACTGACAGAAGAGCCAACACCCCCTCCTCCACCTGTACTGACAGAAGAGCCAACACCCCCTCCTCCACCTGTACTGACAGAAGAGCCAACACCCCCTCCTCCACCTGTACTGACAGAAGAGCCAGCTTCCTCATTCACACACATGAATGGAAAAGAGAGGCAGCAATGTGAAAAACAGAATAGTCATTTAACTTCTGTGATTTTACTTTTTCTCTATCCTAGCGGTTCTTCCTTTTTCACTTTTTACATTTTCCATTTCTAGCTTGATTTCCATCATTTCATGTTTTTCATTTCATTACCGTAAATAAAATCACGGTTTTCACAGAATTCTGTTGCTAGGGAACAGTTTGGAACCTAGCTTATACTGTACAGTACAGTCATTGTACTCGCAAACCCTGCAACAGGAAGTATGCTGGGGGCCATCCAGAATGTTGTCGTTGAAACCGCCCATAAGCATACATCATTTAATGATTTCATTTTAATTTTGAGTGGTACAATCCTCCATAGTGAACAGGCAGCAGCCATAGAACAAGACGGGTTCGAAACGGTGTTCCAGCCGACCAGTGGTTTAACTTCATCAGTCAGTGACAGACGTGTTCATAGGGAAGGCCCAGCTGTTGCGGTCCAGCCAAAAAACAAATGTCCACAAACAAAACTGACCTGTGTGTGATATAATTTGCCATGTTACTGTTGCTCTATTCTTTCCTTTTTCTTTAGTTGGCATGCAGATTACCATCTAATTGACATGTATTACATGAATAATAATACAGTAGGTCTACGTAAAGTAAATGAATGTTATTGACTGTACAAATCCATACAGTCAGTTAGGCCTCCAGCTGTTTCAAACGGTTGTCTTGCATAGACCGAGATGCCTCAGACAGAGATGCAGCGATCTCTCCATATACAGACAGACATGCTCCGAGTATCGCTGCTGTATCTCGTTGGCTCATTTTTGGCAGTTTGTAAGTTAAAAAAACCCCGATTACTGTAGTTTTAAAGGTGGGGCAAGGCCAAAATGATCACTAAGTGGAGTATTGATCACTAATGAGCCTATAAGTCTTGATCGCATGCAAGCCTGCGCAGGAATTGAGCATGCGTAGCACGTGAGATTTCTATACACTTGAGCAATTGTGATGTCACTGATGATTTTATAGACATTGTGACATCTATGACATCAGTGATGTCACTTGAGCAATTTCGGTTTTTGGTTACGCTCTGGCAATTGTGACATCACTGATGTCACAATGTCTATGATGCAAAGTTGAGCGCTGTGCATGCCAATAGCAGATGAGGCCACGCAGCAGCTGAGCTGCGGGCCCAGCTCGGTGAGCTGCAGGGCGGGCGAGGCTAAGAATCCAGCGTGCGAGATGCCTAGTTAAATAAAATCGCATACAATAAAACTGTACTATACGGATTTTGTTTACCATCCGCAAACTATAGTCCCGCATGTGTTGTTTCTACTATGATAATGCTGTCATCGTTAGCAGGTCAACAGGAAAAAAAGCTTGCATGATGAACCAATACTGTGCAGAGGGCCACATATAGTGTATTTTGAGAGACAAGCCGTGGGCTGCAATTGGCCCCCGGGCCGGACTTTGGACATGCCTGGTATATGAGAGAAAGTGTTCTGCATGCAGTGAAAAGATGTTATTCTTGCATTTTTGATTTCCTTATTTCGGCACACTGTGGTGCCAAAACTGTCATGGAACTGTAGAAAGTGGGTGTGGCTACAAAGCTGAGACTCTTGTGAATCCAAAGAGCTCAATCACGTTCATGTGTGATGAAATGGCCTCATAGTAACCATTTCAAGATAATACGTTTTTTTTTTAACTCGACCTCCTTCTGTAGGATATACAGTGTGAGCTTTATTGTGAGCTCTAGGATCATCACAGCCTTGTTAAACTCTAGTCTAGACCCAGAATGTAGATACATCAAAATGTATGGAATGTACCATTTCAGAAAATAATGCTTGTCATCCAATCATCATTGTCAAAATTGCACAAATCTCAAATGTTCAAAAGTTATTGATACAGTTTTTTCCCCTTTAATTCATGAGTTCTTCAGGTGGTGTTTTGGGGAGATTTTAACTGATGCACTTCATTATTATAGTTAAATAGTCGCAGTGTTTCTCATTCTGATAGAATTGTGCTTTATGGTATATTTACAGTACATTTAGGGACAGTGAATGGAAGCATTGGGACAAATACTCACTATGCTGGTGCACCATAAATAGATTTTGACTGCCACATAGTTTCTGCCTATTCATTTCAACTAGTTGACTGCAAACTCCTGCTTTAGGGATTATTTAAGTATCGTCTTGCCTGAACATCATTCCAAAGTTAGGAAATTCCATTTTTATTTTATTATGCCTACAAAGCAAATGTTACTTTGTACTTGAGTTCTCCCCTGGAAGGGATTTTTGTATAGATGGGCCATTGTATTAAGCAAGCAGTATTCTACCTGTATGCAGAATATACTGCGTGACATTTATTTTTTCATCATTGTAAAGCCACAGAACAGTAAAGAGGATATGAATGTGATGTGTGTAGTTCTTCTGTGCTGCACCAGATTGATCAATTTTACTTTAAAATGTACGCAATTTTCTTCCGGGCGGGGGGTATCTGATCCTAAAGACCTTCCTGCTACAACTAAATGCTGTTATTGTAAGATAAATGTATTCATAATTAATAATTAAAAGGAATAAAAATGAGTATCATGTTATTTATTAGTGTGTATTATGTGAAAATAATGCCATGTTATTGTTAAATAAGTTTAATACATCACAGTATACCATTATCTTTGCAAATCTCATACTGTGAACATTTGCACATTCCATGGTTCATATTTTTGCACATTCCTACACAAACTATTAGGCTAGCAGAATGGGCCCTCAGATTTTGAGATACCCCTACCCGAGGTAGAACAAATGACAACAATGATTTTTCTCATCTTTAGGGTCTCCCATTAATGAAATTGATTGTTGTCAAAAAAAAATTTGGGGGGAAAAGATGTTTTGTTGGCTGTTCTTTAGAACTACCCCAATCCCTGAAAAAGAGCCAAATTAGGCCAGTCCGAATAGGGGAAAGGTGACAAAAAAGCCAATAACTTGAGAATGCTCACTCTTTTCCTCATCAGATTTGCTGAGGTATGAACCAGGTGGCTGCCCTACATCACCAAATAGTCAACAAATGATTTACCTAAAAAGATAATGACTTCTAGTCCTGTAAATATAGCTTTAGTTTAGGCGGAAATTTTCTGATAAATGAGAGAAAAGTGATGGAGTCCTATGTTCCTATCACCACAAAGTACAATTTCCGCCTAAACTAAAGCTATATTTACAGGACTATAATTCCTTATCTTTTTAGGTAAATCATTTTCTGACTATTTGGTGATGTAGGGCAGCCACCTGGTTCATACCTCAGCAAATCTGATGAGGAAAAGAGTGAGCATTCTCAAGTTATTGGCTTTTTTGTCACCTTTCCCCTATTCGGACTGGCCTAATTTGGCTCTTTTTCAGGGATTGGGGTAGTTCTAAAGAACAGCCAAAAAAACATCTTTTCCCCCAATTTTTTTTTTTGACATCAATCAATTTCATTAATGGGAGACCCTAAAGATAAGAAAAATCATTGTTGTAATTTGTTCTACCTCGGGTAGGGGTATCTCAAAAACTAAAGCCTTTTTTGAGGACTTGCTGCTAGACTATATAGCCTACAGCTCTTTCATGAAAAATAATACTACAATAAAATCGAAAATATATGTTCTTGTGGAAGAAAACAACGTACTGCTGCTTGTTATTGGTCCGGGTGTTCTGCCATTTGACCCAGGGGTCAGTATTGGGTCCACTCCTATTCATCACCTACCTCCTCCCCCTGGGTAAAATCCTCCGACACTATGGTGTCCAGTTTCACTGCTACGCCGATGATACCCAGGTCTATATCTCCACCAAACCCACCGCCGCTCTTCCTCCCACCTCCCTCACTGCCTGCCTCCAGGACATCAGGAGCTGGATGAGCAGTAACTTCCTGAAGTTAAATGCCAGTAAAACCGAGGCCCTCCTCATCGGCTCCAAAAACATCCTCTCCAAAGCTCAAAACACCACTGCCCCAAACATCATCATTGACAGCTTCCTTGTTCCCTTCTCCACCCAAGTCAAGAGCCTCCACGTCATTCTGGACAGCACCCTTTCCTTTGCACCCCACATAAAAACATCATCCGGTCTGCTTTCTTCCACATCCGCAACATCTCCAGACTCCGCCCATCCCTGTCCCAACACAGCACCAAAGTCCTCATCCTGATCCACGTTACATCCCAGATTGATTACTGCAGCTCTCTTCTCTCTGGCCTACCCACCAAATTGCTCAACAGGCTCCAAATGCCTGGATCATCACCCGCACTAAATCATCTGACCACCTCACCCCTGTCCTCATTCAACTCCACTGGCTTCCCATTCACTACCGGATTGACTTCAAAAACCTTCTGCTCACTTACAAAGCCCTACACAACCTAGCACCCACCCATCTCTCTGACCTCCTCCAGGAATACACCCCTTCCCGCTCCCTACGCTCTTCCTCAGCTGGCCTCCTGACTGTCCCGCCTCCCTCGCCTCAGTACCATGGGTGCTAGGGCCTTCAGCTGCTCTGCACCCAGACTCTGGAACTCGTTGATCACACATCCAACAGTCTGACTCCATCACCACATTCAAATCCCACCTCAAAACCCACCTGTTCAAATTGGCCTACTACCTTTAATCATATACAGTACTCAATCCGTTATTCGCCTGCCGTGTGTATCTCCTGTCTTTTCTTATATCTACACTCGTCGTATTTTAATGATGCTGGTGTTTGCAATGCTTGTTTTTATGTATGATATTTTAGAATGTCATGTCTCTTTTATGCACTGTACAATGACCTTGGGTGTTTTGAAAGGTGTCACCAAATAAAATGTATTATTATTATGTTTACAGGACTATAATTCATTATCTTTTTAGGTAAATCATTTTCTGACTATTTGGTGATGTAGGGCAGCCACCTGGTTCATACCTCAGGAAATCTGACGAGGAAAAGAGTGAGCATTCCCAAGTTATAGGCTTTTATGCCACTTATTCCCCATTCAGAATAACATACAATAATTTGACTGTTTCAGTGAAGAGGTAGTAGGCCTATGTCTAAAGAAATCTCATTTGCAATAGAACTGTACCAGATATCTCCATACAACTACTGGTCAGTGTTCAATAGCACCCTAGACAATTCAGTAATGGTATATTTTTCAGGGATTTCAGTTTTTCTGATAAATGAGAGAAAAGTGATGGAGTCCTATGTTCCTATCACCACAAAGTACAATTTCCGCCTAAACTAAAGCTATATTTACAGGACTATAATTCCTTATCTTTTTAGGTAAATCATTTTCTGACTATTTGGTGATGTAGGGCAGCAACCTGGTTCATACCTCAGCAAATCTGATGAGGAAAAGAGTGAGCATTCTCAAGTTATTGGCTTTTTTGTCACCTTTCCCCTATTCGGACTGGCCTAATTTGGCTCTTTTTCAGGGATTGGGGTAGTTCTAAAGAACAGCCAAAAAAACATCTTTTCCCCCAATTTTTTTTTTTGACAACAATCAATTTCATTAATGGGAGACCCTAAAGATAAGAAAAATCATTGTTGTCATTTGTTCTACCTCGGGTAGGGGTATCTCAAAAACTAAAGCCTTTTTTGAGGACTTGCTGCTAGACTATATAGCCTACAGCTCTTTCATGAAAAATAATACTACAATAAAATCGAAAATATATGTTCTTGTGGAAGAAAACAACGTACTGCTGCTTGTTATTGGCGCAGTATGGACGACAGAGGGCGCTGTGGGGAAAAACCTGTCTGACTGCCTCAAAAGCTCCAGAGACGTATTTAGAGACTTTAGAGACACGCCCAACATCCAGTCACTTCCTGGTTCTGTGCCGCTGCCCCGGAGACTGGTCAGCCAATGACGTTTCACAGCGTTGACAAAGCAGCCAATCACAAGCTGATGACCGCGCCCATTTAGGAGACCGGAAGATTACAATGTCTCATTATGGGCGGAGCCTGGAGTGGGCTGTCTCTACGTATTAAAGGTCTCTGGCAGCTCTTCCGTCATTACACACCGCCCTCTCCTTTCCTTTCCCCGTGCCGTCAGAGGACCACGACGTGTCCCGACAAAATGGCACTTTATAATTTCAAGAAGATTATGGTGGTTCCCACCGCCAAGGTGAGTTTTACCCTCGTGTCGAAACGTTTAAAACGGTTGTTGATTAAACCTGTTAGGTTATTTGACTGTAGGTGACACAGCTGAAGAGAGAGAAACATGGTGTCGAATCTCTGCCGGGGGAGGAAAACACGTGTTGTGCTGCTGGAAAGGGACAGCGGCAGGGTTCCAACCTACTTCTATCCGGGTTTATTGTGATATTATCGAATCGAGAAAGCACATTGGCAACAACAAACGACTTCCTTGAGGCGGACACATCTTTGTCAATAAGTAAATGATATGATGAAACGCCTTTTTAGTCAAATAAACAGCCTACCAACTGACAGTCCTGCCAAACTCCGTTTAAAGTCTACTCATTTAAAAGCCTTCTTTACTTGGGCGATGCTGCGTACCTGTTAGGACATGGCTTTACTTTATGAACACTTTATGAATCTCTATAAGTCTTTCTTCAATTCGGCATGCATTCTATACATACACCGAGTAGCACGACTTTATATGGATTGGAAATCTAAACTTGTCCACCAAAATAACCAGTTGTGGGCGCTAGTGAGCAGTGTTGATAAAAATACAAGTTGATGTTTTCTGAAATTCAGTGCCGCTGTGTGGATCAACGAATTTATGAAATGAAAGGGTCAAAGTCATACTTTTTGCATAGAGTAATCAGCAGCCATCGTTTGACTACGGCCGAAACATGTGTTGGTCTGTTTAATGGATTTACTTTTTAATTGATTTGGGTCAATGTTTTTGATTGATTGATTGAATACTTTATTGACAACAACAAGTAAATAAGCATCATAGTACAACAATGTCTAAAGTGCTGGTCAAATGGATAAAAACACAATAAAGCCATAGGCTTGTTTCCATTGTGGTCCATTTACATAGAACATAAAACGGCACGAGAAAACATGCATGGTCGGGCACAAAGACAGGACATCCTAAATAAAGTGCAAATGTACCCTCACCTAAAAACTCATAAAACCAACAAATATTAAAATAACTTAAAACTGTAAAACAATTAAAAACAACTAATAATAAAAGAAATAAAAGCCAAAACTTAGGGTGTATTCACACCTATCTCGTTTGGAGCAGTTGTTCCGAAACAGAGAGCATTTTCCCCCTTGGTGCGGTTCGTTTGGGGGAGTGTGAACACAGCAATCGCACTCGGATGCGGGACAAAACAAGCGGACCGAGATCGCCAAGAAAGGGTGGTCTCGGTCCGCTTCCAAACGAACTCTGGTGCGGTTCGTTTGTGGTGAGAACGTGAGCCGACCTCGATCCGCCACAACAGCAGTAAACGGTGCGCATTTTTGGATAAACCAGCTGCCGTAGTCAGCTGCGCTGTGCGTAATGGCCTGAAGAACGAACATTTTTATCGTTTAAAAACAACATCTTTCAGATCCTGTTTTGGCGACTTGTGACTTGCATCGATAAACTTTGGGGGATTTTTGGATCATCAAATCAGGAGTTTGAACTCAATCAACTTACCTCGGACCATGGGAAGCAACGTTAATGTGTTGAATCTCTACGGATTTTGCCTGTAAATTGTGTGCGCGCCCTCTCTCTCCCTCTCTCTGGTCTCCATTCAATAAATGAAAACAAATCGTGGTAATCAGAGCCAGCCTTCTTTGTGATAAGATTGTCTGGTTCAATCAGACAATCAGACTGATTGCATGTCTTCCTCGAAATGTCCGTTATTATTAAATTATTTATTAATATTTTATTCCTGACAGGACAGGTGTTCATATAGCCTATGTCTCGGCTAATCCTCATCTCCGTGATAGTAGCCTAATAGCAGAATTTGCGAGGGTCTTTGATCTTCTATCTCTAAATTCCCAATAGCCTAAATAGGCTAAATAAATACATAGGCTTACATAGGCTACATAGCATACATTAATAAATAAATAAAGAACTTTCTCCCTCTCTCTCTCTCCCAATCCCTCCCTCTTTCTTTCTTTCTCTCTCTCTCCTCGCACGGTGGACGCCCGACATAGCCTAAAATGTAGGTCTAAACAAACAACAAACAAGGTTTAAACAAAATGCATTTTTATAATCATATAGGAAAATCTCTGGGAATTATTTTGTCCATCCCGAGAGGCTATTAGCCTATCAGAGTCTCTGCTGGCCAATCCAGGAAGTTTGACAATACTATTTGGACCGTTTCATTTGTGGCTGTGTGAACACAAACGAACCAAGGCACAAATGCAACAATTGTATCAATTAAGTACCTGAATCGGAACAAAGCAAACGACCTACAGGTGTGAATACACCCTTAAAGTAGAACTGAACCTGTATCGTCACGTGCGTCGCAGTCCGTTTCAGACTGAAAACATAATTTGTCTGAGATGACAAATTGAGAGGCGGGTCATAGTATCATGTCGATGATTTGATTTGACAATTCTGTCGACTGGCTTTGGCATTGGTCAATCATGGCGTGTTCCGCCCTTAAAAAATCGAGTGGGATCCAGCGTGTTGTCGTGCTACGCGAGTGGAATCCGCGGAGTACCAGGCAACCAGCTGCTTCGTGCGGAGGGAGCGGACAATCCGATGAATGGGTGCTGCCCGCCCGCCTGGAATCTCCGAGGGCAGACCCCTGACAACCACGCTCTCAAGCGCGCGCCTTTTACGCTATTTCTGTAAATACAATATCCCTGGAATGCGCGTTTTAACGAGCCAGTTACATTTCTTTGCATTCTTAGAGATTATAGTTTTTGTTTTGTGTTCATGTTTCTAACAATTGGCCAAGTTAGTACCGGTAGATAGTTTATGGGATAGGAATTCTGCCAGATGACAGGCACTAGGCGCCATTTTCTACTTCATTTGGAAGAGAAAATTATCCTGAAATTAAGATTTGATTGACAGCTGCATGTCGTGATATGATTGGTTGAAATGGGGTAGAAATTTGATAGTACTAGGTGACGTCAGCAAACTGTACATTACTGTTATCAATGAAATCTTGAAAAATTTACTTTTGATGTGAAAAAGTGTGAAAAACTAAAGAAATTAGACTTTTGTGATTTTGTTTGCATACATTATTAAATAGGTGCACTGCATCCCCAGGTATTTGAACTAAAAGAAAAGAAAAGTCATTTATGGGTTCAGCTCGACTTTAAGACCAATTTAATTAGCTGCTGAGCCATGATTTTAGGGCGGTTTTAAAACCGAGAGGGGAGTTCATGTGTTCATGTTAGCCCCGTTAGGACTCTTTCGGCTAGGCTATGCTAGCTATGCTACCATTGTTGCTTACCATTATTTGAAGTCTGTTTGTTGAAAATCCCCTTCAAACCCTGACCGTCCCACTCCTCTCCCCCCCCCCCCCCTCCCGCCCGCCAGGATTTCATCGACATCACTCTATCCAAAACCCAAAGGAAGACGCCCACGGTGGTACACAAGCATTACCAGATCCACCGCATCCGACACTTTTACATGAGAAAGGTCAAGTTCACCCAGCAGAACTACCACGACCGGCTCACCCAGATCCTCACCGACTTCCCCAAGCTGGACGTAAGTTATGAGCTTCAAAACTCCCATGGTTGTATGTATGTATGGTGAAAAAAACCAACACTGTATGTAACCAACTGCTATTTTTAATGCTTATTTGTGTCGAGTGAGCTTTGTGATGCTTTAAACCTGTTGAAAATAGTCTAAAAATGTTGTTTTCTATCCTCCAGAAAGATGTAATGTAGGATTATTATTGTTTATCACAGCAATATTTAACAGCAACATATATATTTTTACATGCTCTTTTATGTGCTGTATGATCAGTTTGTCAAACGGAGTCATCGTGTCATGTTTCCCCGCAGGATATCCATCCGTTCTACGCTGATCTGATGAACGTGCTTTACGACAAAGACCATTACAAGTTGGCTTTGGGCCAGATCAACATCGCCAAGAATCTGATCGATAAGTACGTTTGTGTTCATCCTTGTCCTCCGTAAAAAAAAAAAAAATGTCCACGGCATTCTGAGAAACGTACACAATCATAAACTGTAATTACGTTTGTTTTCCCCCCGGCAGTGTCGCCAAAGACTACGTGCGTCTGATGAAGTACGGAGACTCTCTGTACCGCTGTAAGCAGCTGAAGCGAGCGGCTCTGGGGCGGATGTGCACCATCCTGAAACGACAGAAGCAGAGTCTGGAGTATCTGGAGCAAGGTAACGCAAGACGCCAACTTAGGGATGGGGCCCGACCCGATCCAATATCGGTTCCCCGGGTGCCGAGACTACCGACGTAATTCGCGCCATCGGATTTTGCCGATCCACGTGCCACGTGCTTAGCCGATCCAGGACTCGCGGTGATTCCGTTGCACAGTTTGCAGCGCGCTAGCCTGTTTAACAGCAGCGTGTCACTGAGGCGGAGGGACTGGGCACAGTGGGCAGAATGGAGGAGCAGTATACAGACTAGGGATGTTCATCAATTATCGAAAATCGATAATCGATCGTTAAGGATTGGAATCGATCCTGTGGCATTTGGATCGATTTTTTAATTAGGTTTGGGTGGAATTCGTTCCTCCTCGCCCCACTCCATTGCACAGCCGACTAACGTGAGGTGGAGCTTCATATAGTCTCTAGTTCTGGCTGGGCATGGGCCTTTGTGCCAACAAAACTGTTTTGAACATGAGAAATTCACACCGGCATGCGCCGGGGACAGCAGTGTTGAAGAGGAGACACATTGAAATAAAGAGTTCATTGAGGAGAACACGTTGTCTTTCGTATTTTCTGCCATAGGCATTCATTTTGTTAAAAAAAAAAAAAATGAAAATATTGAAAATTTTCTAAGTATTAATAAAATCGATAATCGATAATTGATCGTTAATTCTCACCGATTATCGATTTTGGAAAATTTTCAAAATGAACATCCCTAATACAGACTCACTCTCGACAGACAGAGCAGACAGACAGACAGACACAGGGAGACTAGAAGCCACACAGTGAAGCAGGACATTGAAAAGTGATAATGTTAACTTACATAAGCAGCATGGATGCTCGTTGCCACGTTCGCTTGAAACAATCTGTCTCTAACACTGATCGGTGCCTCCCTAATACCAACTCCCCATGCGTTTGAGTAGCTTTTATTTTTTTATTTTTTTTACGGTAGGTGATGTTGGCTCTTTTTATTGAAGCGATATTACACGCACAGTCTGAAAAGCGGGATTTAAAAAAAATCACATCTACATACTCTGAGCATTTGTGTCTTTTTTTTTTAATATATATTTTATTTTGCAATTTTCAAAACGTAAAAAAAACAACAACAAAAGGCTCAGACAGAGAAAGAAAAAACAAACAAACATAATTCACATTCCAATACTACAGCTTGGCACTACCAGCCACGTAAGGTCCCCATGTGCCTGCAGGGGATGTGCGTGGGATCCCACGCAAAGGGTCCACGAGAAGTCAGTTATGCGAGTCACGTACCGCTATTAACCTCATCCAAATAGGCCAGAAACGGGTCCCGGATAACCAAGAACTTCCCAAGAGAATTTGTCCTCAAATGTCCGTCAGCCACAGCTGAAAAGAAGGTGTAGAGGGAGACTTCCACTCCCTCAGAATGAGTCTCTTGGCGACAGTCGTTCCCTGTGTCAGAGACTGTTGTCTCATTTGTGTCTTTAAACGTGACGTGACTTTAACCGTCTCTCTCTCTCTCTCTTTAGCTGTGTGTCTCTCACGGTGCGCCAGCATCTGAGTAACTTTAGCTGTGTGTCTCTCACGGTGCGCCAGCATCTGAGTAACTTTAGCTGTGTGTCTCTCACGGTGCGCCAGCATCTGAGTAACTTTAGCTGTGTGTCTCTCACGGTGCGCCAGCATCTGAGTAACTTTAGCTGTGTGTCTCTCACGGTGCGCCAGCATCTGAGTAACTTTAGCTGTGTGTCTCTCATGGTGCGCCAGCACCTGAGTAACTTTAGCTGTGTGTCTCTCATGGTGCGCCAGCACCTGAGTAACTTTAGCTGTCTGTCTCTCATGGTGCGCCAGCATCTGATTAACTTTAACTGTCTCTCTCTCTCGCAGTGCGTCAGCATCTGTCCCGTTTGCCGAGCATCGACCCCAACACCCGGACCCTCCTGCTGTGTGGTTACCCCAACGTGGGCAAGTCCAGCTTCATCAACAAGGTCAACTGCTCTCCTCTTAGAACCTGACTGTGTGTACTTGATAGAACCTGTACCTTAGAACCTGACTGTGTGTACTTGATAGGCGTGTTTGAGTTGCATGCTCTCCTCTTAGAACCTGACTGTACTTGATAGGCGTGTTTGAGTTGCATGCGGTGGAGTTTTGTCTTGTCTGGATTATTATTATTATTATATATTTTACAGAGGAAAGCTTTTCCTCTGCGATGGCTTTGGGTACAAACAAAAAAAGTCGTGAAACAAAACCCAAAGCATCCAGTGGAGCGACGGGACAATAATGTATATCCCATAATGTATATCCAATAATGTATATCCCATAATGTATATCCAATAATGTATATCCCATAATGTATATCCAATAATGTATATCCCATAATGTATATCCAATAATGTATATCCCATAATGTATATCCAATAATGTATATCCCATAATGTATATCCAATAATGTATATCCCATAATGTATATCCCATAATGTATATCCCATAATGTATATCCCATAATGTATATCCACGGCCCGGAAGAGCTTAGAAACAACTCAAACATTTTTCAACAAAGGTCCTGCTATTGAAGGACTAACGCTGCATTTAAATTAGAGACCGACCGATAAGGATTTTTGTGACCGATACCGATTTTAGAGAGGGGGGAAATCACAGATAACAAAAAGAAGGCTGCTTTCGTAAACAAATAATAGAATATTTAACATTATTTAAACATTGTCAATGGATTGTAGAAATGAACACTGAGAGAGAGAGAAAAAAAAAGGCTAAATAAACATCAGACAGACAGGCAGCTTTTGCCAAAATATAATCATGTCTGCTTCTCTGGCAAAATAGGACTCCTCACCTGACATCATCAGCACTTTATTGTGACATTATTGAAAGCCGTTTGTCCTTAATTTTGCAAGCATACTTTTGGTTCAGTTACTGACATCTGAGGACACATTGCTGCGTGTAAAGTCTGCTTTCATCCTACCTGGGTGCTGTGCGTAGGGATGCAACGATTATTTTTTTTGATCCACGATTATAGTCTGAGAAAAAACCACGATTATCACGGTTTCACGATTATTGTTATGGACGTATAAAAATCACATGAGCATTCTCTAAATAGAGGTTTTATTGTATTTCCCCCACAATCTTAACAGTTGCTGCCTTCCGGAATACTAATGCACGATATGGATTTTTACAGCCGATAGTATAGGCCTACGCTAACCGATAAATATTCTCCTGGCCAATAACCGATACGTTAAACATACTATTGTTACTTTTTTCACATTTTTGTATTTAAAAAAATAAGTTCTTAACCTGTATTTTATGCACACCTGGGATTAAAAAAAGAAGAAAGGGCAGATGTAGTGAGCAAAGATGGATGATTTAATATTCCATGGCTCTGACCTAATCAAATCTAACTGACATCACTATTGTGAACATAAAACAAACAACATTTCTGATATAATATATATAATATATATATATATATAATACAAAAAATATTTTATTATTATTTTATAGAAGCGAAAGCCTATAGCTGCTTAGTCTGCAGAAAAAAACACAAAAGGCATAGTAACTTAGACTCTTATTGGCATGTTACTGGCAACTAAATGTGCCGTCTGAAATGAATTTTGCATTGGGGTCAGTTCTATTGAAGTGATGATGGGGCAGGCATGGAAAGCCTCACTATAAGCCATCATGTGTCGTTTCACTTTTTACTGGAAAATGCTCCCTCTGGATTAAAGAAAGGACACTCTGTGGTGTTGACTGGTGTTTGTTATGTAAATGTGCGCATTTGTTTTCCTTGTCTCAGTCAGATCATGACTGCCAAGCAGCTAGCTACGTTAGCTTCACGTTATTAGGCCTACATGTAACGTTAGCGGGTTGCTTTTGGAGTTGACACAAACCCTTGATGTTTCTTTTCGTGTAAAGCATGAGGTTCTCTATGGTTTAGGCCAGCGCTGGGAGCATGATAAGTGCTTTAAATGCGGGGATGTTTGGTCACAACGAGCTTGAGGAACTATGTACGCTAGGCTATGGCCAGCTAGCTAACATTAGCCACAACAGCTAACGTTAACGTCAATGACTGTATGTTAACGCTAAACAAATCCGCTGCCTCTTCCCCACGTTTGGTTTAACGTAACACCAGCTCAGACTTTCCCCTCATCTCAGAAACCTTGCGGGACATGTATTGCAACATTTATGTTGGGCTGGCATCCATGGCTAGGCTACAGACTGGCTACTACTGGGAGACATGGCAGCTGCCTGTGTTTGGTGCCTCCGCTAAATAGTCCGAGCGGAAACGAAGCGAGAGAGACAGGTTCCTCTCCTTCCAGCGCCGTCTGCGCCGCATGGGAGTTTAAACTGACGGACTGTTGTGAAACAAAACACTCGGTGTAGCGGAGCCTCTGCGGTTATATAACCGTGACGTTTTAAATCGCGGTTAATAGTCAAACCGGTTAACCCCTGCATCCCTAGCTGTGCGTACTCCTCAAAGTAACGTTACAGGGTGAGCCCTGGTTTCTGATTATTTTTGAGCAGGTTTAAACTCTATGACAAACTCTAGCAGAGCTGTGCTGCAGTGTTGAGAGTATTGTAAACAATTCAAAGTATATAGAGTGGAGCACATGCAAAAAGTTTGAAGAGGTGCAGACTAATGAAAATTCAAAGTAACATAAAGAAAAGAAGTCCTCACACTCAAAATCTCCTCTGCTGTGTTTTAATGGTTACACCGTGTGTGAGTTCTTTTCTTTATGTTAGTATTGTAAACAATGCCAGAGTCTGGTCTGATCGATCCAAGCACGTTTTCTGCATTATATATCCAGTAAGAAAATATATGTTCATACATATCGGCATATATCTGCATATCGGCAAACATGTAAGCCGATACCGATATGACGTTTAACGCCAAATAAGGGTTATATCGCTACCTATATCGGTTGGTCTCCAATTTAGATCGTGTGGGAAAGAGGGTAGATGGATAGAAGATTGCAGTGTTGCAGCCTTCTTACAGACTGTTAACCTGGTGTGAACTGGTTCATCCTCAGGTCACCAGAGCAGACGTGGATGTCCAGCCGTATGCTTTCACCACCAAGTCTCTGTTTGTGGGTCACATGGACTACAAGTACCTCCGCTGGCAGGTAAGAAAGTCTATGTTTGTGGGTCACATGGACTACAAGTACCTCCGCTGGCAGGTAAGAAAGTCTCTGTTTGTGCGCTACTATTGGCCCAGGCACGTAAGACCCGCCCTGCATATCGTTCAAGCGCTACTATTGGCCCAGGCACGTAAGACCCGCCCTGCATATCGTTCAAGCGCTACTATTGGCCCAGGCACGTCATTAATAAATTAGATTAATTGTTATTTTTCTATATACCGTAAATTTCGGACTATAAGCCGCGGCTTTTTCCCCATTTTTCGGCCCTGCGGCTTATATAACGGTGCGGCTTATCTATGGATTTTTACAGCTAACGGCCACTAGGGGACCTCCTAAATCTATGGATTTTGGTACGAGAGACAGAACGAGAGCAAGACAGACAGACCCTGATTGGATGATGTTGCAAAAAATGTGCCTCGCGACCTGCTTGGAGCACTGAGCCACAACTCTCTCTCAGCCACTACTGTAAAACACCCTCCCTCCTCCCACCCTCCCTCGCTCGCTCCGGGGGAAAAATGGCGGCGATAGAGCCAGAAAGACAGTCTGAATGAAATTGAATGTAACGTTCCCAATTCTATGTATTACATTCTAAAAAATTAACGGCAACATTTTGGAAGGCTAAGCCACACAACTAGCTCGTTGTAATCTAACATCATGCTTCAAAAGATGGCGAACTGGCTGTGTTACGACGATGAGGGTAAGGACTCAAAACGGTCTCCGCTGATAAGACATTAAAACACCTGCGGCTTATAGTCCGGTGCGGCTTATGTATGTAACAAACATGCAATTTAGCTGCTGCGGCTTATATTCAGGTGCGCCTTATAGTGCGGAAAGTACGGTATATTTTTTTGGTACTGCTATTTTACATTGAAGTCAACGGCGAGTGCCTTGTGTTTTTCCCCTAAAAGGGGGCGGGACCCTGTGCCGCCTACAAAATGACATATTGCCGTTCTGATGCATTTCCTCGCCACCAACACAAAAGGTAGCAGGTTGACGCCCCGTGTTACCTCCAGCTTGGTCGGGCGTTCCTACACAATTGGCCGTGTCTGCGGGTGGGAAGCCAGACAAGGGTGTCCCCTGTCCTCATTCTCGTGTGTGTGTGTGTGTGTGTGCAGGTGGTGGACACCCCTGGGATCCTGGACCACCCTCTGGAGGAGAGGAATACCATTGAGATGCAGGCCATCACAGCTCTGGCTCACCTGCGCTCGGCCGTGCTGTACGTCATGGACGTGTCGGAGCAGTGCGGACACACGCTGCAGCAACAGCTCGAGCTCTTCACCAGCATCAGGCCGCTCTTCGCCAACAAGGTCAGGGGTCAATCGATATGTCTGCTTAGAGGAGGAGTTCTGTGTGTCCCTAAAGTAGGGATGTTCATTTTGAAAGATTTCCATAATCGAAAATCGGGGAAAATTAACGATCAATTATCGATTATCGATCATATTATTATTAATAATAATATATATATATATATATATATATATATATATATATATATATATATATATATATATATATATTTTTTACAAAATGAATGCCTATGGCAGAAAATACGAAAGACAACGTGTTCTCCTCAATGAATTCTTTATTTCAATGTGTTTATTTCAAACACTCTGCTGTCCCCGGCGCATGCCGCTGTGAATTCCCCATGTTTAAAACAGTTTTTTTGGCACAAAGGCCCGTGCCCAGCCAGAAAACTAGAGACTATATATGAAGCTCCACCTCCCGTTAGTCGGCTGTGCAATGGAGTGGGGCGAGGAGGAACGAATTCCACCCAAACCTAGTCCGCAATTTTTTTTATTTTTTATTTTATTTTATTTTTTAAATAACAAAATCAATAAGAATTCCACGTGATCGATTCCATTCCTTAACGATCAATTATCGATTTTCGATAACTGATGAACATCCCTACTCTTAAGCACCTGGAGTGCTGCTTGGACTCAGGGAATATTGTCTCCAGACTCGGCTCTCAGTTGAAACGGCGACCCGCGTTGCTTCTTGCCCGCTAACAATGAGTCTAAAGTGTTGTCAAAACATCTCCAAACGGGCAGCTGACAATATCGTCCGTGGGTCCAAAGTACTATAGTATATACATATATATATATATATATAGTATACTATAGTACTATAGATATGTAAGACAAATTTATATCAAGTTCCAAAATCGCCAAAGTGATCATTTTATAGCTGCACAAATACAGTATGAACTCGTGTTGGCCTGAGAATAAGCATGCACGCTCAAACATAAACAAAGGGTCAAAGTGAGTTTGAAAGTCAAATGCTTCAGAGTGTGAACAGCTGGAGTCATGCTGGTGTGTCTTCATGCTGGTGTGTCTTCATGCTGGTGTGTCTTCATGCTGGTGTGTCTTCATGCTGGTGTGTCTTCATGCTGGTGTGTCTTCATGCTGGTGTGTCTTCATGCTGGTGTGTCTTCATGCTGGTGTGTCTTCATGCTGGTGTGTCTTCATGCTGGTGTGTCTTCATGCTGGTGTGTCTTCATGCTGGTGTCTCTTCATGCTGGTGTGTCTTCATGCTGGTGTGTCTTCATGCTGGTGTGTCTTCATGCTGGTGTGTCTTCATGCTGGTGTGTCTTCATGCTGGTGTGTCTTCATGCTGGTGTGTCTTCATGCTGGTGTGTCTTCATGCTGGTGTGTCTTCATGCTGGTGTGTCTTCATGCTGGTGTGTCTTCATGCTGGTGTGTCTTCATGCTGGTGTGTCTTCATGGGGCAGTGGTGGCCCAATGGTTAGAGAAGCGAGCTTGTGACCGGAAGGTCGTCGGTTCAATCCCCGGGACCGGCAGGATAAATCTGGGTGGGGAAAGTGAAAAGGCAGCGCTTGCCCCTCCCTCATTACCACCACTGAGGTGCCCTTGAGCAAGGCCCTTAACCCCAACCGCTCCAGTGGAGCTGCTCAGTGGCCAACAGATCAGACTGTGGTTGGAATGTACTGGTCAGCTTCCAGGTATGAATGTGTGTGTGTGAATGTGAACAGGGCACTCCTGAAAAAGAGCATTGCTCTCAGTGAGACTCCCCCTGTATAAATAAAGGTAAAAAGAAAAAAAATGCTGGTGTCTCTTCATGCTGGTGTCTCTTCATGCTGGTGTCTCTTCATGCTGGTGTCTCTTCATGCTGGTGTCTCTTCGCTCCCTGCAGCCTCTGATCATCGTGGCCAACAAGTGTGACGTGAAGAAGATCAGCGATCTCTCTGAGGAGAACCAGGTGGGTCATCTGTAGTTCCTCTCAGTCTGGTGTCGGTCTGCCGACAACCACCTCTCAAAGGCTCACGCCTTCTCATCTGATCGTTGCATGTTTGTTTGGTGTTGCCTGAGATCCATGTGGCTTAGTTCCGTTCTCTAGGTAAACAAGAGCCAAACGTAAGCACCAATAATGCAACCTTGCCCTACTCAGGAGCCACGTTGACAAAAAAATATTTCCAAGAGGCACAATCCAAAAATGTTCCTTTCCTTTCCTCCCGAAACCAGTTCGGTTCTGTTTGAGTCTCGCCAGTCTTTCAGCAGCTCTCCACCTTTTGGAAAGTCGGTACTGAACCGTGGATCCCTTGTTTTCGTGATGCCGCTGCAAGTAGGACCTTTTGAATTGTGAAATGATATTATCACAAAGCAGCAACCCATCAGCCCTCTTGTAATGTTTCATATTCCGTTTCATGTTTGCGTTTCTTCTTTCCTTGCGCTTGTGGCGCACGTGACCTGCAAACAGAGCGACACCTGAGATACACTGTGATTGGTTGTTCAGTAGGGATGTGCGCGACTAGTCGTTTAATCGCTTAACCGCCTACTCATTTATTAACCGTTTAGTATTTTACTAGTCGGTTAAACGCTGCATCTTGTTCTTCACGCCTCCGCCTCGTTGTTAACAGGCTGAGCAGCATCTAACTCTGAATTAACTAATAATTTAGCCAATTGTATGTAACATACCAAATAAAAGCAAACGGCAATGTCTAAGAATGCAACGCCGTGTAACTGGCTCGTTAAGTCTCGCATTCCAGGGAATTACGTTAACGTCTGCGGGTCTTATAGACGTAAGTGGCTCGAGCGCAACTCGGAGGAGAGAAAACTATCTGAAGCTTTCTTTGTTGGAGTCCAGGTATGTTTTACAAGAAAGTGCTCGTCATTGTCGACGATAACGTTATCTGACCTGGCTAACAGTGGATACTCGCTTGCTTGCTGTGTACCAGCTCAAAGTAGTAGGCTACGTTCTTTATTTTACCCCCTTCACTGTCCGCTCGTAAACATAAATTATATGGCACCTTCATAAAAATAGCTTACACAATCATGCAAGACACGCTGGAACTCCGTCCTACAACATTATTCGTAATAAATGCCATGCATTGCATTGGCAAACGTATCAGAAATGTATTTCTCTTTAATTTGTTCACCTTTATTCAGTCAGTTAGAATCAATAGAATTTAAATTAACAGCTTGTACTGAATGTTTGGGCTAAAATAGCTCCACAAAACATTTGCATTTTAAACTTTTAAACCTTTTATTTAATATGTATATTAAATTGCGAGTTTTCTTGCTTATAGACTAGTCGACTAGTCGCAAATACAATTTGAGACTAGACAGCGGGGAAATTAGTCGAAATTCCCATCCCTGTTGTTCAGACAGTTGAGGGGTTGGGATTGATCATAATAGAATAGATAGATGTGACTTGAGAATGAAATGTTGAGGAATTCTGCTGACCTTTTCTTTGATTAGTAGGAGGAGCCACATGTGGCTCTAAAGCCTCGGGTGGAGTATCACTGTGCTCTAGATGAAAATTAGTTTGAACTTTTATTTATTTATTTTTTACTTGTTTGTTACTTGTGTTCAGAAACAACTTTTAACGCTTTTTGACTTTGCTTTCGTCAGAAAATCTTTGCAGACATTTCTGCTGAGGGCATCTCCATCATCGAGACCAGCACCTTGACGGAGGAGGGAGTCATGCAGGTGAAAACAGAGGTGAGATGCAGCACTCCATGCCCGTGTCGTATGCTAACCAATTGACTTGCAGTGGAACCACATCCGCAAGTTCGCCGAGAGAGAGATGCATTTTTTTGTTCTTCTCAGAACCGGTTGAGTTAGCTTGCTTTAATTACACTCTAGTAGGGGTGTCACGGTACACAAAAGTCACGGTACGGTACGTACCTCGGTTTTGGGGTCACGGTTCAGTACGAATACAGTACGGTACGAAAACGGGGGAAAAAAGCAACAAATCCCAAATTCTGTTTTTTTCCCTTTGAATATGTCTGAATTCTGCTTTTTACGCTATTTTTACCATCAGAAATAGTGTCTAATATGTGGGGATGAATAAATGTCCACTATTTAATAAGATCTAGGCAATCCACACAAAAAGGTTTTACTCTATAGAGCAGTGATTTTCAAAGTGTGGGGTGCGCCTCCCTCTCAGATGTCTGTATTCCAGCTGTTTGACAGGGCAAAGGCATTTCCCCCCACTTTAAATCTTTATTGTACACAAGTTTGTAAACGGAGCGCATGTGTGGAGTAGCCTAACGGCGGGTTCACACACACGCCTAGAGCGACGCTTTAAGCAACGCCTAAGCAACGCCTAAGCAACACATAAAATTTAGGCGTCCTTGTTAACAGATGAGAGCGTTCACACATACCGCTGCCACGCTGCGCTGAAGCCACGCTCGCGCTGTGCTGCATTTATCGTTTAGGCGTCTGTTCTATTTTTCAGCATCTAGGCGCGCTGAACTGTCAAGCTGGCTGTTGTTTCTGACGGACTTGGGCCATATTTTCTACCGAGTTTGCCCAAAAGGGAGGGTGGAGCGCGAATTAACGAGTGCTGCATAGTAGGAGAGCTGTCCTTCATGTGTTCCTCTATTAATGTCTTTTCTGTCAGATGTATATATACCCCCCCTGTCTCAATGCATGTATCACTCATGGTGTTGATGACTCATAGTCACATGATTACCCAAGGGAAAATAACAATTACAGCCAGCCAGGAAATAGACACACATGTCACTTGCACATTGCAATAAAAAAGAGGACTCACCCATGCTATAAATCAGATCTGAAAAGTGTAAAAAACCGCTGCTCATGTGATCAGTGTAGCGCAGAGCGGGGCTTCAGTGTGGCGTCCTGTGTGAACGCAAATAGGCACCTAGCTTGCATGAAGCGATGCCTATATGCCTAGGCGTAGCTTAAAGCTACGCTTTAAGCGTCGCTCTAGGCGTGTGTGTGAACCCGCCGTAATACTCCCACCAACCCCTCCCCCCGTTGTATTTGTTTTATGTAGCATTTGCTATTGATGTGTTTGATGTAAACACTAATTTGGAATCCTATCTAAAAGCGGCCACTAGGCGGCAGTATTTCTTTAGTCAACGTCAAAATACATACATGTTCAGTAGAAGAAGAATAAAACGGCAGAAGAAGAAAAACTTCTAAACCCTGTTGAAAGATACCCCCACTGTCTGACAGACAACGGGGTGGGTTTCACTTTCCCAGTAAGTACGGGAAAGAACCCTGTCAGCGCCTTAACGTTATTGGATACGAGTTTTGTTTAGCATAATATGATTACGTTCGGTCATCTAATGGATTATTGGAACATGACAAGGAGTCATCCCCTCTTCCTTGCTTGTCTGCATCCGCAGATGTCTGGTTGAGTCTGCTTGACCGCATCACTCATCCCACGCGATGTAAGTTGCTTGTTTACAAGTTAACAGCTTTGTCAGTGTTATGTAACGTTTAGCCGCAACGCGCAACTATAAAGGACTTTGTCGCAGCTACGTAACGTTACATTGGCAAGCTTACCTCGTTGGCTTGATGTTGACAGAATTTGCAAAACAGCTTATCGCCACAAAACGTCCCATTCTGTGAACGCGGATTTCTATGGCCCTTGTGTTGTTTTGGTGTGTCTTCTTCTGTGGCGTTTAATTCAATTCAATTGAATGCCGTTCAAACAGCGTTTAGGTGCTTCTGGATTTGACGTATTCGTCGTGTCGTTTCATGTACCGTGAAACGAGGTACCGTGAGGGTCGTACCGTAAACTCACGGGACGAATACATGTACCGTGACAGCCCTACACTCTAGCAGTCCATAAGTTGTCCAATAACCTTCCCATGACAGGTCCTGCAGGGTGTGCTTCGTGGTTTCCTTATATGTGAAGTGATCGGCATTGGGGGGGGAATGTAGTTTTCTAACCTAATCAGATCAGCCACTAGTTTGTGAATATGTCGTGGTCAGTTGTGGTACGGTCAGGGTTCCTACCCACCAGCTCCGGGACGTCTGGGAAAAGTATTAAAAATGAATTTGATCATTTGCTGGTCTTGAAAAGTTTGGGAAATTGACAAAATGAAAAGTATGGAAAATGTTGTGGTTCAGGTCTGATACACACATAATTCTAGCTTTGATGTTGTTGTAGAGCCACTTTGAGTCCACACTTTTTGTTGATGTGAAGAATAATGTTCAGATGGAACAGAGGTGATCTTATTACGCAGCTGCTGTCCGCATGCATGATATCAAACGCACTAAAATCACATCCAGTCAAGAACATAGGGTCTGCCTGAAAGAAAAGATGGAATTTTAAAATGGAAACTGTGTAGGAACCCTGCCCTATCATCTCACTGATATTGGCAGCAGCATGTGATCTATCTGCGTAAATCATATTGAAGCAAAGCAAGGTCTGGAAAAAGTATGGCATTTTTTAATTGAAAGTGTGTAGGAACCCTGTACGGTAGGGCTGGGCGATATGACCAAAATCTCATATCCCGATATGCGTCATTTCATATCCCGATACCGATATATATCACGATATAGCATATTTTCTGTAAATTCTATTTATAGTTTATATAAAGTGACCACATGGCCATTTATTTATGTAGCAGTTAAACCAGTTAAAATGTTGTCAAACCTCACAAAGGATACATGCATTCAGAATACAGATAAGCATGGCTATTCTTTACAACACAAATAATAATAATTACGGTAGTTGCAGGGCAGTAGAATGAAACACAAACTGAACCACACACCACCAGTTCGATTTTCAAAGAGGACACTAGCATTCACTAGCATTTGCTATTGATGCGTTTGATTTGAGCACTAATCTGGAATCATATCTAAAAGCGACCACTAGGCGGCAGTATTTCTTTAGTCAACGTCAAAATACCTACATGTTCAGTAGAAGAAGAATAAAACGGTAGAAGAAGAACAACGTGAACGAACACAACTCACTCAGGGAAAGCTAAAAGCTAAAGCTAACAATAGACGTTTTGTTGCCCTCAAGGGATTTCCTTGGGATGATGAGAGGATGGGAGGAGTTGTTTTGCCAGGTTTAACGTTAGGAGGACACACGCAAATATGGATCAAACACAGCGCAAATGCCTGGGTAGGCTAGGCGGACGGAGTGGAGGTAACATCTCCCTGCTCTTTAGCCTACTCACCGGCTGATTTGTACCACTTATAAAGGGACGCAAGGGGCTTGTTGACACAGTCTGGTGCGTGTGTGGACTGTGGACGTGAGTAAAATGAATGAAGAAAGCACAGCGTCATCCAAATGACGGACAATATTGCCGTAAAGAGTGTGATTTGCAACACAACGATATAAACGATAGAGCATCATATCAGACGAAATACATTTTCTATCGTCCAGACGAAATATATCGTCATATCGCCCAGCCCTACTGTACGGTTCAATTACTCAACATATTTTCAATGCATCCTCATCTGATTCTTGGCTCTGTGTCTCAGTCCTGATCCTCATCCTCATCTGATTCTTGGCTCTGTGTCTCAGTACTTATCCTCATCTGATTCTTGTGTCTCAGGCCTGCGACCGGCTCCTCGCCCATCGTGTCGACAACAAGATGAAGGGCAAGAAGGTCCACGACGTTCTGAACCGGCTGCACCTGGCCATGCCAACCAAGAGAGACGAGAAGGTAAATCACACCGGCCGCTGGACGCACCTCCTCGCTGAGATCGTAGTTCCGTATTGTATGTGTCGGACAGCGGCA
Organism: Poromitra crassiceps; assembly: GCF_964638095.1. Lineage (NCBI taxonomy): Eukaryota > Metazoa > Chordata > Actinopteri > Beryciformes > Melamphaidae > Poromitra > Poromitra crassiceps. The sequence continues at coordinate 18,078,528 of NC_139635.1, forward strand.
GAAACTTGAGCAGATCCAGGGGAAGGGAGAGGGGAATTGTTCATTCCCTTTCCCCAGCCAGTCCAAGGATTTGAACCATCAACCTGGCTTCTCTAACCTCTAGCCCAGGCTTATTGGTTTATATTCCAAAAATATTTAATTTGGGGTAAAATCATGAACTGAAGTCCATCAGTCAATATCTCCAAAATCAAATGGATCCGGGTCATTAACACTTTCAGTGCCACGGCCCTTGGGCAAAAGGTTGCTTGCTGTGCCACATAGGCCGCAATGCATTTTAAAACAGTCATATAATTTCTTTAATAATTACTATGTAAACACTGAACACGCACAAATAACGATGAGACTCTCTTCTATCACCTGCAAAAAAAAGTTTATTGATCCCATTTTCCGTTGTTTAGTTATGAGCCGGAGAAGATAGCTTGATTGAACGAAAAACAGAGCTTTTTTTCTACGAGCTGAGATAATGAGCCTTTTGTGAAATTAAACATTTCAAGCACATCACTGACTCTGAAGCTAATTCTCTGATGTAGTCACACCTCAAAAATAATTTCCTTCAATAAAACAGTGAAGGCAAGGGAATTTTGTTTGGAAGAATAATATTTTTAGCTGAAACCAGCAGCGCTGGCGCCTGCATGCGCTGCTGGTTGCAGCTTCTTGCTGATCTTTTGCTGCTGGTGGGCATCGGATATTCTGGCTTGCGTTTGCCAACCCTGTCCTGCTGTCTGGGTCTGTGTTGTGTACTTGGCTCTGCGTGCCCACCTCCCCCCCTCCTCCTCCCCCCCCCCCCCCCCCCGTTGTGGGAGGAGTGTCTCTCTGCTCTGATGTTTTCTCTGCCTGTGCTCAGCACTGAAAAAGTCCGCTAGATCCTGCTTTTTTACAGCCGCGTGTACCAGCTCCCATGCTTCAAGTTGAGAATAATAACAAATCCACGGCTGATCATGCAAATGGGTGTTGCAGCGGACACCGAGGCTGTTGCAGCGGACACCGAGGTGCGCAATTGTGATAGCAGATTGGCTGCTGCAGGGGCACAGCTAAACGTTGCTTCAATGAAGCCGCTGCATACGGACGGATGCGATGCGATTTCCTTCCCCCCAATGACTTCTTCTGTGTGTTTCACTCCACGTTCTCTCATCTGGAGAGCGCTGTCGCCACCTAAGGGTTCTGTAAAATAGGTTAGACACATTCAATACCTCTGATATTGTAAGAGGCGATGTAAGAGGCATAGATCGACACCCCCCCGTCAAAAAAAAAAAATTGAGTTATTGACGCCATTTGGCGTCGCTGGCACTCTACGGTAAATTTCTAATGACGCCATATGGCGTCGCTGGCACTGAATGTGTTAAGAGTCAACATCTCATATCAACTGAGGAGGAAAGTAACACCAGCGAACCTTAGAATCATCTAATCCAAACCAATAAGCCAATCACTGAATTACTCCCAACAGTGGACATCTCATTTTGGAGCCAATCGTCTCCATTGGTTGCATTTGGTTCAGAAGTGGATTTCCTGCTGGGTTTAATTAGTTTTTGTTTGGTTTGATGACCAGGAGAGGCCGCCGTTCATCCCAGAGGGAGCCATGATGCGCAGGAAAGCCATGGAGGTGGACGCGCCCAAACGCAGAACGGTACGTCTGCTGTCACTGCAGGAGCCGTCACGCCACAGGGCGAACACATCGAAACAAGTCGAAGTCGACGTTTAAAAAGGAGACTCATTTACTGAAGGCTCATGTAAGAAAAATGAATGTGTTCTTCACCTCACAGGAGAGAGATCTGGAGATGGAGCTTGGAGATGACTACATTCTGAACCTCCAGAGTAAGGAAGTGGATTCATTCCTTCAGAAGATCTGCCTGTGCAGAAGAAGGTTTGCGGTACCGACGGTCACCTCTTTTTCCCCCTTTTTCTCCAGAATACTGGGATCTGATGAACGAAGAGGAGAAGCAAGACATCATCCCTGAGATCTGGGAGGGGCACAACATCGCCGATTACATCGATCCCGACATCATGAAAGTGAGTCTTGAAAACTGAATTGTTCCGTTCAAAGTCCCCAGCTGGTAGGTCATATTACAGCGTCCGTGCCTTCCAGTAGCGTCCCGTAGAAAAAATTTGTGTGGAAGTTTTTCTTTGCCCAATGTAAAATACTAGCAATACTACTTAGCATAGAAGGTTAGCTCCCCCCCCCTCATAAAATAAAATTAGCTGATTCAACCATGCAATAGCAGCAGATGAACTAAATAACAATATAAGGCTACTAGCTGGTTCAAAACACACATTGCCAACATTAGGCTGTGAAAAAGAGGACCCCTTTGAAAAAGTTGTTTTCACCTGAGCCAAAATGTAGCCTAACTTGAGTGTTATTTAGCTACCTTCCTGACAAGCCGCAGACCACCGTTTGGCAACCAATGTAGTAACAGAATAAGAGTGAAGGAGAGAGAAGAGGTTTTTGTCCTTCAAGTCAGTCTTCTACAGGTCTTAAGCGCAAATTATGCTCGAGCGAAATCGCCGGCGCTGACTGCGCCGAGGTGGTCGCCGCAGCTGGGCGTCCTATCGGCGCAGCTCCTTGAAAATGTGACTCTGCGCCATCTAGCGCCGTCAACTCCCTGTTGTGAGGAATGAGGAAATGCCATTTCCTCATTTAACGTGCTTGTCCCTCATCTAGCAAAGCCTTCTGCAGGCTCAGCGGAATGAGTTTTGAAAATGGAGGGACAATAAAATGTTCCCCCACCGACATGATTGCAAGTTCTTGGTAAACGACACGATAATGTTTTGGACGAGTTACGTTCGAGTATGCACAGTCTCGCTGTCGCCGCTCGTCGGCAGCAAGGCTCCAAGTCGTGGCTGCGCAAAACCATGCCGGGCGCTTTAGACCCGAGAAACATACAGCTGATGAATAGGTGTGTTTGCCGTGTGTTCCACGCTGTTGGCTCTACTCGGCTTTGTCAGTGCCTTTTCCGGCCGGGCCGTCAGTGAGAGAAATCACTCCGATTGGATGGTCAGGTCAGCTGGTAGCGAAGCAGTGCAGGACAAAACGCTCTGCTCACTTTCCAACGTTACCTCTCATCTAGTCTCGCTGGCCAGCCTCCTCTCCCTTCCGTCCAAGGAGTCTGGCGCCGCAGGTCTCCATAACTGGGATAAACCCTCCCCTGCTCTACTCTGCTCTCCCATTGGAGCGACTGTTTCGGTGGCAGCCGGATGTCCGCTTCCGGCTTATTACAAACTCTTGTCATTGGCTCCGACCATGTCAATCAGAGCGGCTTCCGCTCCCTCCTCCCCGTGTGTCGCTGTAAATAGTGCCCTGCCGCCTCAGTGAAAACAACAACGCTAACTAGCTAGCAAGCTAACGGCAAAAAACCTACACGCTAGCTCGTTGCTACACGCTGAAAACGTGCAAGTTGGATTGTTTGAAACTATTCTCCAAGGGCACTGCCGCTAAGCGCCGCCCATCGCAATCCCACTATGGAGACCTGCGGCGCCAGACTCCTCGGACGGAAGGGAGAGGAGGCTGGCCGGCGAGACTAGCTCTCATCTGATCATTCCAAAACACGGATACTTTCACCGCGATGTGCCTTCAGGAAAACTGACAAAGTTCTCACTGGAGATCAGATCACCCATTTAGTGCCGTTTCTCCACAAGCAAAAGACCAGACAAGAGCTGACAAAGCCAGTGCCATTTGTAACTTATTGTATTGTTGTTAAGAGTCTGGATTAGAAGCTATTTGACCAAACCGTTGAAGTGGTGAGCGTAGGCAAAAGCTGCTTTGTTTGATGAATCGAGTCTCACGCGGGAGCAGAATGTAGCTGCTGCTGCTGCTGTAACGCCAGAATTTCCCTACGGGGATGAATAAAATTACTCTATATCTATCTATCTACTTGCCCATCTGCTGTAGTATTTGCAGTGTGGTCAAGTGTAGGGATGTAACGATAACCGGTTTTAATGATAACCGTGATCAAATTCCTTCCGATAACCGTACCGTTTCAAATTTTCATGATCGATAAAACCGTGGTACCGTGATTACCGTGGTACCGTGATTACAGTGCGTTGAAAAACAATGTAAATACTGTCCATCATCAACCAAAGTTGGCAACCTTCTCCCAGATGCAAACGTGCAGCCTTGGAGAAATGATTTCAGTGAGTGTATCAATCCTTTCTGGGTCTTGAGTTTTCAATATAAAACGTCGTAAAATGATTTCAGTCTCTGTACTTTTTGAACATTTTCAGCCGTTTTTTTACGAATACCGCGATAATACGACAACCGTGATAATTTTGGTCACGATAATCGTGATGTGAAATTTTCATACCGTTGCATCCCAAATCAAGTGCAACTTTTTGACCCTGAAAAAGTCGACGGTAGGGCGATGTCACAGTCTAGTTGTGTGGAGTGGGGTTGAAGTGTTGGTGTCTTTAAGGTCTTTGTCCCGCCCCCACACAGAAACTGGAAGACCTGGAGAAGGAGGAGGAGCTGAAGGAGCGGGCGGGCGAGTACGACGATGACGAGGAGAGCGAGGACGAGGAGATGCAGGAGATCCGCCTGCTGGCCAAACAGATCCGAGAGAAGAAGCGGCTCAAGATAGTCGCCTCCAAGGAGAAAGACGTCCACGGGCCGCGCATGCCCCGGACCGCCACCAGGGTGAGGAGACCTAGAAAACTACTGCACCCCCCCCCCCCCCCCTCCTCCATTGTCAGCATATGGTCACGTATTACTGTGCAATGCACGTCTGTAGAGCCAGACCGATACTGGATTTTGGAGGCCGATGCCATTACCCGATATTAGGGAGTAAAAAGATTCCGATATCGATATATCGGCCGATATTCTTATATTACATAATAAACATTATATTACACAATTCTTTTGCAATGATCCCTCAAATATCAAACACCTTGACAAAGATATGACTTGACATGACTTGAGATATGTCATGTAGGGAGGATATTTTACAGCCTATCAATAAACTTTATTGTCCAAAACGACATCAATGTAATGAAACGGTAAACTTCACTGGGAATTTAATAATTATAAAAATCTAGAAATACAAAAACACAAATGGAACAAATAGGAAATATAACTTGAGTTAAGAAAAAAGATCAAATCGACACAACAAGCTGTCTATAACTTAAAAAATACAAAATAAAAAAACATCTGCATATCGGCCAACATATCGGCCGATACCGATATATCGGTTATCGGCCGATAATATCGGTGGACCGATATATCGGTCGGGCTCTACACGTCTGTAAGCAGCATGAATGTATGTCAGTACTCTTGTCTGATCAACTGGTGTGTTTACAGGTTGAAAGAAAGACTCTGGAGAAGGAGATGACTGGCCTTGGTCTGGATATGACTGACAAGGATGATGTAAGTTCCTCCCGTCATATCAGGCCGTTTAATTTGTCGTGATGGAAATAAAAAACTGTTTCAAAGCTTAATACTGGCCAATGTCCTGTCTCCCCCTACCCCCGAAATGCCAACTTGGAGTCGTTGAATTTGATGTCCAAGTCAGCGTGGAAAGCCCTGAGCCTTAAATACGTCATAAACAAGCTCTTGTCTCCCTGTACCTGCAGAGCCACTACGCACAGCAGTCCCGACGCTCCCGCAGCGTCGCCAAGAAACGTAAGCGCGAGACTTCGGTGGCGCCCCTCTCCAAGACCCGCAGCCAGAGCGCCTCCCGTCCGCCTCGGGACCAGTCCGGTGTCCGGGACGCTAAGGTACGTGACGGCCTCTTTTCTCTAAAGGAGTGACGTGTCGAGAAAGTCACTTCTTTGTTACAGTTTTCACATGGGAGTGTTTTTGTGTGCGTGCATCTTCCTGTTGTATTTCATTTGATTTGATCCACTCTTGCTTTTGAGCTTGATTTTCAGTGTTTTTTCCTCCTCCGACTCTTTGCTAAACTTAATACGTGGTTTTAAGACAAATTGTCAAGGGAAGTCATTGTGGACTTTACTCTGTTCTGTTAGATCGTCTACGCTGGTGTCAGGATCGCTTCAGTCGCCAAGAAACGATGAAAGAACAAGAGTTTAGGGATGCACCGATGTGAACATTTTGGCCGATACCGATAACCGATATTAACATTGCCGTTATGGCCGATAACCGATGTGTGTACATACTGAAAAACACATGTAAACACTGTATATTTGACAAATTACCGTAATGTCTTTCTTTATTTCCAAAACATTTGGAAAAGCCCAGAAATCATAGATTTACCACAATGTTTCCTCTCAATGTGAAAATGTTGGCTCATACCGATAACCGAGATTAACATTGCAACATCGGGCCGATGCTGATGTGTTAAAAAATGACTAACATCTGCCGATACCGATATGATTGCCGATATATCGTGCATCCCTACAAGAGTTTGTCTTGGTTGCACTGGTACAAAGATATGCATCAACAACTTAGTTTCACGGTACCCTTCACAATTGTTTACTCAAAGTCAGCGGGGTGCAAAGTGAGGCAAGCTACATGCTGCTAAACAACACAAGCAGTCTCTCATACGGCCAGTTATGGTCTTAAGTAACAGAAGTGATTAGTTTTCAAATGGAAGATACAAAGATACAAACGCATGTCAGACGAGTTCAGCAACAGACTGAAGTTGAGCTGCTTCAACTGTTTTCCAGTCTCTTATGATGCGGTGAAGTGCAAACCAATCAGAGTAGAGGGAAAGCGGCATAATGGTAGTTATGTTTATTATGTACTCAATTATTTCAATTAACATGAGCGATTATTTGCCAAACAAGCCTCATGCAAAGCTGTGACACCAACAACAGTGTCGCTTGGTAGGACAGAGCGTTTTGTGGCTTTGTACCATTAGGCGGCGCTGTGGCACTCTACTACGCCTATCGGGAAGTAACGAGACAGGCGCAGGAAATAGACGGTTGCGTCATGAATCCTCTGTTGTTGTGACATATTGAGTTGAGGCCCAGGCTCAGTCTCTTTCTCTCCGTTTCTCTTTTCCTCAGATGGCAAAGAAGGCGAAGAAGATGATGAAGCGCTCCCAGAGAGACATGAACCGGCAGGGCAAGAAGGGCGAGGCGGACAGACACGTCTTCGACCTCAAACCCAAACACCTCCTGTCCGGGAAGAGGAAGTCTGGCACCAACGACCGCAGATAGACCTGAAACCATACACTCTCCTATTTTCACGGGATTCTCCCTATTTTTAACCCTTTCTCCTGCTCTGCTCCCGATTGGTCATTTCTCCCGTTAAGCTCCCGATCGAATGGCTGTAGTGGGCTCAGTTTTAAATCCAGAGTGATGTATCTGGTATCACATGAAACTAGATGCCCTGAGGCATCCAATGATACATAAATAAGGCTCAAAATGTAGGGGGGGGGGGGTGCATATGCAGATATCCCAGTAAATCTCTTCTTCACGGCCTAATGTCGGCAGGTATGTTCAAACCGCCTCACAGACTGTTATAACTGGACACTTGTTTTTCGGAGCGGGAGGCTTCAGAGAGATTTAAGCCCATTCAGATTCAGACCTGGCTTTTTGCCTCGTCTTTCTGTTCTCTTTCCCACAGTAGTAAAGCGGAACATGAAATATCTCTTTTCTTTCTTTTCTTTTTGCTGGAAACATCTGGTTGTTTTGAGTATTTATGCGAGTGGCCCTAAACAGCAGCGCATTGGCCCATTTAAATGAAAAATAATGACGGTTTAATAGTTTGTGTTTGTTTGTCAGTTCACCCTCTTTGTTGTGGTAAAAGGGTCACTTTACCAGAACTGTGGAGAGCCCAAAAAATGAATGTCGGCAGAACTTAATATCGAAAGACATAGAACCAACTGCATTTACAACTTATTTGCAATGTTACCGTCTTCTTTTTGTAAGTTACTCCAGTGGTTGTTGGAGACTATGGAGATGTCGAAATGAAAATGCATTGCCTTACAGCCCATTTGTGAATCAGGTAATGCTTGGTGTAGTTAACATGATAGAGTGATGATGATGATTTCTTTACAGTTATTTTCTCCTGAAATATTCACCAATAAGGGAGCCAAATAAATGTAACTGAACTAAAATGCCCTTTGTCAGCACATTTCAACTAACATCGCATCTATTATACAAGTGATCTGAGGTAAAGGTATATCACATTTCAACTAACATCACATCTAAAGTGATCTGAGGTAAAGGTCTATGACATTTCGACTAACATCACATCTATACAAGTGATCTGAGGTAAAGGTCTATGACATTTCAACTAACATCACATCTATTATACAAGTGATCTGAGGTAAAGGTCTGACATTTAAACTAACATCACATCTATTATACAAGTGATCTGAGGTAAAGGTCTGACATTTCAACTAACATCACATCTATTTTACAAGTGATCTGAGGTAAAGGTCTATGACATTTCAACTAACATCACATCTATTTTACAAGTGATCTGAGGTAAAGGTCTATGACATTTCAACTAACATCACATCTATTATACAAGTGATCTGAGGTAAAGGTCTATGACATTTCAACTAACATCACATCTATTATACAAGTGATCTGAGGTAAAGGTCTTTGACATTTCAACTAACATCACATCTATTATACAAGTGATCTGAGGTAAAGGACTATGACATTTCAACTAACATCACATCTAGTATACAAGTGATCTGAGGTAAAGGTCTATGACATTTCAACTAACACATCTATTATACAAGTGATCTGAGGTAAAGGTCTATGACATTTCAACTAACACATCTATTATACAAGTGATCTGAGGTAAAGGTCTGACATTTCAACTAACATCACATCTATTATACAAATGATCTGAGGTAAAGGTCTGACATTTCAACTAACATCACATCTATTATACAAGTGATCTGAGGTAAAGGTCTATGACATTTCAACTAACATCACATCTATTATACAAGTGATCTGAGGTAAAGGACTATGACATTTCAACTAACATCACATCTATTATACAAGTGATCTGAGGTAAAGGTCTGACATTTCAACTAACATCACATCTATTATACAAGTGATCTGAGGTAAAGGTCTATGACATTTCAACCAACATCACATCTATTATACAAGTGATCTGAGGTAAAGGTCTATGACATTTCAACTAACATCACATCTATTATACAAGTGATCTGAGGTAAGGGTCTATGACATTTCAACTAACATCACATCTATTATACAAGTGATCTGAGGTAAAGGTCTGACATTTCAACTAACATCACATCTATTATACAAGTGATCTGAGGTAAAGGACTATGACATTTCAACTAACATCACATCTATTATACAAGTGATCTGAGGTAAAGGTCTGACATTTCAACTAACATCACATCTGTTATACAAGTGATCTGAGGTAAAGGTCTTTGACATTTCAACTAACATCACATCTATTATACAAGTGATCTGAGGTAAAGGACTATGACATTTCAACTAACATCACATCTATTATACAAGTGATCTGAGGTAAAGGTCTTTGACATTTCAACTAACATCACATCTATTGTACAAATGATCTGAGGTAAAGGTCTGACATTTCAACTAACATCACATCTATTATACAAGTGATCTGAGGTAAAGGACTATGACATTTCAACTAACATCACATCTATTATACAAGTGATCTGAGGTAAAGGTCTATGACATTTCAACTAACATCACATATATTATACAAGTGATCTGAGGTAAAGGTCTGACATTTCAACTAACATCACATCTATTATACAAGTGATCTGAGGTAAAGGTCTATGACATTTCAACCAACATCACATCTATTATACAAGTGATCTGAGGTAAAGGTCTATGACATTTCAACTAACATCACATATATTATACAAGTGATCTGAGGTAAAGGTCTATGACATTTCAACTAACACATCTATTATACAAGTGATCTGAGGTAAGGGTCTATGACATTTCAACTAACATCACATCTATTATACAAGTGATCTGAGGTAAAGGTCTATGACATTTCAACTAACATCACATCTATTATACAAGTGATCTGAGGTAAAGGTCTATGACATTTCAACTAACATCACATCTATTATACAAGTGATCTGAGGTAAAGGTCTATGACATTTCAACTAACATCACATCTGTTATACAAGTGATCTGAGGTAAAGGTCTATGACATTTCAACTAACATCACATCTATTATACAAGTGATCTGAGGTAAAGGTCTATGACATTTCAACTAACACATCTATTATACAAGTGATCTGAGGTAAAGGTCTGACATTTCAACTAACATCACATCTATTATACAAGTGATCTGAGGTAAAGGTCTGACATTTCAACTAACATCACATCTATTATACAAGTGATCTGAGGTAAAGGTCTATGACATTTCAACTAACATCACATCTATTATACAAGTGATCTGAGGTAAAGGTCTATGACATTTCAACTAACATCACATCTATTATACAAGTGATCTGAGGTAAAGGTCTATGACATTTCAACTAACATCACATCTATTATACAAGTGATCTGAGGTAAAGGTCTGACATTTCAACTAACATCACATCTATTATACAAGTGATCTGAGGTAAAGGTCTATGACATTTCAACTAACATCACATCTATTATACAAGTGATCTGATGTAAAGGTCTATGACATTTCAACTAACATCACATCTATTATACAAGTGATCTGATGTAAAGGTCTATGACATTTCAACTAACACATCTATTATACAAGTGATCTGAGGTAAGGGTCTATGACATTTCAACTAACATCACATCTATTATACAAGTGATCTGAGGTAAAGGTCTATGATATTTCAACTAACATCACATCTATTATACAAGTGATCTGAGGTAAAGGTCTTTGACATTTCAACTAACATCACATCTATTATACAAGTGATCTGAGGTAAAGGTCTATGACATTTCAACTAACATCACATATATTATACAAGTGATCTGAGGTAAAGGTCTATGACATTTCAACTAACACATCTATTATACAAGTGATCTGAGGTAAGGGTCTATGACATTTCAACTAACATCACATCTATTATACAAGTGATCTGAGGTAAAGGTCTATGACATTTCAACTAACATCACATCTATTATACAAGTGATCTGAGGTAAAGGTCTATGACATTTCAACTAACATCACATCTATTATACAAGTGATCTGAGGTAAAGGTCTGACATTTCAACTAACATCACATCTATTATACAAGTGATCTGAGGTAAAGGTCTATGACATTTCAACCAACATCACATCTATTATACAAGTGATCTGAGGTAAAGGTCTATGACATTTCAACTAACATCACATCTATTATACAAGTGATCTGAGGTAAGGGTCTATGACATTTCAACTAACATCACATCTATTATACAAGTGATCTGAGGTAAAGGTCTGACATTTCAACTAACATCACATCTATTATACAAGTGATCTGAGGTAAAGGACTATGACATTTCAACTAACATCACATCTATTATACAAGTGATCTGAGGTAAAGGTCTGACATTTCAACTAACATCACATCTGTTATACAAGTGATCTGAGGTAAAGGTCTTTGACATTTCAACTAACATCACATCTATTATACAAGTGATCTGAGGTAAAGGACTATGACATTTCAACTAACATCACATCTATTATACAAGTGATCTGAGGTAAAGGTCTTTGACATTTCAACTAACATCACATCTATTGTACAAATGATCTGAGGTAAAGGTCTGACATTTCAACTAACATCACATCTATTATACAAGTGATCTGAGGTAAAGGACTATGACATTTCAACTAACATCACATCTATTATACAAGTGATCTGAGGTAAAGGTCTATGACATTTCAACTAACATCACATATATTATACAAGTGATCTGAGGTAAAGGTCTGACATTTCAACTAACATCACATCTATTATACAAGTGATCTGAGGTAAAGGTCTATGACATTTCAACCAACATCACATCTATTATACAAGTGATCTGAGGTAAAGGTCTATGACATTTCAACTAACATCACATATATTATACAAGTGATCTGAGGTAAAGGTCTATGACATTTCAACTAACACATCTATTATACAAGTGATCTGAGGTAAGGGTCTATGACATTTCAACTAACATCACATCTATTATACAAGTGATCTGAGGTAAAGGTCTATGACATTTCAACTAACATCACATCTATTATACAAGTGATCTGAGGTAAAGGTCTATGACATTTCAACTAACATCACATCTATTATACAAGTGATCTGAGGTAAAGGTCTATGACATTTCAACTAACATCACATCTGTTATACAAGTGATCTGAGGTAAAGGTCTATGACATTTCAACTAACATCACATCTATTATACAAGTGATCTGAGGTAAAGGTCTATGACATTTCAACTAACACATCTATTATACAAGTGATCTGAGGTAAAGGTCTGACATTTCAACTAACATCACATCTATTATACAAGTGATCTGAGGTAAAGGTCTGACATTTCAACTAACATCACATCTATTATACAAGTGATCTGAGGTAAAGGTCTATGACATTTCAACTAACATCACATCTATTATACAAGTGATCTGAGGTAAAGGTCTATGACATTTCAACTAACATCACATCTATTATACAAGTGATCTGAGGTAAAGGTCTATGACATTTCAACTAACATCACATCTATTATACAAGTGATCTGAGGTAAAGGTCTGACATTTCAACTAACATCACATCTATTATACAAGTGATCTGAGGTAAAGGTCTATGACATTTCAACTAACATCACATCTATTATACAAGTGATCTGATGTAAAGGTCTATGACATTTCAACTAACATCACATCTATTATACAAGTGATCTGATGTAAAGGTCTATGACATTTCAACTAACACATCTATTATACAAGTGATCTGAGGTAAGGGTCTATGACATTTCAACTAACATCACATCTATTATACAAGTGATCTGAGGTAAAGGTCTATGATATTTCAACTAACATCACATCTATTATACAAGTGATCTGAGGTAAAGGTCTTTGACATTTCAACTAACATCACATCTATTATACAAGTGATCTGAGGTAAAGGTCTATGACATTTCAACTAACATCACATATATTATACAAGTGATCTGAGGTAAAGGTCTATGACATTTCAACTAACACATCTATTATACAAGTGATCTGAGGTAAGGGTCTATGACATTTCAACTAACATCACATCTATTATACAAGTGATCTGAGGTAAAGGTCTATGACATTTCAACTAACATCACATCTATTATACAAGTGATCTGAGGTAAAGGTCTATGACATTTCAACTAACATCACATCTATTATACAAGTGATCTGAGGTAAAGGTCTATGACATTTCAACTAACACATCTATTATACAAGTGATCTGAGGTAAGGGTCTATGACATTTCAACTAACATCACATCTATTATACAAGTGATCTGAGGTAAAGGTCTATGACATTTCAACTAACATCACATCTATTATACAAGTGATCTGAGGTAAAGGTCTATGACATTTCAACTAACATCACATCTATTATACAAGTGATCTGAGGTAAAGGTCTATGACATTTCAACTAACATCACATCTATTATACAAGTGATCTGAGGTAAAGGTCTATGACATTTCAACTAACACATCTATTATACAAGTGATCTGAGGTAAAGGTCTATGACATTTCAACTAACATCACATCTATTATACAAGTGATCTGAGGTAAAGGTGTATGACATTTTGACTAACATCACATCTATTATACAAGTGATCTGAGGTAAAGGTCTATGACATTTTGACTAACATCACATCTATTATACAAGTGATCTGAGGTAAAGGTCTATGACATTTCGACTAACATCACATCTATTATACAAGTGATCTGAGGTAAAGGTCTATGACATTTTGACTAACATCACATCTATTATACAAGTGATCTGAGGTAAAGGTCTATGACATTTCGACTAACATCACATCTATTATACAAGTGATCTGAGGTAAGGGTCTATGACATTTCAACTAACATCACATCTATTATACAAGTGATCTGAGGTAAAGGTCTGACATTTCAACGAACATCACATCTATTATACAAGTGATCTGAGGTAAAGGTCTATGACATTTCAACTAACATCACATCTATTATACAAGTGATCTGAGGTAAAGGTCTGACATTTCAACTAACATCACATCTATTATACAAGTGATCTGAGGTAAAGGTCTATGACATTTCAACTAACATCACATCTATTATACAAGTGATCTGAGGTAAAGGTCTATGACATTTTGACTAACATCACATCTATTATACAAGTGATCTGAGGTAAAGGTCTATGACATTTCGACTAACATCACATCTATTATACAAGTGATCTGAGGTAAGGGTCTATGACATTTCAACTAACATCACATCTATTATACAAGTGATCTGAGGTAAAGGTCTGACATTTCAACGAACATCACATCTATTATACAAGTGATCTGAGGTAAAGGTCTATGACATTTCAACTAACATCACATCTATTATACAAGTGATCTGAGGTAAAGGTCTGACATTTCAACTAACATCACATCTATTATACAAGTGATCTGAGGTAAAGGTCTATGACATTTCAACTAACATCGCATCTATTATACAAGTGATCTGAGGTAAAGGTATATCACATTTCAACTAACATCACATCTAAAGTGATCTGAGGTAAAGGTCTATGACATTTCGACTAACATCACATCTATACAAGTGATCTGAGGTAAAGGTCTATGACATTTCAACTAACATCACATCTATTATACAAGTGATCTGAGGTAAAGGTCTGACATTTCAACTAACATCACATCTATTATACAAGTGATCTGAGGTAAAGGTCTGACATTTCAACTAACATCACATCTATTTTACAAGTGATCTGAGGTAAAGGTCTATGACATTTCAACTAACATCACATCTATTTTACAAGTGATCTGAGGTAAAGGTCTATGACATTTCAACTAACATCACATCTATTATACAAGTGATCTGAGGTAAAGGTCTATGACATTTCAACTAACATCACATCTATTATACAAGTGATCTGAGGTAAAGGTCTTTGACATTTCAACTAACATCACATCTATTATACAAGTGATCTGAGGTAAAGGACTATGACATTTCAACTAACATCACATCTAGTATACAAGTGATCTGAGGTAAAGGTCTATGACATTTCAACTAACACATCTATTATACAAGTGATCTGAGGTAAAGGTCTATGACATTTCAACTAACACATCTATTATACAAGTGATCTGAGGTAAAGGTCTGACATTTCAACTAACATCACATCTATTATACAAATGATCTGAGGTAAAGGTCTGACATTTCAACTAACATCACATCTATTATACAAGTGATCTGAGGTAAAGGTCTGACATTTCAACTAACATCACATCTATTATACAAGTGATCTGAGGTAAAGGTCTATGACATTTCAACTAACACATCTATTATACAAGTGATCTGAGGTAAAGGTCTGACATTTCAACTAACATCACATCTATTATACAAGTGATCTGAGGTAAAGGTCTGACATTTCAACTAACATCACATCTATTATACAAGTGATCTGAGGTAAAGGTCTGACATTTCAACTAACATCACATCTATTATACAAGTGATCTGAGGTAAAGGTCTATGACATTTCAACTAACATCACATCTATTATACAAGTGATCTGAGGTAAAGGACTATGACATTTCAACTAACATCACATCTATTATACAAGTGATCTGAGGTAAAGGTCTGACATTTCAACTAACATCACATCTATTATACAAGTGATCTGAGGTAAAGGTCTATGACATTTCAACCAACATCACATCTATTATACAAGTGATCTGAGGTAAAGGTCTATGACATTTCAACTAACATCACATCTATTATACAAGTGATCTGAGGTAAGGGTCTATGACATTTCAACTAACATCACATCTATTATACAAGTGATCTGAGGTAAAGGTCTGACATTTCAACTAACATCACATCTATTATACAAGTGATCTGAGGTAAAGGACTATGACATTTCAACTAACATCACATCTATTATACAAGTGATCTGAGGTAAAGGTCTGACATTTCAACTAACATCACATCTGTTATACAAGTGATCTGAGGTAAAGGTCTTTGACATTTCAACTAACATCACATCTATTATACAAGTGATCTGAGGTAAAGGACTATGACATTTCAACTAACATCACATCTATTATACAAGTGATCTGAGGTAAAGGTCTTTGACATTTCAACTAACATCACATCTATTGTACAAATGATCTGAGGTAAAGGTCTGACATTTCAACTAACATCACATCTATTATACAAGTGATCTGAGGTAAAGGACTATGACATTTCAACTAACATCACATCTATTATACAAGTGATCTGAGGTAAAGGTCTATGACATTTCAACTAACATCACATATATTATACAAGTGATCTGAGGTAAAGGTCTATGACATTTCAACTAACATCACATATATTATACAAGTGATCTGAGGTAAGGGTCTATGACATTTCAACTAACATCACATCTATTTTACAAGTGATCTGAGGTAAAGGTCTATGACATTTCAACTAACATCACATCTGTTATACAAGTGATCTGAGGTAAAGGTCTATGACATTTCAACTAACATCACATCTATTATACAAGTGATCTGAGGTAAAGGTCTATGACATTTCAACTAACACATCTATTATACAAGTGATCTGAGGTAAAGGTCTGACATTTCAACTAACATCACATCTATTATACAAGTGATCTGAGGTAAAGGTCTATGACATTTCAACTAACATCACATCTATTATACAAGTGATCTGAGGTAAAGGTCTATGACATTTCAACTAACACATCTATTATACAAGTGATCTGAGGTAAAGGTCTATGACATTTCAACTAACATCACATCTATTATACAAGTGATCTGAGGTAAAGGTGTATGACATTTTGACTAACATCACATCTATTATACAAGTGATCTGAGGTAAAGGTCTATGACATTTTGACTAACATCACATCTATTATACAAGTGATCTGAGGTAAAGGTCTATGACATTTCGACTAACATCACATCTATTATACAAGTGATCTGAGGTAAAGGTCTATGACATTTTGACTAACATCACATCTATTATACAAGTGATCTGAGGTAAAGGTCTATGACATTTCGACTAACATCACATCTATTATACAAGTGATCTGAGGTAAGGGTCTATGACATTTCAACTAACATCACATCTATTATACAAGTGATCTGAGGTAAAGGTCTGACATTTCAACGAACATCACATCTATTATACAAGTGATCTGAGGTAAAGGTCTATGACATTTCAACTAACATCACATCTATTATACAAGTGATCTGAGGTAAAGGTCTGACATTTCAACTAACATCACATCTATTATACAAGTGATCTGAGGTAAAGGTCTATGACATTTCAACTAACATCACATCTATTATACAAGTGATCTGAGGTAAAGGTCTATGACATTTTGACTAACATCACATCTATTATACAAGTGATCTGAGGTAAAGGTCTATGACATTTCGACTAACATCACATCTATTATACAAGTGATCTGAGGTAAGGGTCTATGACATTTCAACTAACATCACATCTATTATACAAGTGATCTGAGGTAAAGGTCTGACATTTCAACGAACATCACATCTATTATACAAGTGATCTGAGGTAAAGGTCTATGACATTTCAACTAACATCACATCTATTATACAAGTGATCTGAGGTAAAGGTCTGACATTTCAACTAACATCACATCTATTATACAAGTGATCTGAGGTAAAGGTCTATGACATTTCAACTAACATCGCATCTATTATACAAGTGATCTGAGGTAAAGGTATATCACATTTCAACTAACATCACATCTAAAGTGATCTGAGGTAAAGGTCTATGACATTTCGACTAACATCACATCTATACAAGTGATCTGAGGTAAAGGTCTATGACATTTCAACTAACATCACATCTATTATACAAGTGATCTGAGGTAAAGGTCTGACATTTCAACTAACATCACATCTATTATACAAGTGATCTGAGGTAAAGGTCTGACATTTCAACTAACATCACATCTATTTTACAAGTGATCTGAGGTAAAGGTCTATGACATTTCAACTAACATCACATCTATTTTACAAGTGATCTGAGGTAAAGGTCTATGACATTTCAACTAACATCACATCTATTATACAAGTGATCTGAGGTAAAGGTCTATGACATTTCAACTAACATCACATCTATTATACAAGTGATCTGAGGTAAAGGTCTTTGACATTTCAACTAACATCACATCTATTATACAAGTGATCTGAGGTAAAGGACTATGACATTTCAACTAACATCACATCTAGTATACAAGTGATCTGAGGTAAAGGTCTATGACATTTCAACTAACACATCTATTATACAAGTGATCTGAGGTAAAGGTCTATGACATTTCAACTAACACATCTATTATACAAGTGATCTGAGGTAAAGGTCTGACATTTCAACTAACATCACATCTATTATACAAATGATCTGAGGTAAAGGTCTGACATTTCAACTAACATCACATCTATTATACAAGTGATCTGAGGTAAAGGTCTGACATTTCAACTAACATCACATCTATTATACAAGTGATCTGAGGTAAAGGTCTATGACATTTCAACTAACACATCTATTATACAAGTGATCTGAGGTAAAGGTCTGACATTTCAACTAACATCACATCTATTATACAAGTGATCTGAGGTAAAGGTCTGACATTTCAACTAACATCACATCTATTATACAAGTGATCTGAGGTAAAGGTCTGACATTTCAACTAACATCACATCTATTATACAAGTGATCTGAGGTAAAGGTCTATGACATTTCAACTAACATCACATCTATTATACAAGTGATCTGAGGTAAAGGACTATGACATTTCAACTAACATCACATCTATTATACAAGTGATCTGAGGTAAAGGTCTGACATTTCAACTAACATCACATCTATTATACAAGTGATCTGAGGTAAAGGTCTATGACATTTCAACCAACATCACATCTATTATACAAGTGATCTGAGGTAAAGGTCTATGACATTTCAACTAACATCACATCTATTATACAAGTGATCTGAGGTAAGGGTCTATGACATTTCAACTAACATCACATCTATTATACAAGTGATCTGAGGTAAAGGTCTGACATTTCAACTAACATCACATCTATTATACAAGTGATCTGAGGTAAAGGACTATGACATTTCAACTAACATCACATCTATTATACAAGTGATCTGAGGTAAAGGTCTGACATTTCAACTAACATCACATCTGTTATACAAGTGATCTGAGGTAAAGGTCTTTGACATTTCAACTAACATCACATCTATTATACAAGTGATCTGAGGTAAAGGACTATGACATTTCAACTAACATCACATCTATTATACAAGTGATCTGAGGTAAAGGTCTTTGACATTTCAACTAACATCACATCTATTGTACAAATGATCTGAGGTAAAGGTCTGACATTTCAACTAACATCACATCTATTATACAAGTGATCTGAGGTAAAGGACTATGACATTTCAACTAACATCACATCTATTATACAAGTGATCTGAGGTAAAGGTCTATGACATTTCAACTAACATCACATATATTATACAAGTGATCTGAGGTAAAGGTCTATGACATTTCAACTAACATCACATATATTATACAAGTGATCTGAGGTAAGGGTCTATGACATTTCAACTAACATCACATCTATTTTACAAGTGATCTGAGGTAAAGGTCTATGACATTTCAACTAACATCACATCTGTTATACAAGTGATCTGAGGTAAAGGTCTATGACATTTCAACTAACATCACATCTATTATACAAGTGATCTGAGGTAAAGGTCTATGACATTTCAACTAACACATCTATTATACAAGTGATCTGAGGTAAAGGTCTGACATTTCAACTAACATCACATCTATTATACAAGTGATCTGAGGTAAAGGTCTGACATTTCAACTAACATCACATCTATTATACAAGTGATCTGAGGTAAAGGTCTATGACATTTCAACTAACATCACATCTATTATACAAGTGATCTGAGGTAAAGGTCTATGACATTTCAACTAACATCACATCTATTATACAAGTGATCTGAGGTAAAGGTCTATGACATTTCAACTAACATCACATCTATTATACAAGTGATCTGAGGTAAAGGTCTGACATTTCAACTAACATCACATCTATTATACAAGTGATCTGAGGTAAAGGTCTATGACATTTCAACTAACATCACATCTATTATACAAGTGATCTGATGTAAAGGTCTATGACATTTCAACTAACATCACATCTATTATACAAGTGATCTGATGTAAAGGTCTATGACATTTCAACTAACACATCTATTATACAAGTGATCTGAGGTAAGGGTCTATGACATTTCAACTAACATCACATCTATTATACAAGTGATCTGAGGTAAAGGTCTATGACATTTCAACTAACATCACATCTGTTATACAAGTGATCTGAGGTAAAGGTCTGACATTTCAACTAACATCACATCTGTTATACAAGTGATCTGAGGTAAAGGTCTTTGACATTTCAACTAACATCACATCTATTATACAAGTGATCTGAGGTAAAGGTCTATGACATTTCAACTAACACATCTATTATACAAGTGATCTGAGGTAAGGGTCTATGACATTTCAACTAACATCACATCTATTATACAAGTGATCTGAGGTAAAGGTCTATGACATTTCAACTAACATCACATCTATTATACAAGTGATCTGAGGTAAAGGTCTATGACATTTCAACTAACATCACATCTATTATACAAGTGATCTGAGGTAAAGGTCTATGACATTTCAACTAACATCACATCTATTATACAAGTGATCTGAGGTAAAGGTCTATGAAATTTCAACTAACACATCTATTATACAAGTGATCTGAGGTAAAGGTCTATGACATTTCAACTAACATCACATCTATTATACAAGTGATCTGAGGTAAAGGTGTATGACATTTTGACTAACATCACATCTATTATACAAGTGATCTGAGGTAAAGGTCTATGACATTTTGACTAACATCACATCTATTATACAAGTGATCTGAGGTAAAGGTCTATGACATTTCGACTAACATCACATCTATTATACAAGTGATCTGAGGTAAAGGTCTATGACATTTTGACTAACATCACATCTATTATACAAGTGATCTGAGGTAAAGGTCTATGACATTTCGACTAACATCACATCTATTATACAAGTGATCTGAGGTAAGGGTCTATGACATTTCAACTAACATCACATCTATTATACAAGTGATCTGAGGTAAAGGTCTGACATTTCAACGAACATCACATCTATTATACAAGTGATCTGAGGTAAAGGTCTATGACATTTCAACTAACATCACATCTATTATACAAGTGATCTGAGGTAAAGGTCTGACATTTCAACTAACATCACATCTATTATACAAGTGATCTGAGGTAAAGGTCTATGACATTTCAACTAACATCACATCTATTATACAAGTGATCTGAGGTAAAGGTCTATGACATTTTGACTAACATCACATCTATTATACAAGTGATCTGAGGTAAAGGTCTATGACATTTCGACTAACATCACATCTATTATACAAGTGATCTGAGGTAAGGGTCTATGACATTTCAACTAACATCACATCTATTATACAAGTGATCTGAGGTAAAGGTCTGACATTTCAACGAACATCACATCTATTATACAAGTGATCTGAGGTAAAGGTCTATGACATTTCAACTAACATCACATCTATTATACAAGTGATCTGAGGTAAAGGTCTGACATTTCAACTAACATCACATCTATTATACAAGTGATCTGAGGTAAAGGTCTATGACATTTCAACTAACATCACATCTATTATACAAGTGATCTGAGGTAAAGGTATATCACATTTCAACTAACATCACATCTAAAGTGATCTGAGGTAAAGGTCTATGACATTTCGACTAACATCACATCTATACAAGTGATCTGAGGTAAAGGTCTATGACATTTCAACTAACATCACATCTATTATACAAGTGATCTGAGGTAAAGGTCTGACATTTCAACTAACATCACATCTATTATACAAGTGATCTGAGGTAAAGGTCTGACATTTCAACTAACATCACATCTATTTTACAAGTGATCTGAGGTAAAGGTCTATGACATTTCAACTAACATCACATCTATTTTACAAGTGATCTGAGGTAAAGGTCTATGACATTTCAACTAACATCACATCTATTATACAAGTGATCTGAGGTAAAGGTCTATGACATTTCAACTAACATCACATCTATTATACAAGTGATCTGAGGTAAAGGTCTTTGACATTTCAACTAACATCACATCTATTATACAAGTGATCTGAGGTAAAGGACTATGACATTTCAACTAACATCACATCTAGTATACAAGTGATCTGAGGTAAAGGTCTATGACATTTCAACTAACACATCTATTATACAAGTGATCTGAGGTAAAGGTCTATGACATTTCAACTAACACATCTATTATACAAGTGATCTGAGGTAAAGGTCTGACATTTCAACTAACATCACATCTATTATACAAATGATCTGAGGTAAAGGTCTGACATTTCAACTAACATCACATCTATTATACAAGTGATCTGAGGTAAAGGTCTGACATTTCAACTAACATCACATCTATTATACAAGTGATCTGAGGTAAAGGTCTATGACATTTCAACTAACACATCTATTATACAAGTGATCTGAGGTAAAGGTCTGACATTTCAACTAACATCACATCTATTATACAAGTGATCTGAGGTAAAGGTCTGACATTTCAACTAACATCACATCTATTATACAAGTGATCTGAGGTAAAGGTCTGACATTTCAACTAACATCACATCTATTATACAAGTGATCTGAGGTAAAGGTCTATGACATTTCAACTAACATCACATCTATTATACAAGTGATCTGAGGTAAAGGACTATGACATTTCAACTAACATCACATCTATTATACAAGTGATCTGAGGTAAAGGTCTGACATTTCAACTAACATCACATCTATTATACAAGTGATCTGAGGTAAAGGTCTATGACATTTCAACCAACATCACATCTATTATACAAGTGATCTGAGGTAAAGGTCTATGACATTTCAACTAACATCACATCTATTATACAAGTGATCTGAGGTAAGGGTCTATGACATTTCAACTAACATCACATCTATTATACAAGTGATCTGAGGTAAAGGTCTGACATTTCAACTAACATCACATCTATTATACAAGTGATCTGAGGTAAAGGACTATGACATTTCAACTAACATCACATCTATTATACAAGTGATCTGAGGTAAAGGTCTGACATTTCAACTAACATCACATCTGTTATACAAGTGATCTGAGGTAAAGGTCTTTGACATTTCAACTAACATCACATCTATTATACAAGTGATCTGAGGTAAAGGACTATGACATTTCAACTAACATCACATCTATTATACAAGTGATCTGAGGTAAAGGTCTTTGACATTTCAACTAACATCACATCTATTGTACAAATGATCTGAGGTAAAGGTCTGACATTTCAACTAACATCACATCTATTATACAAGTGATCTGAGGTAAAGGACTATGACATTTCAACTAACATCACATCTATTATACAAGTGATCTGAGGTAAAGGTCTATGACATTTCAACTAACATCACATATATTATACAAGTGATCTGAGGTAAAGGTCTATGACATTTCAACTAACATCACATATATTATACAAGTGATCTGAGGTAAGGGTCTATGACATTTCAACTAACATCACATCTATTTTACAAGTGATCTGAGGTAAAGGTCTATGACATTTCAACTAACATCACATCTGTTATACAAGTGATCTGAGGTAAAGGTCTATGACATTTCAACTAACATCACATCTATTATACAAGTGATCTGAGGTAAAGGTCTATGACATTTCAACTAACACATCTATTATACAAGTGATCTGAGGTAAAGGTCTGACATTTCAACTAACATCACATCTATTATACAAGTGATCTGAGGTAAAGGTCTATGACATTTCAACTAACATCACATCTATTATACAAGTGATCTGAGGTAAAGGTCTATGACATTTCAACTAACACATCTATTATACAAGTGATCTGAGGTAAAGGTCTATGACATTTCAACTAACATCACATCTATTATACAAGTGATCTGAGGTAAAGGTGTATGACATTTTGACTAACATCACATCTATTATACAAGTGATCTGAGGTAAAGGTCTATGACATTTTGACTAACATCACATCTATTATACAAGTGATCTGAGGTAAAGGTCTATGACATTTCGACTAACATCACATCTATTATACAAGTGATCTGAGGTAAAGGTCTATGACATTTTGACTAACATCACATCTATTATACAAGTGATCTGAGGTAAAGGTCTATGACATTTCGACTAACATCACATCTATTATACAAGTGATCTGAGGTAAGGGTCTATGACATTTCAACTAACATCACATCTATTATACAAGTGATCTGAGGTAAAGGTCTGACATTTCAACGAACATCACATCTATTATACAAGTGATCTGAGGTAAAGGTCTATGACATTTCAACTAACATCACATCTATTATACAAGTGATCTGAGGTAAAGGTCTGACATTTCAACTAACATCACATCTATTATACAAGTGATCTGAGGTAAAGGTCTATGACATTTCAACTAACATCACATCTATTATACAAGTGATCTGAGGTAAAGGTCTATGACATTTTGACTAACATCACATCTATTATACAAGTGATCTGAGGTAAAGGTCTATGACATTTCGACTAACATCACATCTATTATACAAGTGATCTGAGGTAAGGGTCTATGACATTTCAACTAACATCACATCTATTATACAAGTGATCTGAGGTAAAGGTCTGACATTTCAACGAACATCACATCTATTATACAAGTGATCTGAGGTAAAGGTCTATGACATTTCAACTAACATCACATCTATTATACAAGTGATCTGAGGTAAAGGTCTGACATTTCAACTAACATCACATCTATTATACAAGTGATCTGAGGTAAAGGTCTATGACATTTCAACTAACATCGCATCTATTATACAAGTGATCTGAGGTAAAGGTATATCACATTTCAACTAACATCACATCTAAAGTGATCTGAGGTAAAGGTCTATGACATTTCGACTAACATCACATCTATACAAGTGATCTGAGGTAAAGGTCTATGACATTTCAACTAACATCACATCTATTATACAAGTGATCTGAGGTAAAGGTCTGACATTTCAACTAACATCACATCTATTATACAAGTGATCTGAGGTAAAGGTCTGACATTTCAACTAACATCACATCTATTTTACAAGTGATCTGAGGTAAAGGTCTATGACATTTCAACTAACATCACATCTATTTTACAAGTGATCTGAGGTAAAGGTCTATGACATTTCAACTAACATCACATCTATTATACAAGTGATCTGAGGTAAAGGTCTATGACATTTCAACTAACATCACATCTATTATACAAGTGATCTGAGGTAAAGGTCTTTGACATTTCAACTAACATCACATCTATTATACAAGTGATCTGAGGTAAAGGACTATGACATTTCAACTAACATCACATCTAGTATACAAGTGATCTGAGGTAAAGGTCTATGACATTTCAACTAACACATCTATTATACAAGTGATCTGAGGTAAAGGTCTATGACATTTCAACTAACACATCTATTATACAAGTGATCTGAGGTAAAGGTCTGACATTTCAACTAACATCACATCTATTATACAAATGATCTGAGGTAAAGGTCTGACATTTCAACTAACATCACATCTATTATACAAGTGATCTGAGGTAAAGGTCTGACATTTCAACTAACATCACATCTATTATACAAGTGATCTGAGGTAAAGGTCTATGACATTTCAACTAACACATCTATTATACAAGTGATCTGAGGTAAAGGTCTGACATTTCAACTAACATCACATCTATTATACAAGTGATCTGAGGTAAAGGTCTGACATTTCAACTAACATCACATCTATTATACAAGTGATCTGAGGTAAAGGTCTGACATTTCAACTAACATCACATCTATTATACAAGTGATCTGAGGTAAGGGTCTATGACATTTCAACTAACATCACATCTATTATACAAGTGATCTGAGGTAAAGGTCTGACATTTCAACTAACATCACATCTATTATACAAGTGATCTGAGGTAAAGGACTATGACATTTCAACTAACATCACATCTATTATACAAGTGATCTGAGGTAAAGGTCTGACATTTCAACTAACATCACATCTGTTATACAAGTGATCTGAGGTAAAGGTCTTTGACATTTCAACTAACATCACATCTATTATACAAGTGATCTGAGGTAAAGGACTATGACATTTCAACTAACATCACATCTATTATACAAGTGATCTGAGGTAAAGGTCTTTGACATTTCAACTAACATCACATCTATTGTACAAATGATCTGAGGTAAAGGTCTGACATTTCAACTAACATCACATCTATTATACAAGTGATCTGAGGTAAAGGACTATGACATTTCAACTAACATCACATCTATTATACAAGTGATCTGAGGTAAAGGTCTATGACATTTCAACTAACATCACATATATTATACAAGTGATCTGAGGTAAAGGTCTATGACATTTCAACTAACATCACATATATTATACAAGTGATCTGAGGTAAGGGTCTATGACATTTCAACTAACATCACATCTATTTTACAAGTGATCTGAGGTAAAGGTCTATGACATTTCAACTAACATCACATCTGTTATACAAGTGATCTGAGGTAAAGGTCTATGACATTTCAACTAACATCACATCTATTATACAAGTGATCTGAGGTAAAGGTCTATGACATTTCAACTAACACATCTATTATACAAGTGATCTGAGGTAAAGGTCTGACATTTCAACTAACATCACATCTATTATACAAGTGATCTGAGGTAAAGGTCTGACATTTCAACTAACATCACATCTATTATACAAGTGATCTGAGGTAAAGGTCTATGACATTTCAACTAACATCACATCTATTATACAAGTGATCTGAGGTAAAGGTCTATGACATTTCAACTAACATCACATCTATTATACAAGTGATCTGAGGTAAAGGTCTATGACATTTCAACTAACATCACATCTATTATACAAGTGATCTGAGGTAAAGGTCTGACATTTCAACTAACATCACATCTATTATACAAGTGATCTGAGGTAAAGGTCTATGACATTTCAACTAACATCACATCTATTATACAAGTGATCTGATGTAAAGGTCTATGACATTTCAACTAACATCACATCTATTATACAAGTGATCTGATGTAAAGGTCTATGACATTTCAACTAACACATCTATTATACAAGTGATCTGAGGTAAGGGTCTATGACATTTCAACTAACATCACATCTATTATACAAGTGATCTGAGGTAAAGGTCTATGACATTTCAACTAACATCACATCTGTTATACAAGTGATCTGAGGTAAAGGTCTGACATTTCAACTAACATCACATCTGTTATACAAGTGATCTGAGGTAAAGGTCTTTGACATTTCAACTAACATCACATCTATTATACAAGTGATCTGAGGTAAAGGTCTATGACATTTCAACTAACACATCTATTATACAAGTGATCTGAGGTAAGGGTCTATGACATTTCAACTAACATCACATCTATTATACAAGTGATCTGAGGTAAAGGTCTATGACATTTCAACTAACATCACATCTATTATACAAGTGATCTGAGGTAAAGGTCTATGACATTTCAACTAACATCACATCTATTATACAAGTGATCTGAGGTAAAGGTCTATGACATTTCAACTAACATCACATCTATTATACAAGTGATCTGAGGTAAAGGTCTATGAAATTTCAACTAACACATCTATTATACAAGTGATCTGAGGTAAAGGTCTATGACATTTCAACTAACATCACATCTATTATACAAGTGATCTGAGGTAAAGGTGTATGACATTTTGACTAACATCACATCTATTATACAAGTGATCTGAGGTAAAGGTCTATGACATTTTGACTAACATCACATCTATTATACAAGTGATCTGAGGTAAAGGTCTATGACATTTCGACTAACATCACATCTATTATACAAGTGATCTGAGGTAAAGGTCTATGACATTTTGACTAACATCACATCTATTATACAAGTGATCTGAGGTAAAGGTCTATGACATTTCGACTAACATCACATCTATTATACAAGTGATCTGAGGTAAGGGTCTATGACATTTCAACTAACATCACATCTATTATACAAGTGATCTGAGGTAAAGGTCTGACATTTCAACGAACATCACATCTATTATACAAGTGATCTGAGGTAAAGGTCTATGACATTTCAACTAACATCACATCTATTATACAAGTGATCTGAGGTAAAGGTCTGACATTTCAACTAACATCACATCTATTATACAAGTGATCTGAGGTAAAGGTCTATGACATTTCAACTAACATCACATCTATTATACAAGTGATCTGAGGTAAAGGTCTATGACATTTTGACTAACATCACATCTATTATACAAGTGATCTGAGGTAAAGGTCTATGACATTTCGACTAACATCACATCTATTATACAAGTGATCTGAGGTAAGGGTCTATGACATTTCAACTAACATCACATCTATTATACAAGTGATCTGAGGTAAAGGTCTGACATTTCAACGAACATCACATCTATTATACAAGTGATCTGAGGTAAAGGTCTATGACATTTCAACTAACATCACATCTATTATACAAGTGATCTGAGGTAAAGGTCTGACATTTCAACTAACATCACATCTATTATACAAGTGATCTGAGGTAAAGGTCTATGACATTTCAACTAACATCACATCTATTATACAAGTGATCTGAGGTAAAGGTATATCACATTTCAACTAACATCACATCTAAAGTGATCTGAGGTAAAGGTCTATGACATTTCGACTAACATCACATCTATACAAGTGATCTGAGGTAAAGGTCTATGACATTTCAACTAACATCACATCTATTATACAAGTGATCTGAGGTAAAGGTCTGACATTTCAACTAACATCACATCTATTATACAAGTGATCTGAGGTAAAGGTCTGACATTTCAACTAACATCACATCTATTTTACAAGTGATCTGAGGTAAAGGTCTATGACATTTCAACTAACATCACATCTATTTTACAAGTGATCTGAGGTAAAGGTCTATGACATTTCAACTAACATCACATCTATTATACAAGTGATCTGAGGTAAAGGTCTATGACATTTCAACTAACATCACATCTATTATACAAGTGATCTGAGGTAAAGGTCTTTGACATTTCAACTAACATCACATCTATTATACAAGTGATCTGAGGTAAAGGACTATGACATTTCAACTAACATCACATCTAGTATACAAGTGATCTGAGGTAAAGGTCTATGACATTTCAACTAACACATCTATTATACAAGTGATCTGAGGTAAAGGTCTATGACATTTCAACTAACACATCTATTATACAAGTGATCTGAGGTAAAGGTCTGACATTTCAACTAACATCACATCTATTATACAAATGATCTGAGGTAAAGGTCTGACATTTCAACTAACATCACATCTATTATACAAGTGATCTGAGGTAAAGGTCTGACATTTCAACTAACATCACATCTATTATACAAGTGATCTGAGGTAAAGGTCTATGACATTTCAACTAACACATCTATTATACAAGTGATCTGAGGTAAAGGTCTGACATTTCAACTAACATCACATCTATTATACAAGTGATCTGAGGTAAAGGTCTGACATTTCAACTAACATCACATCTATTATACAAGTGATCTGAGGTAAAGGTCTGACATTTCAACTAACATCACATCTATTATACAAGTGATCTGAGGTAAAGGTCTATGACATTTCAACTAACATCACATCTATTATACAAGTGATCTGAGGTAAAGGACTATGACATTTCAACTAACATCACATCTATTATACAAGTGATCTGAGGTAAAGGTCTGACATTTCAACTAACATCACATCTATTATACAAGTGATCTGAGGTAAAGGTCTATGACATTTCAACCAACATCACATCTATTATACAAGTGATCTGAGGTAAAGGTCTATGACATTTCAACTAACATCACATCTATTATACAAGTGATCTGAGGTAAGGGTCTATGACATTTCAACTAACATCACATCTATTATACAAGTGATCTGAGGTAAAGGTCTGACATTTCAACTAACATCACATCTATTATACAAGTGATCTGAGGTAAAGGACTATGACATTTCAACTAACATCACATCTATTATACAAGTGATCTGAGGTAAAGGTCTGACATTTCAACTAACATCACATCTGTTATACAAGTGATCTGAGGTAAAGGTCTTTGACATTTCAACTAACATCACATCTATTATACAAGTGATCTGAGGTAAAGGACTATGACATTTCAACTAACATCACATCTATTATACAAGTGATCTGAGGTAAAGGTCTTTGACATTTCAACTAACATCACATCTATTGTACAAATGATCTGAGGTAAAGGTCTGACATTTCAACTAACATCACATCTATTATACAAGTGATCTGAGGTAAAGGACTATGACATTTCAACTAACATCACATCTATTATACAAGTGATCTGAGGTAAAGGTCTATGACATTTCAACTAACATCACATATATTATACAAGTGATCTGAGGTAAAGGTCTATGACATTTCAACTAACATCACATATATTATACAAGTGATCTGAGGTAAGGGTCTATGACATTTCAACTAACATCACATCTATTTTACAAGTGATCTGAGGTAAAGGTCTATGACATTTCAACTAACATCACATCTGTTATACAAGTGATCTGAGGTAAAGGTCTATGACATTTCAACTAACATCACATCTATTATACAAGTGATCTGAGGTAAAGGTCTATGACATTTCAACTAACACATCTATTATACAAGTGATCTGAGGTAAAGGTCTGACATTTCAACTAACATCACATCTATTATACAAGTGATCTGAGGTAAAGGTCTGACATTTCAACTAACATCACATCTATTATACAAGTGATCTGAGGTAAAGGTCTATGACATTTCAACTAACATCACATCTATTATACAAGTGATCTGAGGTAAAGGTCTATGACATTTCAACTAACATCACATCTATTATACAAGTGATCTGAGGTAAAGGTCTATGACATTTCAACTAACATCACATCTATTATACAAGTGATCTGAGGTAAAGGTCTGACATTTCAACTAACATCACATCTATTATACAAGTGATCTGAGGTAAAGGTCTATGACATTTCAACTAACATCACATCTATTATACAAGTGATCTGATGTAAAGGTCTATGACATTTCAACTAACATCACATCTATTATACAAGTGATCTGATGTAAAGGTCTATGACATTTCAACTAACACATCTATTATACAAGTGATCTGAGGTAAGGGTCTATGACATTTCAACTAACATCACATCTATTATACAAGTGATCTGAGGTAAAGGTCTATGACATTTCAACTAACATCACATCTGTTATACAAGTGATCTGAGGTAAAGGTCTGACATTTCAACTAACATCACATCTGTTATACAAGTGATCTGAGGTAAAGGTCTTTGACATTTCAACTAACATCACATCTATTATACAAGTGATCTGAGGTAAAGGTCTATGACATTTCAACTAACATCACATATATTATACAAGTGATCTGAGGTAAAGGTCTATGACATTTCAACTAACACATCTATTATACAAGTGATCTGAGGTAAGGGTCTATGACATTTCAACTAACATCACATCTATTATACAAGTGATCTGAGGTAAAGGTCTATGACATTTCAACTAACATCACATCTATTATACAAGTGATCTGAGGTAAAGGTCTATGACATTTCAACTAACATCACATCTATTATACAAGTGATCTGAGGTAAAGGTCTATTACATTTCAACTAACATCACATCTATTATACAAGTGATCTGAGGTAAAGGTCTATGACATTTCAACTAACACATCTATTATACAAGTGATCTGAGGTAAAGGTCTATGACATTTCAACTAACATCACATCTATTATACAAGTGATCTGAGGTAAAGGTGTATGACATTTTGACTAACATCACATCTATTATACAAGTGATCTGAGGTAAAGGTCTATGACATTTTGACTAACATCACATCTATTATACAAGTGATCTGAGGTAAAGGTCTATGACATTTCGACTAACATCACATCTATTATACAAGTGATCTGAGGTAAAGGTCTATGACATTTTGACTAACATCACATCTATTATACAAGTGATCTGAGGTAAAGGTCTATGACATTTCGACTAACATCACATCTATTATACAAGTGATCTGAGGTAAGGGTCTATGACATTTCAACTAACATCACATCTATTATACAAGTGATCTGAGGTAAAGGTCTGACATTTCAACGAACATCACATCTATTATACAAGTGATCTGAGGTAAAGGTCTATGACATTTCAACTAACATCACATCTATTATACAAGTGATCTGAGGTAAAGGTCTGACATTTCAACTAACATCACATCTATTATACAAGTGATCTGAGGTAAAGGTCTATGACATTTCAACTAACATCACATCTATTATACAAGTGATCTGAGGTAAAGGACTATGACATTTCAACTAACATCACATCTATTATACAAGTGATCTGAGGTAAAGGACTATGACATTTCAACTAACATCACATCTATTATACAAGTGATCTGAGGTAAAGGTCTGACATTTCAACTAACATCACATCTATTATACAAGTGATCTGAGGTAAAGGTCTATGACATTTCAACTAACATCACATATATTATACAAGTGATCTGAGGTAAAGGTCTTTGACATTTCAACTAACATCACATATATTATACAAGTGATCTGAGGTAAAGGTCTATCACATTTCAACTAACATCACATCTATTATACAAGTGATCTGAGGTAAAGGTCTTTGACATTTCAACTAACACATCTATTATACAAGTGATCTGAGGTAAGGGTCTATGACATTTCAACTAACATCACATCTATTATACAAGTGATCTGAGGTAAAGGTCTATGACATTTCAACTAACATCACATCTATTATACAAGTGATCTGAGGTAAAGGTCTTTGACATTTCAACTAACATCACATCTATTATACAAGTGATCTGAGGTAAAGGACTATGACATTTCAACTAACATCACATCTAGTATACAAGTGATCTGAGGTAAAGGTCTATGACATTTCAACTAACACATCTATTATACAAGTGATCTGAGGTAAAGGTCTATGACATTTCAACTAACACATCTATTATACAAGTGATCTGAGGTAAAGGTCTGACATTTCAACTAACATCACATCTATTATACAAATGATCTGAGGTAAAGGTCTGACATTTCAACTAACATCACATCTATTATACAAGTGATCTGAGGTAAAGGTCTGACATTTCAACTAACATCACATCTATTATACAAGTGATCTGAGGTAAAGGTCTATGACATTTCAACTAACACATCTATTATACAAGTGATCTGAGGTAAAGGTCTGACATTTCAACTAACATCACATCTATTATACAAGTGATCTGAGGTAAAGGTCTGACATTTCAACTAACATCACATCTATTATACAAGTGATCTGAGGTAAAGGTCTGACATTTCAACTAACATCACATCTATTTTACAAGTGATCTGAGGTAAAGGTCTATGACATTTCAACTAACATCACATCTATTATACAAGTGATCTGAGGTAAAGGACTATGACATTTCAACTAACATCACATCTATTATACAAGTGATCTGAGGTAAAGGTCTGACATTTCAACTAACATCACATCTATTATACAAGTGATCTGAGGTAAAGGTCTATGACATTTCAACCAACATCACATCTATTATACAAGTGATCTGAGGTAAAGGTCTATGACATTTCAACTAACATCACATCTATTATACAAGTGATCTGAGGTAAGGGTCTATGACATTTCAACTAACATCACATCTATTATACAAGTGATCTGAGGTAAAGGTCTGCCATTTCAACTAACATCACATCTATTATACAAGTGATCTGAGGTAAAGGACTATGACATTTCAACTAACATCACATCTATTATACAAGTGATCTGAGGTAAAGGTCTGACATTTCAACTAACATCACATCTGTTATACAAGTGATCTGAGGTAAAGGTCTTTGACATTTCAACTAACATCACATCTATTATACAAGTGATCTGAGGTAAAGGACTATGACATTTCAACTAACATCACATCTATTATACAAGTGATCTGAGGTAAAGGTCTTTGACATTTCAACTAACATCACATCTATTGTACAAATGATCTGAGGTAAAGGTCTGACATTTCAACTAACATCACATCTATTATACAAGTGATCTGAGGTAAAGGACTATGACATTTCAACTAACATCACATCTATTATACAAGTGATCTGAGGTAAAGGTCTATGACATTTCAACTAACATCACATATATTATACAAGTGATCTGAGGTAAAGGTCTATGACATTTCAACTAACATCACATATATTATACAAGTGATCTGAGGTAAGGGTCTATGACATTTCAACTAACATCACATCTATTTTACAAGTGATCTGAGGTAAAGGTCTATGACATTTCAACTAACATCACATCTGTTATACAAGTGATCTGAGGTAAAGGTCTATGACATTTCAACTAACATCACATCTATTATACAAGTGATCTGAGGTAAAGGTCTATGACATTTCAACTAACACATCTATTATACAAGTGATCTGAGGTAAAGGTCTGACATTTCAACTAACATCACATCTATTATACAAGTGATCTGAGGTAAAGGTCTGACATTTCAACTAACATCACATCTATTATACAAGTGATCTGAGGTAAAGGTCTATGACATTTCAACTAACATCACATCTATTATACAAGTGATCTGAGGTAAAGGTCTATGACATTTCAACTAACATCACATCTATTATACAAGTGATCTGAGGTAAAGGTCTATGACATTTCAACTAACATCACATCTATTATACAAGTGATCTGAGGTAAAGGTCTGACATTTCAACTAACATCACATCTATTATACAAGTGATCTGAGGTAAAGGTCTATGACATTTCAACTAACATCACATCTATTATACAAGTGATCTGATGTAAAGGTCTATGACATTTCAACTAACATCACATCTATTATACAAGTGATCTGATGTAAAGGTCTATGACATTTCAACTAACACATCTATTATACAAGTGATCTGAGGTAAGGGTCTATGACATTTCAACTAACATCACATCTATTATACAAGTGATCTGAGGTAAAGGTCTATGACATTTCAACTAACATCACATCTGTTATACAAGTGATCTGAGGTAAAGGTCTGACATTTCAACTAACATCACATCTGTTATACAAGTGATCTGAGGTAAAGGTCTTTGACATTTCAACTAACATCACATCTATTATACAAGTGATCTGAGGTAAAGGTCTATGACATTTCAACTAACATCACATATATTATACAAGTGATCTGAGGTAAAGGTCTATGACATTTCAACTAACACATCTATTATACAAGTGATCTGAGGTAAGGGTCTATGACATTTCAACTAACATCACATCTATTATACAAGTGATCTGAGGTAAAGGTCTATGACATTTCAACTAACATCACATCTATTATACAAGTGATCTGAGGTAAAGGTCTATGACATTTCAACTAACATCACATCTATTATACAAGTGATCTGAGGTAAAGGTCTATGACATTTCAACTAACATCACATCTATTATACAAGTGATCTGAGGTAAAGGTCTATGACATTTCAACTAACACATCTATTATACAAGTGATCTGAGGTAAAGGTCTATGACATTTCAACTAACATCACATCTATTATACAAGTGATCTGAGGTAAAGGTGTATGACATTTTGACTAACATCACATCTATTATACAAGTGATCTGAGGTAAAGGTCTATGACATTTTGACTAACATCACATCTATTATACAAGTGATCTGAGGTAAAGGTCTATGACATTTCGACTAACATCACATCTATTATACAAGTGATCTGAGGTAAAGGTCTATGACATTTTGACTAACATCACATCTATTATACAAGTGATCTGAGGTAAAGGTCTATGACATTTCGACTAACATCACATCTATTATACAAGTGATCTGAGGTAAGGGTCTATGACATTTCAACTAACATCACATCTATTATACAAGTGATCTGAGGTAAAGGTCTGACATTTCAACGAACATCACATCTATTATACAAGTGATCTGAGGTAAAGGTCTATGACATTTCAACTAACATCACATCTATTATACAAGTGATCTGAGGTAAAGGTCTGACATTTCAACTAACATCACATCTATTATACAAGTGATCTGAGGTAAAGGTCTATGACATTTCAACTAACATCACATCTATTATACAAGTGATCTGAGGTAAAGGTCTATGACATTTTGACTAACATCACATCTATTATACAAGTGATCTGAGGTAAAGGTCTATGACATTTCGACTAACATCACATCTATTATACAAGTGATCTGAGGTAAGGGTCTATGACATTTCAACTAACATCACATCTATTATACAAGTGATCTGAGGTAAAGGTCTGACATTTCAACGAACATCACATCTATTATACAAGTGATCTGAGGTAAAGGTCTATGACATTTCAACTAACATCACATCTATTATACAAGTGATCTGAGGTAAAGGTCTGACATTTCAACTAACATCACATCTATTATACAAGTGATCTGAGGTAAAGGTCTATGACATTTCAACTAACATCACATCTATTATACAAGTGATCTGAGGTAAAGGTATATCACATTTCAACTAACATCACATCTAAAGTGATCTGAGGTAAAGGTCTATGACATTTCGACTAACATCACATCTATACAAGTGATCTGAGGTAAAGGTCTATGACATTTCAACTAACATCACATCTATTATACAAGTGATCTGAGGTAAAGGTCTGACATTTCAACTAACATCACATCTATTATACAAGTGATCTGAGGTAAAGGTCTGACATTTCAACTAACATCACATCTATTTTACAAGTGATCTGAGGTAAAGGTCTATGACATTTCAACTAACATCACATCTATTTTACAAGTGATCTGAGGTAAAGGTCTATGACATTTCAACTAACATCACATCTATTATACAAGTGATCTGAGGTAAAGGTCTATGACATTTCAACTAACATCACATCTATTATACAAGTGATCTGAGGTAAAGGTCTTTGACATTTCAACTAACATCACATCTATTATACAAGTGATCTGAGGTAAAGGACTATGACATTTCAACTAACATCACATCTAGTATACAAGTGATCTGAGGTAAAGGTCTATGACATTTCAACTAACACATCTATTATACAAGTGATCTGAGGTAAAGGTCTATGACATTTCAACTAACACATCTATTATACAAGTGATCTGAGGTAAAGGTCTGACATTTCAACTAACATCACATCTATTATACAAATGATCTGAGGTAAAGGTCTGACATTTCAACTAACATCACATCTATTATACAAGTGATCTGAGGTAAAGGTCTGACATTTCAACTAACATCACATATATTATACAAGTGATCTGAGGTAAAGGTCTATGACATTTCAACTAACACATCTATTATACAAGTGATCTGAGGTAAAGGTCTGACATTTCAACTAACATCACATCTATTATACAAGTGATCTGAGGTAAAGGTCTGACATTTCAACTAACATCACATCTATTATACAAGTGATCTGAGGTAAAGGTCTGACATTTCAACTAACATCACATCTATTATACAAGTGATCTGAGGTAAAGGTCTATGACATTTCAACTAACATCACATCTATTATACAAGTGATCTGAGGTAAAGGACTATGACATTTCAACTAACATCACATCTATTATACAAGTGATCTGAGGTAAAGGTCTGACATTTCAACTAACATCACATCTATTATACAAGTGATCTGAGGTAAAGGTCTATGACATTTCAACCAACATCACATCTATTATACAAGTGATCTGAGGTAAAGGTCTATGACATTTCAACTAACATCACATCTATTATACAAGTGATCTGAGGTAAGGGTCTATGACATTTCAACTAACATCACATCTATTATACAAGTGATCTGAGGTAAAGGTCTGACATTTCAACTAACATCACATCTATTATACAAGTGATCTGAGGTAAAGGACTATGACATTTCAACTAACATCACATCTATTATACAAGTGATCTGAGGTAAAGGTCTGACATTTCAACTAACATCACATCTGTTATACAAGTGATCTGAGGTAAAGGTCTTTGACATTTCAACTAACATCACATCTATTATACAAGTGATCTGAGGTAAAGGACTATGACATTTCAACTAACATCACATCTATTATACAAGTGATCTGAGGTAAAGGTCTTTGACATTTCAACTAACATCACATCTATTGTACAAATGATCTGAGGTAAAGGTCTGACATTTCAACTAACATCACATCTATTATACAAGTGATCTGAGGTAAAGGACTATGACATTTCAACTAACATCACATCTATTATACAAGTGATCTGAGGTAAAGGTCTATGACATTTCAACTAACATCACATATATTATACAAGTGATCTGAGGTAAAGGTCTATGACATTTCAACTAACATCACATGATGGTCTCGACCTAGTTTCAAGATGAAGACCAGACACGCTGCCTCACGCCACACGTAATCTAGAAACATAGCGACCTCAGCATCACATGTAATGCTAGCGTGTCGACAAGTGCAGTAATCCCAGAGTGACGCGCTAATGCCGTCAGTGCAGTAGTGACGCACTTGCCTAGGTGACGGCGTTAATGTCGTCAGTACCGAAGCTATGACGTGACAGTATTTATAGCCACGCCGAGCGCACCACAGCCCTTGTTCCCTGCCCTCTAGCCGCTGCATTAAGCTGATCCAATTCCTCCTCTGGAAGCCGCGTTTCACTTCTCAAGCTGCCCATTCCTCCAGATTCTGCTACCAAGCCATCTGCTTCACGAGACCTCCCCTCCAGACTCCGCTATCAAGCCATCTGCATTCACGAGACCACTCACCGTTCACTCCTGCAACATGTCGAGCTCCGAAGACGAAAAATACGAGGCGCAGTACCAATTCGAGCTGGAGGCATCCAGCTCCGACGAGGACTCGCCCGTCGATTTATCCATGCCCGGGTACGGGCCGCAACAGGCAAGCGGACGGCAGCAGGCTTCGGCAGCACCGAACGCATCTCAGACGG
The DNA here is from genome assembly GCF_964638095.1 of Poromitra crassiceps. Classification (NCBI taxonomy): domain Eukaryota; kingdom Metazoa; phylum Chordata; class Actinopteri; order Beryciformes; family Melamphaidae; genus Poromitra; species Poromitra crassiceps. The sequence goes on from NC_139635.1 coordinate 18,118,004, forward strand.
GGAACCTCATCGTCAAGAGCAAGCAAGCGGGGCCTGCGCGCGGCCGAGGAAAGAAAGCAAACGGGGCCAAGTCACGAGGACAAACAACTCGCAGTCGCGCAAGGGCCGAAGCAGAGAGCGCTCCGGGCCCGGGCACGAGCACTCGGGGGCGCGGAAGGAAGCAAACGCGCGCCCCCGCGAGGAGCGCCGCGGCCCTGGCCAAGGCATATGGCAGGCCATTAGGGTTGAAAATCCCCGTGAGGAGCGTAGCAGCTCCAGCCGGGGCATACGGCAGGCCATTAGGGCCAAAAATGAAGGCGGAGCTCCAGGCCCCGAACCACACCAAGCCCTCCCGGCTGGACCTGCTGCTGGACATGCCGCCCGCCGGCCCGGACGTCCAGGCGCAGCACTCCTGGAACAACGACGACTGCTCGCCCAACATCTCTGTTAAGGAAGACAACAAGCTGGTGTTCCACCGGCACCCCGTGGCGCAGAGCACGGACGCCATCCGCGGCCGGGCGGGCTACACGCGAGGACTGCACGCGTGGGAGGTCAGCTGGGCCAAGCACCAGAGGGGGTCCCACGCCGTGGTCGGAGTGGCCACGGGCGACGCGCCGCTGCATTCGGTGGGCTACACGGCCCTAGTGGGAAACAACACCGAATCCTGGGGCTGGGACCTGGGCCGGTGTAAACTCTACCACGACGGCAAGAACCACGCGGGCAGAACCTACCCCGCCTTCCTGGAACCCGACGACACCTTCATAATACCAGACTCGCTCTTAGTCGTCTTGGACATGGATGAGGGAACGTTGCGTTTCATAGTAAATGGCCATGATCTAGGGGTGGCTTTCAGAGAACTTAGGGGCAGGAAAGTGTACCCAGTAGTGAGCGCCGTGTGGGGACACTGCGAAATACGAATTCGGTACATAAACGGACTCGATGCGGAGCCCCTCCCTCTGAGGGACCTGTGCAAGCGTTCAGTGCGAGCGGCCCTAGGAAGGGAGCGCCTGAGCGAAATCCACGGACTGCCCCTGCCCCCCTCTCTCAAGAACTACCTGCTCTACCAATGACGGGGTCGATGACCGGGGGGGAGAGCGCGCTCCGGGCCCGGAGCGGCCGCAGCCATGCAATTCTCATGTCCAAGTCTCATCCATCCGCGGCCCCGTTCTGTTCGGGCCGCCAAGCCACCCAGTCTCCAAGCGTCCGCTGTTCCGACCCTGCTAATCAAGCCATCATAAGCGTAGGTCCTGCTCCATCATCGTTCTCGGCACGACGCAGTTCCACGACGTGGCCGGGGAACTCGGCCCCACGATTAAATGCTATCCAGCCGGGACGGCTCGCAGCATCGCCAGCCCCGAGCGCAGGGAACGCCCGCGGAGCGCGTCCCGGACAGCAGTCGAGCGCAACGGTAACGTAATCACCTCTTTAATACATAACAGTGCCATATCATTTTAGCAACCAAATCTTAATTTCAAATCACTTCGGCGTGCTTCAAAACAATCATCTAACCATTCCCTGCGGTCCGCACGTCGGGCGCGAAGGAAACGAGCTGGGCACAAGTAGCAATGCATTCATCATAGTGAACGAACGATCTCTTGACAATCTCCGTGAACTGGTCGTTATATCCTCGCCTACAGCTAAAGAAAGACGGCGGAGCTACACTAAATGTCTCTTCATCCAATAACGTGAAATTAAATAACCTGGCGCATTCGAGAGCAAAACGAAGAGGCTAAATCTATGGAGAACTACACACATCTCTAACGTGTTAAATAATTAGGCCCAAACAATTAACATCAAATGTATTCACACATCGTGCTCAAATTGCATTCATTGCATTTATTGCACAATTTACAATAGTCAACAGCCAGCCAGAATCATTGCAAACGGACGTTCAAAGCATCAGTTAGCAATAGCGTTCAGTTAATCAACGTCTAATGACAGCCAGATTCCGTTTTAACAAAAAAAAAAAAAAAAAAAAAAAAAAAAATCCCTTCGAGTCGATGCTCCAGCCACCCAGTCAAATTAACAGAAGCCGTGCTGCTCACTGAATATACCTTTCTCCGAGTCGATGCTCCAGCCACCCAGTCAAATTAACAGAAGCCGTGCTGCTCACTGAATATACATACAGTATATATACATATAACATACATATATATATGATCGGACATTTAACCGTGCGGCGGGCGATGCCCATCACCGGTATACGGCTCCACATATAGGCCTACTCTCACTCCACGGTAACAATGCTGCAAGTTAAAAATATCCATTCAGCGACCATTGGTGTCCAGGCTTCTCCAGGCATTGCCGGGCCGTCATCACCGTGCGTCACCGCATCCTTGCATCACTCACAATAATAATGCTTCCTGGTATCATGCCGCTTGCGGAGGGGGCGTTAGTTCATGCATGCCTATAATTGCGATATTTGAACGTGCTATCCTGCTGGCCAAGATTTCCAGAGTTCAAGCAGTAGCAATGCCCCGGAGTAAGCCGGCGGAGCGCGGAACAAGTGTTCCCTTCCAGCGCCTCCCCGAAGTTATAGCGCAAGGGGGGCGCTAAAGTCATATACATAAACTTCATTCCAGACTCGGGTCCATATAAAATACGTACACAAACACAGACAGCACAATAAGAAAGAACTAAAATAAAATAAAACCACACAACTAATAGATCTAAAACACATACAAGCAGCTATTGCAGTGCTTCCAGAAGTGCATCATAAATTTTGCTCACTTCGTGCAGGCACCCGCTAGTGCCATAATAACTCCATTCTCCGACCGGCTAGTCGACGCATAAAACTGTAAACAAACCGTCCCAGAACAGCACGGAAAGCGAGCACACTACCGCTCACAAACACATGGCTAGCACCTTTGCCGCCATGGCCCGCTACCTAGGGATTTGACCCCAGACCGGCCCGTCCGCCCCCCTGTTCCTCATCTCACCCCTCCATCTCATGACAAGAGCCTGGTTCACTCTCCACCTCAAGCGGATCCTCCAGATGTGCAACCTCCCAGCGGAGCACTATTCCGGCCACTCCTTCAGGATCGGCGCGGCCACATCAGCCGCCGCGCAAGGGGCGTCCTCCGCCTCCCTGCAACAGATGGGCCGCTGGTCCTCGTCAGCCTACGCGGCCTACATCCGACCAGAGCAGGCCGCCATATTGTCTGCCCAAAGATCTCTCCTCCCCTAGGCGTCACACGGTAAGCACATGGCATCCATCCCTACATTCCTCGCAATAGCCGTGACTTCACATTCATTGGTGGTGGACTCCCCGAATCAGTGTCGATCTAATTGATTAAGCGCTCCAGGTGTCGAGCAGCCCGCAAGTGCTCGGCGTTGAACAGCCCGCAACAAATCACTAATTCCGACCACGGTAGACTACTCGAAGTGTTCTAGGTGCCGAGCAGCCTGCAAGTGTTCTAGGTGCCGAGCAGCCTGTAGTCACACCACTAATTCAGACCCCAGCAGACTACTCAAAGTGTTCTAGGTGCCGAGCAGCCTGCAAGTGTTCCGGGTGCCGAGCAGCCCGTAGTCTCCCCACTAATCAGTGTCGATCTAATTGATTAAGCGCTCCAGGCGTCGAGCAGCCTGCAAGTGCTCGGCGTTGAACAGCCCGCAACAAATCACAAATTCCGTTCTCGGCTCTCACCCTCTCATGAGTCCGGACCCACGCCCTAGGCCCCCAGCACCCCCTCACGATCCCCGCCTCACCCAGCTACTCCACGTCACTCAGTCCTACATCAGGGGGGGGGCTGGCCAGCTCCACAGCCAGAGCCTACGACGGCGCCTGGCGGTCGTTCTCCTTTTTCTGTGCCTCGGTCAATCTCCCCGTTCTCCCAATCCTGATCCCCCGGGGGGGGGCTCAATCCAAATCTCAACACTGAGGCAGCGTCACTAATTCGTCGATCTAATAGATTAAGCGTTCCAGGTGTCGAGCAGCCTGCAAGTGCTCGGCGTTGAACAGCCCGCAACAAATCACTAATTCCAACCACGGTAGACTACTCGAAGCGTTCTAGGTGCCGAGCAGCCTGCAAGTGTTCTAGGTGCCGAGCAGCCCGTAGTCACACCACTAATTCAGACCCCAGCAGACTACTCAAAGTGTTCTAGGTGCCGAGCAGCCTGCAAGTGTTCCGGGTGCCGAGCAGCCCGTAGTCTCCCCACTAATCCAGACCCCTGGACTACTCAAAGTGTTCTAGGGTGCCGAGCAGCCTGCAAGTGTTCCAGGTGCCGAGCAGCCTGTAGTCAGGGGGGGGGCTCAATCCAAATCTCAAAACCGAGGGGGCTCAACCCAAATCTCAACACCGAGGCAGCTTCACTAATTCAGACCTCAATAGACGACTCGAAGTGTTCTAGGTGCCGAGCAGCCTGCAAGTGTTCCAGGTGCCGAGCAGCCTGTAGTCACATAACTAATCCGGCAAGACCTCAGCAGACGACTCAAAGTGTTCTGGGTGCCGAGCAGCCCGCAAGTGTTCCAGGTGCCGAGCAGCCTGTAGTCAGTCAGTTTGGGGGGGAGTTCAACGCCGAACTATGCCAACGCCGAATTATGCCGAACTACGCCAACGCCGAATTATGCCGTAAGTCGCCGTGCTGCCGAACCAACCGGCCGGCGACGTTTCTCTCTTTTGGGGGGTTCTCCGAGCAGATGCCCTCCCGCCTCAAGAAGAGAGGCATCCTGCCACGGAGTCACTACGCCAAAGAATCAGTTGCCATGCTGCCACGCCATCAGGATTAATGCCATACCGCTTCAGGCCATGAATCCTATCGCCATGCCATACTTTAATAAAGCTTGCTGATTAACCTTACCCTCTGGTCTCTCATGATTGAAATGATGGTCTCGACCTAGTTTCAAGATGAAGACCAGACACGCTGCCTCACGCCACACGTAATCTAGAAACATAGCGACCTCAGCATCACATGTAATGCTAGCGTGTCGACAAGTGCAGTAATCCCAGAGTGACGCGCTAATGCCGTCAGTGCAGTAGTGACGCACTTGCCTAGGTGACGGCGTTAATGTCGTCAGTACCGAAGCTATGACGTGACAGTATTTATAGCCACGCCGAGCGCACCACAGCCCTTGTTCCCTGCCCTCTAGCCGCTGCATTAAGCTGATCCAATTCCTCCTCTGGAAGCCGCGTTTCACCCCACCCACCTCCCCAGTCCACCACCAATGTATTGACTCCCGAAGAATCCCCTACGGGGGGGGGTTCTCCGAGCAGATGCCCTCCCGCCTCAAGAAGAGAGGCATCCTGCCACGGAGTCACTACGCCAAAGAATCAGTTGCCATGCTGCCACGCCATCAGGATTAATGCCATACCGCTTCAGGCCATGAATCCTATCGCCATGCCATACTTTAATAAAGCTTGCTGATTAACCTTACCCTCTGGTCTCTCATGATTGAAATATATTATACAAGTGATCTGAGGTAAGGGTCTATGACATTTCAACTAACATCACATCTATTTTACAAGTGATCTGAGGTAAAGGTCTATGACATTTCAACTAACATCACATCTGTTATACAAGTGATCTGAGGTAAAGGTCTATGACATTTCAACTAACATCACATCTATTATACAAGTGATCTGAGGTAAAGGTCTATGACATTTCAACTAACACATCTATTATACAAGTGATCTGAGGTAAAGGTCTGACATTTCAACTAACATCACATCTATTATACAAGTGATCTGAGGTAAAGGTCTGACATTTCAACTAACATCACATCTATTATACAAGTGATCTGAGGTAAAGGTCTATGACATTTCAACTAACATCACATCTATTATACAAGTGATCTGAGGTAAAGGTCTATGACATTTCAACTAACATCACATCTATTATACAAGTGATCTGAGGTAAAGGTATATGACATTTCAACTAACATCACATCTATTATACAAGTGATCTGAGGTAAAGGTCTGACATTTCAACTAACATCACATCTATTATACAAGTGATCTGAGGTAAAGGTCTATAACATTTCAACTAACATCACATCTATTATACAAGTGATCTGATGTAAAGGTCTATGACATTTCAACTAACATCACATCTATTATACAAGTGATCTGATGTAAAGGTCTATGACATTTCAACTAACACATCTATTATACAAGTGATCTGAGGTAAGGGTCTATGACATTTCAACTAACATCACATCTATTATACAAGTGATCTGAGGTAAAGGTCTATGACATTTCAACTAACATCACATCTGTTATACAAGTGATCTGAGGTAAAGGTCTGACATTTCAACTAACATCACATCTGTTATACAAGTGATCTGAGGTAAAGGTCTTTGACATTTCAACTAACATCACATCTATTATACAAGTGATCTGAGGTAAAGGTCTATGACATTTCAACTAACATCACATATATTATACAAGTGATCTGAGGTAAAGGTCTATGACATTTCAACTAACACATCTATTATACAAGTGATCTGAGGTAAGGGTCTATGACATTTCAACTAACATCACATCTATTATACAAGTGATCTGAGGTAAAGGTCTATGACATTTCAACTAACATCACATCTATTATACAAGTGATCTGAGGTAAAGGTCTATGACATTTCAACTAACATCACATCTATTATACAAGTGATCTGAGGTAAAGGTCTATGACATTTCAACTAACATCACATCTATTATACAAGTGATCTGAGGTAAAGGTCTATGACATTTCAACTAACACATCTATTATACAAGTGATCTGAGGTAAAGGTCTATGACATTTCAACTAACATCACATCTATTATACAAGTGATCTGAGGTAAAGGTGTATGACATTTTGACTAACATCACATCTATTATACAAGTGATCTGAGGTAAAGGTCTATGACATTTTGACTAACATCACATCTATTATACAAGTGATCTGAGGTAAAGGTCTATGACATTTCGACTAACATCACATCTATTATACAAGTGATCTGAGGTAAAGGTCTATGACATTTTGACTAACATCACATCTATTATACAAGTGATCTGAGGTAAAGGTCTATGACATTTCGACTAACATCACATCTATTATACAAGTGATCTGAGGTAAGGGTCTATGACATTTCAACTAACATCACATCTATTATACAAGTGATCTGAGGTAAAGGTCTGACATTTCAACGAACATCACATCTATTATACAAGTGATCTGAGGTAAAGGTCTATGACATTTCAACTAACATCACATCTATTATACAAGTGATCTGAGGTAAAGGTCTGACATTTCAACTAACATCACATCTATTATACAAGTGATCTGAGGTAAAGGTCTATGACATTTCAACTAACATCACATCTATTATACAAGTGATCTGAGGTAAAGGACTATGACATTTCAACTAACATCACATCTATTATACAAGTGATCTGAGGTAAAGGACTATGACATTTCAACTAACATCACATCTATTATACAAGTGATCTGAGGTAAAGGTCTGACATTTCAACTAACATCACATCTATTATACAAGTGATCTGAGGTAAAGGTCTATGACATTTCAACTAACATCACATATATTATACAAGTGATCTGAGGTAAAGGTCTTTGACATTTCAACTAACATCACATATATTATACAAGTGATCTGAGGTAAAGGTCTATCACATTTCAACTAACATCACATCTATTATACAAGTGATCTGAGGTAAAGGTCTTTGACATTTCAACTAACACATCTATTATACAAGTGATCTGAGGTAAGGGTCTATGACATTTCAACTAACATCACATCTATTATACAAGTGATCTGAGGTAAAGGTCTATGACATTTCAACTAACATCACATCTTTTATACAAGTGATCTGAGGTAAAGGTCTATGACATTTCAACTAACATCACATCTATTATACAAGTGATCTGAGGTAAAGGTCTATGACATTTCAACTAACATCACATATATTATACAAGTGATCTGAGGTAAAGGTCTATGACATTTCAACTAACATCACATCTATTATACAAGTGATCTGAGGTAAAGGTCTATGACATTTCAACTAACATCACATATATTATACAAGTGATCTGAGGTAAAGGTCTTTGACATTTCAACTAACATCACATCTATTATACAAGTGATCTGAGGTAAAGGTCTTTGACATTTCAACTAACATCACATCTGTTATACAAGTGATCTGAGGTAAAGGTCTATGACATTTCAACTAACATCACATCTATTATACAAGTGATCTGAGGTAAAGGTCTTTGACATTTCAACTAACATCACATCTATTATACAAGTGATCTGAGGTAAAGGTCTATCACATTTCAACTAACATCACATCTATTTTACAAGTGATCTGAGGTAAAGGACTATGACATTTCAACTAACATCACATCTGTTATACAAGTGATGTGAGGTAAAGGTGTATGGGGAATACCCGAGGTCCCAGCCGGGTCTTTTTTACTTTTCCTGGAGTATTTTCTTACCAGTACTTTCACTTGTAGTAGGAGAGTAATATTTCAGTAATGTAACAGTACTTCTACTTGAGTACAGACTTTCAGTATTATTTCCACCACTGCCGGTGAGTGGCTGTCACAGCGGTCAATCACCCATTTTTATATCGTCAAATACCTCAAAACTAACTTATCAGAAAAACGAGCACTTGAACCTCCAACAGGTCTCGGGTATTACCCGAGGACCTGACCCAGACATTGATCGGGCCTGTACGGGTCCGGGTCTCGCCTTTCTAATAATAGGCGGGTCCAATTGGTTTCGGGCACACATTTCCCGGGTCCATTAGGGTCCAGGTCCGTCATTTTGGACCCATGAAGGAATGGATGGATAGATTTTGATGTGATTTGGAGGTGGAAGCATTAGCAACTACCTTTGTGGCTGGATGGAAGGTTGAGTTTAACATGGCATGAACAAAATCTTAACACAAATCACAAAAATTGAAGACTTGTCATTTGTCTCAAATTATATGTTCAATTTAATGTATCAGTGAATTATTAGTTAATGATGACACAAAGACATGAACAAACAAGCCAAATTATTTGGGCAGCTTGTTCAGTATTCATGTCCAGATTGCCAAGGTATCATTATAGCCCAATAACTGTTAAAGATGCATAAATTAGGCCAAATATGACAAGCTCTGGGTTATCTTCATTCAGTTGAAGAATGTTCTGAAATTATGAAACAGGAGGGTTTATGGTGGGAGGAGTCAATTACTTTTTAAATGGTGCATGCAAGATTAATTATTTGTTTACATTGTTTAGCACCATAAATAAAAATAACACACATATATAATACACACACACACACACACACACACACACACACACACACACACACACACACACACACACACACACACATTGGTTCCTCTCCAGACCTTTATATCTTCCTATAACTTTGGGCGTTCTGTTATTAGAGACCCGGAGGTTACAAATGGCCTGGCTGTATGAACAAGATCTAAACTTTAACTCTGGGTACATGTTTAATGAGCTATAGCCTACCATTTTGATTTGATTTTTCACACGGCTACAACTTGACTTCTACTTCAGTAAAATATGAGCAAATTAATAATACTAATTGTAGACATTAGGACATTGTAGGGCGGGCTAGTACTATTTCCACCACTGGACATCAAAAACAATGCAAGCAAAAATCCCACATAGATGTGCTTTTATTTTGAAGGGGGAAAAGCGGGGGGGGGGCTTGGAATGAGCGTCTTTTCACGTTTTCACGTTGTGAGTGAGAGGGCCACCAAGGCGTATTCAAAATCAGGTAGTATAATGTTGCCTCGCATATCAGCAAAGCATCGCCTATGTAAAATAAAAAGTAATATTTTTTGATTGGTTTGGCCAAGTTACGTACAATAAAACGGCCAGATTTGGAATCGAGTTTGGTCAGGTGTGAAGAATGAGCTTTTATTTTGGAAAAACTCTGGCCGGAAGTGGCCTCTCTTCTCTTTTCTCACGTAGCACCCGCGCACTAGTCTGGGCACCTTCCACCCCGCTTTTTGTCATGGGGGCGTAAACCCCGGACCCAGAATTAACACCGGATGGCAATGCGCCTAACAACGTCTTTGTTGCCGTTAGCTTGACGCGGTGATGTTACCTAAACTAGAGTCTGATCAAAACAAAGCTAGCGTTACATAAAACAAAACGTTTATGCAATATGGCATCTCCGCCACCACCGCCTGACACACCGGTCAAAACGGTGAAAGAGGATTCTGATACTTGGGCAAATTGTCAAGTTAACGTGAAAGTTGACGAGCTAGAAACGCTGCCATCCGGTCTAGGGCGGGCTCTAGGCGGGAACCAGTAGGGTGACAAAATCAATTGTGGGCGGGAGCCAGGCTCTTTCTCGCCGAGAAGAGCCTGGTGACGCGAGGTTACCCGCGCACTGCACTGCTCTGAGCGAGCCTGGTGACGCGAGGTTACAGCAGAGCAGAGCCGTCTGTCAACACCACACGCATCTCTCCCCCCCGGGGTAAACAAACCAGCAGGGATTTTTCACACATTGAAGAAAATGATCGAAAGGGAAACGTTTTCCACTATATGCTGGAATAAAAGTCTGTATCTGTAGACTTCCTGGTAAGTTGAATCTCATGTTCGGTCAGGCTGTCTTGCTGCCCCGCTAGCTTATATGCTAGCCAGCGGCTAACGCTAACTGCTAGCTAGGGTTAGCTAATGTTAGGCAACGCAATGCAAAGGCAGGCAGTAACGCCTAACGTTGTCTGGTCTTCTGGTCATTGTCTGGTGTTCAGTTGCAGCCAGGGGAATTTAATCATTCGCTCGTCTTCGGAACCTACCTAACGTTAAACGTGTTTGCTGTCAAATTGTATCTTATCTGAACACAATGTATAATTTCCCTCACATATTCATGTCACATCAGTGACTGACAGCAACGTCACCCAGCAAGAGGAACTGGCAGTATCTGTCTGGCAGCTAATGATAAACAAGGTGTCTTTAGTTCATCAGTAGAGAGACAGACATAAACGGACGTCCGTAGTCAGTGAAATAAACAGCTGATTTGTTGTGTTAGGAGACCTTCCCATGTCTGTTCAAGGGCAAATCTGCTGTTTGACTGACTGACTTCATGTGCCAGCTGCAGTCAGTCTTATTATTACAGTGCACTCCTCTTATAGTCATCAACACCATGGGACGGGTCAAATTGATCACTATAAGCGGATGATCATTATAAGAGATTTTTTCTTATTATTATTTCTCATGCTGATTACCATCTAATTGACATTTGTATATGTATTGCATTACATATTAAAGGAATGTTATTGGCTTTAAAAATCCATACAGTGCGTGAGTTGGGCCTCCAGCTATTTCAAACACAGTGGTCTCGTGTAGACAGAGAGACCGCAATCTCTCCATATACAGACAGACATGCACATGAGTATCGCTGCTGTATGTATCTTGTTGGCTCATTTTTGGCAGTTTATAAGTAAAAATATCTAGTCAAAAAAAATCCATTGTTCTCAAGATTCAAGATTTTTATTGTCACTCCGTAGTACAAGTATCACGTGTGAAATTCTTGTGCTGTGGACTCCGTTTACAACATAGTACAAAAAATAACAGGGCATATATGGGTGCAGGAAAACAACAAGAGACACAACAAGCAATAAGGCAGTAGAGTGATAAGACAAGTCAGAGACAGTGGCATATTCACTGCACATAGGTGCGCATGGCATGTGCATACTTTAGACGTACTTAAACATAGTTGACGTTCTGTTTGCACAGGTGCAAATAGCATATACCTAATTAAACATACAATTAAACATTAGACATAGGTAATGGTAGCAGCTACAGTACGGTGCAGTACAGCTACTACACTGTTTGTGTATGTTAGGAGTCTCGTGGCCTGCGGGAAGAAACAGGTGGGACAAGGCCCAAAATGATCACTGTAGCGGAGTATTGATCACTATAAGCAAATGATTTAAGCAGCATGTGTATAGCAATGATTCAGGACCAAGCTTTTTGATCAATATAAGCATTTGATCACTATAACCGTGTCACTATGAGCGGATTCCACTGTACTGTGATATCTTTTTTATTTTATTTATTTTATTTATTGATTTCAGGGACAGTGCAACATTAATGAACATTTGCATGTAAATGTGCCGGATTATAGCCTTAGCTAATTTCCATCCGTAGTCCCTCGACAGGTAGAGGTAAAGTACAAAAAGTTTAAAAGAAGAATAGAAAAATGAGTGCATACATAGGGCAACTGACGGGGATACGATGTAAGTGACATATACATACATATGGGGTAAAGAGGAGAGGAGACATACATATACATGAACTTTCCAATTCAGGTGTGCACATACAGACTTTCAATTCAGGTGTGCAGTACAAATAAAGCCAAAACAGGAGACATTTAGGGACATTGACTAAGGTAGACATTGGACTTTCAGGGTTATACATATACAAAAAACAACACATGAAACAAAAGGGTTTAGATGTGGTCGTAGTTTTGCGATAATAACAATTAGTAATAACTAATTGGTAATAACAATTACCTGCTCAACCTGAGAGAGACCTTTGTTGACGCTGTTGTAGCATTCAGAATGATATGGACTCGATGTGCAATAATACATCTGTTACCCCGTTAATCAAGGTTCTTAACAGTTATCATGATCTGTAAATGCATCAGGTCATAGCCAACAACGTATAGGGCTGTTGGAATAAAGATCTGCCAGTAAAGTTATTTTCCCTGCAATTGAATCATTTGAGCATGAAAAATACAAAAGAAAAAGGGCATTTTCATATGCTCTTATTAAGAACGAGACACTGGTGTGCAAAGACCTACTGTTGTAATTATTGGGAGTTAAATGTCCCTGCATCGTTCCAGATTTCCCAGTTTCACACCCAGTTTGCTCCTTGTTTGACTGCTATGAACCCAGTGAGGATTCTGCAGAGCGACATGTACACGCTTTTTCAGCATCCACTAAAGCCCTTTTCCCACATGCGCTTTGTACCGCAAAATGACCGGAACGTGGTCAAATGGCTGCATGTGGGAAAGGCGCCGTGCCGGTATAAGCGCGACCCCGTCGTCGCGGCCATTTCACCAGTTTTGAGCTAGTCAGAAGAGCGGTATGCCGCGATAGACAGACAGGTGAGAAAGGGGTCCAGTCATTTTCCGCTATCAGTGGGCTGTGACTTCGTGGACCAGGTTGCACACAGTAGACAGTCCAACACCAAATACACAGCTGATTGTTCGATATTCCCCTGGTGTTGCGTACCACCAAAGGACTATTGCCAGTCGCAAACGCGCTTCCAGTGGTTTTCGCCACCGGGTGATCTTGCGTGCGGGTCGGACCAGACTCAGCACGTAATACCGGGACATGCGAAAATGACGCTTCCATTCCACGTCGTCAAAATTGTTCAGAGCATCTTCCCAAAATAAATTCCCTCCTGGTCTCTCTCGCTTCCAGACGGCTCTAGTCTCACGCAGCAGCGCAGAGGTACATAACACTGTCATGATCTGTCCCCGGTTTAGTCTATCTTCATATTCTGCACGATGTTGAGCAGAGAAGACTGCGAACATTAATCTGTTTCTGTTCGCACGTATATCCCCTTTCCATTTTCGCCTTAATTTGTCTGCGTCGCTGTCTACGTTTGAGGAAAAAGCACGTCAGCAATATTATCAAAAGAGTGGACGCCGGCTCCATGTGTGTTTTTTTTTCTTTTTCTGACTGGCCTCAGTGGCCTGCAGCAGCACAGACCCCAGGCCACTCTCCTCCGCCCCCCGCCCGCTCCGCCGCACCCCACCCCACCCCCAACATACCGGCTATTTGACGACTAGATTCTCACTTGCGAACGCGGAGGTGTGAAGGGAAATTCAGGGAAATGTCCGATATTGACTTACAGGTAATTTTCCGGTACGCATGTGGGAAAAGGGCTTAACTGTCACACACTCAGTGTTGCCAGATACAGCTGTTGGTTTGCAGCCCAAAGACTGTTCAAAAACCACCAAAACGCACACATAACCGCACCAAGCAAATGCAGTACTACGGAAACAAGCGACTCTGTAAACCTGCCCAAGACCATTTTCCCCCGCTGTGGGCGCTGAAGGAGTGCGTGCCCGCCGTCTGCATGTCCTCGAGTGCCTGCCGCCCGGGTGGGGTCGTCAAAAGGGCCTTTTTTGTGTGGAGTTTGCATGTTCTCCCCGTGCCCCCTGGCGGTTTCCTTCATATAGGAACCCCTTCACCAAAACATGCAATATCCTCGTCGCTGAAGTGGTGCCTCCTCTGGTCGTTAGGGGCGCCTGTTCGGAGGGAGGGGAACTGGTTGGAATAGCGTGATCCTCCCACGTGCTATGTCCTACCGGTGAAGCTTCCCCTGTCAGGTGAAAAGAAGCGGCTGGCTAACTGCCCATGTCTCGGAGGAAGCATGGAGCCAGTTTCGGCTCTCCCCAGATCGGCAGAGGGTGGAGCAGCAACCAGGATAAATCGGGGGGGGGGGGGGGGGGGGGGACCATTCGCAATCCAAACCAGCCCAATGGGCGGGAAACCGCCTAATCTGGCAACACTGCACACACTTGGAAGCTGCCGAGTACAAAGTGGGACCCACTGCGCCGGTCACTCTAAATAGCCGATTCTGTGAGCCGATTTTCACATGACGTGCGCGCACCCCAAAGCACCGAGACAGGCACCCAGCCACCACACCACACACGCCAGCATACCTTCCTCGTTGTGGATTTTTTTCACCGTCAGTGAAGTAGACAAAGCTCGCAGTTTGTCACACATGCAAGTCGAAAATAAGCCGTGGAGACAGAGATGCGGCCGAGTCCCGCTCGGCTGGAGTCCAGTCAGAGCGGCTCGCTTCACCTCACTGGCCCCCCTCTCTCTGCTCTCTCTACCCGGGAAGCAGTGCTGCTGCACCCGGCCACAGCGCACAGCCGACTTGGCGAGGTGAACGCGAGCATTGTGTCCACCATTCTCCGACCTGCCTTTTCCATTCCACATCAGCGCTGGTGCCTCAGCCTGTCAGTCATGTTGTAACGTAGATACAGGAGAGACTATTTGTTTCGTATTGCAAATAGAACGACGGACATAATAATAAAAATGCATCGGACTCACAAGTGTGCAAGGATTTCTGTGCGTGACGATATTTTTTCGGATGGCAGATAAAAATACGCATACCAAACTTCGGACTGTGTGTAAACTCCGCCTGATATTCAGACTGAAGATCGTTACTGTAACTCATAAACTCATTTCCCCTCTACTCAAGAGGACTGGTCTGGAGCCAGGCTATAAACTCCTTGTCCATGGATCATTTTGATGTTCTGTTGCACCTGTTTTCTTTTGGAAAAGTAAATGCATGATAGCTGTGGGATATAGGCTATTGGATTTAATTTAATTGTTGTATTCATTGTATTTGCACAAAAAAGCTCTGTCCAGTAGCCTAACCTGGAACACTTTTATTTTGAGATGTGTTTGAGTGAGATGGTCCTACTTCATGCAAATGATAAGATAAGATAAGATTATTTGGATCCCCATTAGATGTAAGAATTGTTCTATGAATCTTAATTTTCAAACAAAGTTACAAAAACGTTTGTGTAAGCTGTCAATTGTTGTTTTTAGAGAAAAAAAATCGGAATCGGCAAAAATCGGTATCGGCAAGTCAGACTATTCAAAAATCGGAAATCGGAATCGGCCAAGAAAATGGCAATCGGTGCATCCCTACCACCCACCCTCCGAGCGTGTCCCAACCTCTCCATCCATTTCCCCAGTTTCTGCCGCCGGGTGAGGAGTGTTTCTGGCAGGAAGGAGGGATGCCGGTAGAAAGCGGGAGCAGCGGCGCCGCCCGCCAGGCCAAGCAGAAGAGGAAGTCCCACAGCCTCTCCATCCGGCGCACCAACAGCACGGAGCAGGAGCGCTCCGGCCTGCAGAGAGACATGCTGGAGGGACAAGTAAGCACTCGTTTGTTTGGCACATTAACGCTACAGACACAACAAAATGGCAGAAAACAGAGGGATGACAAAAGGGCGTAAAACACACATGGGCAAAATACGGGCCCGCGATGGAATTGCACACAATTTATTTTTATTTTTATTTTTTTACAGTGCACCTGAACGCAACATGCAAGATACCCGCTGAATAAGTGTCCAGATGTTCATGTCATTCTGGCCAATACTCCACTTCTGTTATAACATTTCAGTGTGGAATATGGAATATCTTTCAATAATCTTTATGACTAAAAGGCTACATTGAAGTAGAAATTTAAATAATTAACTCATTGGTTTTGGATTTGTTTAGCTTCAAGAGTGCATTTTTGTTCGTGTGACCCTCAACACAGGCTTTGATCATCCCGGGCCACTTTTCTGATACTTATGCTTAAATGAACCCACTCATATTCTGGTTTATTTCAAGAAAAACATTTCGGCTAGTGGAAATTCTAATTGGCTGGTAACTTTAAAATCTAGCAGCCATATTGGCAGGTGGTCAAAAAAGTTAATTTCAAGCCCTGAGAGCAGGTGGTGACATAGGAGTGAGTGAGAAAAAAGAATCAAATATTGGTGGTTAAGACTGAATAATGACATCACAACTGTTAATTTAAAATGAGTTCTTCCTCTAAACCTGGCTTCAAATGCCCCAAATTTTTCGCGCTGGCGCCGTTCGGCCCTCAGCAAAACCTGGTAGCGAGGACATTTTTTGTGGCCCTCTCTATCATCAAAGTTGCCCATCCATGGGTTATGTCATGACAATATTTGTTCGGCCCCCCGGCAACAATCTGGGTTTCTCACGTGGCCCCCCCATGAAAAATAGTTGCCCACCCCTGGCGTAAAAGGTTGCTAGATAACAATGACACACGTTCTATAAGCGCTCTCGCTGTAAGCCTAAGCCAATTAGTAGGGATGGGCATCGAATTTCGAATTTTCGAATAATCGTTGTTATTATCAAGGTCGACTTTTATTATTGAAAGTCGAAATTCGATTTTTTTTTTTTTTTTTTTGTGAGTGAAATGTTGCATTGTCTCCCCTGATTCTAAGTATAGTCGAATCGCTTGGTTTGAGCAAGTAAAACAATTTTTATAAGCATTTTAAGCAAGGTTTATGGAAAAATGAATGGCGGATGAAATCCCATGAAGAGGGAGAGGGGCTGACTTGGGCACCCCTTTGGCACTCAGACCTGAGCCTACTAAATATTTAATGAACCACTCATGATTGTCAAAACTGTTTTTTATTTTCAAAAATGTCAATGTCATGTAACATGTTCTTTACTTCAGTGGTGCAATGCTTGTTTGAGCTAAAAATCCACAGCAGAAGCTTTTTCTATTAATTAATAAAGCCTTAGACTTAGAATCAGGGGAGACAATGCAACATTTTACTCACCCAAAAAAAAAAAAAAATTTTTTTTTTTTTTTTTTTACATTTTTTTTTTTTTTTTCGAATTTCGATTAAAAGTCGACTTTGGCCAGTGAATTTCGAATAGTGTTTTTGCTAGAAATGCCCATCCCTACCAATTAGTTCTCAATGCATTGCTGCAATGCAGTGCTGGCTAGTGGTTAAAGGAACACTCCGCCCATTTTCAACCAGCTTTGTATCATTAGAACATCAGTAGTATATCAGAAAACTGTAAACGGTTTTGAAGTCTGTCATTTAATTTGACAGTTATTGAGTGTTAAAGTGTGGACCAGTGACATCACTGGTCCACACTAACTCAAATTAATAACTCATTAACTCAAATCAACTCTCAATAACTTTCAAACTATTCATCATTCATCTAGTTTGACAGTTATTGAGAGTTGATTTGAGTTAATGATGAGTTATTAATTTGAGTTAGTGTGGACCAGTGATGTCACTGGTCCACACTTTAACACTCAATAACTGTCAAATTAAATGACAGACTTCAAAACCGTTTACAGTTTTCTGATATACTACTGATGTTCTAATGATACAAAGCTGGTTGAAAATGGGCAGAGTGTTCCTTTAAGCACGCCACACGCCGTTAGTGCAGGACTGCCTTCAGGCTCTTTTTCCACTGTGGCTAAAACAGAGCGAGTCAGTAAAGTCTGATCCATTTGTGCATCACTTAGTGTGGATCAATAGTATCAAATAATGCCTGTTTTACGTTTTAAAAGAAGCAAGTCAAAACGGCGTGACAAGACCTCGCTTCTTTGAACAGCTTTTATTATAAACCGTAATTGATTTAAAAGGGCGAAGCCTAAACACGCTGAAGTGTAAGTCGCTTTGGATTATAAAAAAAACTCCATTGAATGATGGAATGTATGTAATAAAGTGGAACTTTACACCACGTTCAAGACAACTCGGAACTCGGAGCCCACTTTGAGAACCACTGGGTTAGAGGAAGAAATGGGGCAGGGCGATATGGTTAAAAATCAATATTATAATATAAGGAGTTTTAAAATGTCAATATATATATTTATATCAAGATATGGCTCCCGGCGCATGTTAAACAATCAAATTCATGTTCATCCCATGAAACCAAATCTTAATTTCAGGTGTGATGTCAAACAAACATTTTCAAATAATATTCCTTATCAAATGTATCATACCTCCTTTTTGTTTTAGAATGAGATGTGCTTGCTATAAGTTTAGACAACAGAATTCTGTGCCACGATGTCACAAAATCACCATTATGATTCCACTTCAAGATGATCATATTGAACGAATTGAGTAAAGCTAAAACCGAGATATACGAGTTTACACAAATAACTGTGCAGACCAAGTGCAAGGTAGCTTCTGTTGTACCCATAGCCAGTTGTGAGGAGCCGCTTCTGATTGGATGTGTGGTACAGTCAGCGGCGGGGTTAACCCATTGATACCTGATGCAGCATTTGTGTGCGTATCCCTTTAAGACCGCGAACCGCGTACGCGGTTCGCGGTCTTAAAGGGATACACACACAAATGAGGGATATACACACAAATGATGCTGCATCAGGTATCAATGGGTTAATGCCTTCCTCATGACTTGTTGTTTTTGTCCACTCTGGTCTCTCTGGTGCTAGTCCTCTGACAATCTGTCCACTCTGGTCTCTCTGGTGCTAGTCCTCTGACAATCTGTCCACTCTGGTCTCTCTGGTGCTAGTCCTCTGACAATCTGGAGTCCTACTTGAGAATGGAGGTAAGTTTCAGGTGTCAGATGGTAGTGTATCTTTAGATAGTTTAGATGTAGCTTTAGTATTGTGCTGGTGTAGTTTAGGTGTGATTAGAGTGGACAGTGGGGGGGGGTGTGTAGTGTAGACTTGACTGTTGAGTAGGGATGTTCATCGATAATCGATAATTGATCGTTGAGGAATGAATTCGATCACGTGGAATTTTTATCTATTATTATTATTATTGTTATTATTATTATTATTATTATTATTATTATTATTATTATTATTATTATTATTATTATTTTTGCGGACTAGGTTTGGGTGGAATTCGTTCCTCCTCGCCCCAACTCCATTGCACAGCCGACTAACGTGAGGTGGAGCTTCATATAGTCTCTAGTTTTCTGGCTGGGCACGGGCCTTTGTGCCAACAAAACTGTTTTAAACATGGGGAATTCACACCGGCATGCGCCGGGGACACAAACGAACGCACCCAGTGAGGCTCAGGCCTGTTGATTTGACTCTTGTGCTGTCAGCTAAGCTGGAAGACGCCGATTGCCTTACATCATGTAACCTGACATGTAACATGTTTGTTTACCTGGCCACAGCGCTAGTGTCCGATATTCTTACTACACAGCGGCATCGCCATTATAGCTGGCTGAGAACGCACAACTTTCCACCAGAGTAAAACCAGACCAGAGTAAAAAAAAAAATATATATATATATATATATTATTATTATTATTATTATTATTACGCTATCGATAATCGATAATTGATCATTAATTTTCCCGAATTTCGATTATGGAAATTGTTCAAAATGAACATCCCAACTGTTGAGTCTTCTGGAGGCATCACGGGTCCAATTGAATGGCAATTCAATTGGACCTAACTTCTCCTTGGCTACATCCGTATAGTGTATTTCTGTGTCTACAATGTGATTTCTCTGTGTTCCATAGATACAGTATAGCCTCTCCCCTAATGGTGCGATCTGCAGTTTGTTTGCTCTTGTCTGAAGTGAACCGCAGTGGAAACGTTTATTTTGTTCCATTTTTTGTGTTTGGTTCACACACTACCCCGTTGCAAACAAAAGTCACATGACTCACAAGTAGCTTGTTTATTGGACAGTGCGTTTATTCGACTTTTGGTAACCCGTTCAATTTTGTCAAAACAAATCTGATTCCAATCCCTGTAACTCTTGCTGATTATCCAATCCAAGATTGCCAGGTTGATACTCGTGTCCTTGTGGAGAAACCTGTTCTCAAGTTGTCATGGAGAGAACCATCTTGTCATGAAAGTAAGCACAGAGAAGCTACCTTACAGGTTGAGATGGGCGGTGTGCTTCATGGCACACACTTTATTTATTTATTTATGTATGTATTTATGTATGTATGTATGTATGTATGTATGTATTTATCTATCTATCTATCTATTGCCACATTTTTCTCCCCAATTGTACTTGGCCAATTTCCCCCTGCTGCCCCGGTCGCTGCTCCACCCTCTGCCGATCAGGGGAGAGCCGTAGACTAGCACCATGCTTCCTCCGAGACATGCGCAGTAATTGCCAGCCGCTTCTTTTCACCCGACAGCGGGGAGCTTCACCGGCAGGACGTAGCACGTGGGAGGATCATCGCGCTGTTCCCACCAGTTCCCTTCCGCCCCGAACAGACGCCCGCGACCACACGCTTGATTTATTAAGAGACCAGACGCACAGTTGTTCATTTTCCCACCTGTTAACTCATTCATGGCCAGTTTAGGACTGCCAATATTTAGCACAGGCCAAAGATTTTCATAATTGTTGGTCATCTTTCAAGACCCACAGTAAATTATCTATTAGCACCAGAGTGATTTGCAATACCTCAAAATGAAGATGTACGTCTCTGGGTTCACCAGGAAAAAAAAAGTGAGCTTTTAGCATGTTCTGTACTCTACTTATATCCATTTATATACACCCTGTTTTCACCCAAAAGGTCTCTCTGAGATGACAAACAGGAGAAAATGCAATTTCTGTAAAATACACATTCTCAAGCAGAACTCGCTCTCAATTCTTTTATTTTGAACTGTATTGACATTAGACATGTAAATACTATTCGTTATGACACAAATGGAAAAAAAAAAAAAATATATATATATATATATATATACACATGAAGTGCTTTTTTTTTTACATTCAACAATACAGCAGTGTGAGTGAGTGTGCAGACAGACAGACACACAGACAGACAGACAGACGGACAGACAGACAGACAGACACACCGACAGACAGACACACACACACACACACACACACACACACACACACACACACACACGATCCCCCTTCGTGGCGTGATTTCTAACCCCACATAGGATAAGCAATAACCACGCCCTGTGGCGCCGGGATTGGCCAGGAGCAACACTGGAGGGCACGCAGCCCAGCGATTTCATGAACCAACTGAATAGCTCTTGAGAACAGACAGCGGGCTGCTGTGACTGCCGCTTCTGCCTCCGTCCTCGTCCATGTCTCCCTGTCCTAGTATCCTCCCTGCTATTTGATCGTTCCAGTTTTCCCCTCGGCTATTCAACACGTCCTCACCGCCCCTCTGATCGATCATTTCCTCATTCCTCCGATGATCAAACGCATCTCTGGATTACAGTACTTTCTCCCGTTTTCTCCGGCTGGCACACAGGAAAGCGACCAGCTCCTGCAGCGTGCGAGGGGCGTTTCAATGGCGTTTCTCCTGTCTGCACATAGTGCACAAGGAAGCGTTTATCCGTTTTCTGCTTTTCCTCTTGCTCAATTTCAAAACAACAGCTGCGGTATGTGTTTGTTCACGTGTTGTCTTAGATGCTAGGGACCTGATACTATGTCACAGGCTGAGGAAGTGTTTGAACTACGCCCTGCAGTAATAAAAACAAAAACACGTCAAACACGTCTTTGGCGTGGATGGCTATTTCTGATAACACGTCAAAGACGTCTTTGGCGGTGAATGAGTTAACCGGCTGGCTTTTCAATTTGTTATCATGGTCTCTCGTCTCGATTCTCAATCCTGTCCTATCTTGCATCCTTGATATTTTGAGGTTGGCACGGAAACCTGCCCGTCCTGTCATTCTTCTGTTTTGGAATCGTGCTTCGGCGGTTAGATATGACATAAAATGCATCATGGTGGAGAACACGAGAACATGCAAGAACACATATTGATAATCAGCCCTTAGCTCAGCATCGTTGTTAAAACACATCGTTACACTCCCAGTAGTTCTCTCTTCCAGGATGGCTGCCTGTAACCTAGCAACCATTGTTTCTACATGAATGAATGAATGAATGAAAAAAATGTATTGGTTACCACCACCACCACCAAGCATACACTTAGGTCATAACCAAAGGTTTGGGGCAGAAGCAAACGCTTATGTAAAGCCCCCCCTTTTCTTACAATTAAAATAAGAAGATCATCATGATCAGACATTTTGGACATTGTCCTTACTTGCCATCAAATAAACAACAAAGGATTGCAAGGAAAAATATCCTAATACAAGAAACAAACAACAAAAAAAACAAAACAAAAAAAGCAAAAACAAAAAAATAAGTAATACAACAGTCAAAAACCAGTGGGTAGCAAATAACAAAACAAACACAATCCATACATGCATATTCATACATTTTATAATCATTGTTTTATTATTATTATTATTATTATTATTATTATTATTATTATATATATATACATATACCTATATATATATATATATACGGTACTTATACATACTTTTTTTTTTTTATTTTTTTTTTATTATTATTATTATTATTATTTATTTGTTTATTTCTTTTTTCTCTTTGTCCCCTACATCATTCAGTTACCTAGGAACTAGACTGTAATTTTCCAACATCATGTCTTTATACCTTTTTTTAAAGATCAACACATTCTTACTGGTTTTTAAGTCTTCCGGCAAAGCGTTCCACAACTTCACACCACAGACAGATATGCACCTGCTTTTCATAGCTGTGTTACAGAAGGGTTGTTTCCAATTTTGTTCGCCTCTGAGTAGGGATGCAACGATTATTTTTTTTGATCCACGATTATAGTCTGAGAAAAAACCACGATTATCACGGTTTCACGATTATTGTTATGGACGTATAAAAATCACATGAGCATTCTCTAAATAGAGGTTTTATTGTATTTCCCCCACAATCTTAACAGTTGCTGCCTTCCGGAATACTAATGCACGATATGGATTTTTACAGCCGATAGTATAGGCCTACGCTAACCGATAAATATTCTCCTGGCCAATAACCGATACGATAAACATACTATGTTACTTTTTTCACATTTTTGTATTTAAAAAAATAAGTTCTTAACCTGTATTTTATGCACACCTGGGATTAAAAAAAGAAGAAAGGGCAGATGTAGTGAGCAAAGATGGATGATTTAATATTCCATGGCTCTGACCTAATCAAATCTAACTGACATCACTATTGTGAACATAAAACAAACAACATTTCTGATATAATATGATTGTATTAGTAAAGTGTATCACTCAATATTCAATACAAAAAATATTTTATTATTACTTTATAGAAGCGAAAGCCTATAGCTGCTTAGTCTGCAGAAAAAAACACAAAAGGCATAGTAACTTAGACTCTTATTGGCATGTTACTGGCAACTAAATGTGCCGTCTGAAATGAATTTTGCATTGGGGTCAGTTCTATTGAAGTGATGATGGGGCAGGCATGGAAAGCCTCACTATAAGCCATCATGTGTCGTTTCACTTTTTACTGGAAAATGCTCCCTCTGGATTAAAGAAAGGACACTCTGTGGTGTTGACTGGTGTTTGTTATGTAAATGTGCGCATTTGTTTTCCTTGTCTCAGTCAGATCATGACTGCCAAGCAGCTAGCTACGTTAGCTTCACGTTATTAGGCCTACATGTAACGTTAGCGGGTTGCTTTTGGAGTTGACACAAACCCTTGATGTTTCTTTTCATGTAAAGCATGAGGTTCTCTATGGTTTAGGCCAGCGCTGGGAGCATGAAGTGCTTTAAATGCGGGGATGTTTGGTCACAACGAGCTTGAGGAACTATGTACGCCAGGCCATGGCCAGCTAGCTAACATTAGCCACAACAGCTAACGTTAACGTCAATGACTGTATGTTAACGCTAAACAAATCCGCTGCCTCTTCCCCACGTTTGGCTTAACGTAACACCAGCTCAGACTTTCCCCTAATCTCAGAAACCTTGCGGGACATGTATTGCAACATTTATGTTGGGCTGGCATCCATGGCTAGGCTACAGACTGGCTACTACTGGGAGACATGGCAGCTGCCTGTGTTTGGTGCCTCCGCTAAATAGTCCGTGCGGAAACGAAGCGAGAGAGACAGGTTCCTCTCCTTCCAGCGCCGTCTGCGCCGCATGGGAGTTTAAACTGACGGACTGTTGTGAAACAAAACACTCGGTGTAGCGGAGCCTCTGCGGTTATATAACCGTGACGTTTTAAATCGTGGTTAATAGTCAAACCGGTTAACCCCTGCATCCCTACCTCTGAGGGCATAACCCCCCTCTCTTTCTTTGAACATTATGGGCTCTATTCTCCCACAGGCCATCGGCGCTATTACGGGCCTTAACCGCAAAAAAACGTGCCTTGCGCCTGTTTCGGCAAGATAGCAATAGGCTTTAGGCTGCCAAATGCGCTTTAGGCCGAATGGGCGTGGCGCAGTCCCAAAGTGGGCGTGTCGGCGCTAAATACCAGCCTAGTGATATCTTGGGACCTGCCGTACATTTAGCGCTTTGCGCTTTTGAAAAGCAGGCCTATTCTGTGCCTTCACTGCCTCTTCTCTGTCACCCTTCTCTCTCTCTCTCTCTGAGTTCCCAGCATGCATTGTGTTTCTCCATTTCGCTACTAAATAGCAACCAAATGAGCCAAAATAGATATAAAAGGTAGTTCTAAATTAATGTGTAATGGTAACACAGCCTGCCATTGTCAACATTTCAATATTGGACCAAATAAAACATCGAAATGAAAACACCACCCTATGTGAAACATATATGTCCTCCTGGGGCTATATATACCCCTTGTCGAGTTAACGTGATTTAGAGAAGTAACAGCGGAACGCGCTTCGGAACGCGCTTCTAATGGCATCTGCTATACTGTGATGTCCCTCCAATAACTTGGCCCTATTTCACATTTAGTTTTACAATAAAAACACATTTATGCAATGACTTGACATAATGTAGGCTATATTTATGTGCATCATCCTTCCTGCAGCAGGCAAGAGAAAATGATATCTTTCTGGACAAACTTTCACCAATCTAATAGGCTATATTTTTCTAGCTGATGCATAGAACATTATTTTCACTTTGATCTTGCTATAGTGTAGCGTATTTACATGCTTGCAGTATTTAAACTGCAGTTAGATTGGTTTGAGAAGCATCATAATATGGAATAATAGCCGATATATGGAGACAGACGGGATGAAGGGAGGTGGGGGGGGGGGGATCAGAGGCTTGGGTTTCGTCTGGTTTTGCGGGACCAGTGGAATTGGAGCTAAAAAGGCAAGCGTGCCATTCGTTTATTGCACTTATCCAATGAGCATGACAGTGCATAATTTTACGCCTAAAAGGCGTGGTTGTAATGCTTTGGGCTGCATCTAGCGCCAGCACGACGATATCAAGTGCGCCTGTCCACGCCCACTGCTTTGATCTGCGCCTGCCGCTCGGCCTAGAAACTGCGCCGATGCAACGATAGGGCCCTATTTGTATGTTGGATGGGAGCACTCCCTTTCTGGCTTTATATACAATCAAAGCTGTTTTTTGATCCACCAAGTCCATCAATTTTAATGTTTTTGACTTTATAAATAATAAATTAGTATGATCATAGAATCCAACATTATTCACTATTCGTATTGCTCTTTTCTGTACTGTACAAACTGACTGTAGTGTGGTTTTGCAAGCATTACCCCAGATCTCAACACAGTAAGTTAAATAAGGTAAAATCAACGTGGAATAAAGAGTGTTCATGGATCTGTGGTTAAGGAAGTGTCTGACTTTGTTCAAAACCCCGATGTTTCTGGAGATTTTGGATCTTACTTTGTTCGCTTGGGATTTCCAACTGAATTTATGGTCTATTACTACCCCCAGGAAAGTGTTTTCGTATACTCTTTCTAAATCAACCCCTCCTATCCTTAAACCTACCTCAGTTATTAAATGTGTTTTGCGATTTCCAAAAATCATAAACTTAGTTTTATTTAAATTCAAAGATAACTTATTAACATCGAACCACATTTTAAGTTTTTCTAGTTCTACTGTCACCTTCTCCATTAACCTCTGTAAACAGACATCTGAGTAGAAAATATTGGTGTCATCAGCAAAAATTACATATTTCAAAATATCGGACACATTGCAAATATCATTTATATACATAATAAATAATTTTGGACCAACTATAGAACCCTGTGGTACTCCACACATAATGTCAGCAGGTCTGGACATGGCATCTGCCACCTGCACAAACTGACTCCTGTCCATGATGTAACTCTTCAGCCATTCCAGTCCCACCCCTCTGATTCCAAACCTTTCCATTTTCTCCAACAGAATGTTATGATCTAGGGTATCGAATGCCTTCTTCAGGTCTATGAAAATCCCCACAGCAAACTTTTTATTATCTACTGCACTTGAAAGTTCTTCCATAAGCTCCATCAAGGCCATCGAGGTTGATCTACTTTCTCTAAACCCATATTGACAATCAATTAATAATTTGTGTTTATCAATAAAGCAGTCCAGTCTGACTCTATTATAGACACAAAGTCACAGTATTTTCAATTAAAAATTCTATACAAAATACTGCCAACAAGAAAAATGCTTTTTATTTGGGGTTTGGAAAATGATCAAAATTGTCGCTTTTGTAATTCTGAAATTGAAGATATTTTGCATTTATTTTGGTTCTGTCCTCATGTGGTGACCTTTTGGTTGGAAATTAAGAGATGGCTAGTATCCCATTTACTTTTGTTGGTTATGTGCCCTCAAACAATTATACTTGGTGATTTAAGGAGTGGAGCTCCAGTTATTTTAAATACTGTTATATTATTGGGTAAGAGATTTATTTTTGAACTGAAGGGAAAAGAACAACTAGCAGTCCCTCGTTTTCTTTCTTTTCTTAAGCATTATTTTATGTTAGAAGGCATTATTGCAAATAGACAGGGAACAACGAAAGATTATGATGATAAATGGAACAGATTAAAGCCAACCTTAGCAGAATGATAATGATGATTAACACTTTTTGTTTCGTTTAATGTTTTGTTTTATGTATGTATGTATTTGTATTATCTTGTTTGTCCTGTAATTTTTTTTTTTTTTTTTTTAATTGCTCAATTGCTCAATCATGTGCTTATTGTATGTTGGCGGTGCGGGACGTGGTAGTGGACTGTGATGTATTGTTTGTTTTTATTGTAATAAAAAATAAAAAAATAAAAAAATAAAAAAGCAGTCCAGTCTGGCAACAAAAAGTTTTTCAAGAATCTTTGAAAATTGAGATAAAAGTGAAACCGGTCTATAATTGGTATATAATTTTTTATTACCAGCCTTGAACAATGGTATTACTTTAGCTATTTTCATTTTTTCAGGGAAGCTGCCCAACTGAAAAGATAAATTACAAATATGGGTTAGAGGCACTACAATGGCCGCTATTACTTCCTTAACTAGAGACATGTCTATCCCATTCCAATCTGTGGATTTTTTGTTTTTAAATGTATTAACAAGGAATAAATGGAAAAGGAATGGCTGATGGTTGCTATGTGTTGATATTTGAGAAATCTATCAACAAAAACATCATCATAATGTTAATGAGGTGTCTTATTCCTGGCTCTTGTAAAGAAGCCAGTAGAATAGTAATATCATGCTCTTCCTGTGTTTTACCTATAGTCCAGGCATTTTACGCAAATATATGGGTCAACCTCACACTAATTGCAACAAAACCAAACTCAACTGATTTTGTTGAGTTTGATTTTGTCATTTTCAATGAAGGAAAAAAAGTGTTAAGGAAATGTATGAAGGGAAAGTTTTGAAAATGACCTAAATATGATGGTAGCCTATGGAAGCCTTTTTTTTTTTTTTTTTAATGTGCCGTAAATCTCATCACTTATATCCTGTATGTGTTTTTTGCTTCAAGGAGAAAATAAAAAAAATAAAAAATAAATGTTAAAAAATAAATAAATAAACGTTTTTGGTAGCATCATATAGGTAATTTTCAAAATTTTCCCTTCATACATTTCCTTAACACTTTTTTTCCTTCATTGAGGACATATTGAGGATACAAAATCAGTTGAGTTTGGTTTTGTTGCAATTAGTGTGAGGTCAAGTGACATTTTTACTGGACTACTACTCGAGCACTGCATAAAAATGAGGCATTCTCTTTTGACAGTCGTTACCAACGGTTACACAGAACTACACATTCCATTCACAGCCTCTATTTTTGGCAAAAAAGGTTACTGTATCGATTTCAAGTCATCGATTTGTATCGTATCGCTCTAAGGCCGTGTTCACATTACAGGCAAATCCGATTTGCTGATAAAGTCATTAATCATCATCATTATCTTGATTGGTTTCCCAAATCTGATTTGGGAGTGTGTCCGCACTGCCACAAATCTGATTCTTCAAGTCAGATCTATGTGTCCAGACCTAAACAGCCTATCTGCATGGGTTGCTATGTTAACGACGTGGGCGTCAGTAAATACGTACGTTGGTGACGTGGTTTTCCTGCGCAGAAGCATTTGATGACGAGTTGCGAGTGACGTTCAAATCAGATTTGGTGGATCTGCGCATCCGCACTCAAGTCACATCGGTCAAAAGCACATTTGAAGCAGATTGGAAACTACCTCCATATGTGGTTTGGGACAAGTGACATAAATCAGACTTGGAGCGTCCAGACTCATAAGACCAATCTGGATAAAGTCACTAAAGTTCACAAATCAGATTTGGCCTCCTAGTCTGAACATGGCCTAAATGATGTCAGTATCAGTACCGTCCTTTATCGTATCGCAACCACGTATCGCTTGGTGATACGTGTCGTGGTCAAAACGCGCGGTTACATCCCTAACGGTGTGAGTGTCAGCAACAACACTGTGCGCTACATTGTTTGGTCACGTACCCTGCCCCCTGAGCCGCGCTTCCTTTTGCTCTATGCTTATTATCCTCATAATGTGTGCGCTGTAGCATCTGCCTGTGAGCGCTAGGTGCTAACATCGCACTTCACTGAGCTCCTATTCACCTTATTCACCACGCCCACTTTTTCTCTCTTCCGCGTTCGACGCAACGTATTTGTTCTTCCGGTTCAGTGCTAGTTGGCGGCCATTTTCAAAATAAAACATCAGTATGAATGAAGTTTGGCAACATTCAGAATTAAGCTACACACTGCGGCCAACTTCAGTTACATGTTCATAACGTTACTGCTGCGAGGAGCCGATGGCTGTACCCGGTCGGCATTTAACGTTAGTTACAAAAGCACGTCGACAGTGTTTTCTCACTGCCAGTAGTCTAATTACAGTAGGGTTTGACAGATACAGTAGCTAGTCCGACCGGTGTCAGCGCTCCTGGTCCTCGCTGCTCGTTAAGGATTTCCAAATAGGCGTTATTCTGATAAACTGGTCACATATATGTAACGTTCTCACCCGACAAATATTAAAACTTTAAAACATTTTTTTTTTTTTTTTTTAGCTTGAAAACAGCTTTTTGGCAAGTCTAAATCTGACTGCGGTAGGCGTACTCTACTTCCGTGTTTAAAACCGAACGATTACGAAATGACATAATGCAGAAGCGTCCTTGTATGGGCAAAGAATAAGGTGGATAGGGGCAAATACTGGGAGGGCAACCAGCGGGACATATATATATATATGTGTATATATATATATATTAGGGCTGTGGCGATCTTATCTCCCGATTCGATACTATCACGATTTTTGGGTGCCGATTCGATTTATATTGCGATTCTTAAGTATTGCGATTCTACGATTATTGCGATTCGATATTACGATTTATTGCGATTTTTGTTTATTTTTTTCTTTTATTTTTTCAGTTTGTTTGCTTTTTTACACTAGATTAGAACATGGGAAAAGTTGAATCATACACTAGAGACTGTATATTATATATCATGAGTAGGGCTGGGCGATATAGTTAAAAACAGGGGCGGACTGGGATCATAATTCAGGCCGGGCATTAGATACCAAGCAGGCCAGGCTGATATGGGCCGACGCGTGTGAAATTTGGGCCATTTGAAGCCCAATTTGGGCCGTTTGAAGCCAGATTTGGGCCGTTTGAAGTCCAATTTTACAATGAGATGCACCCACTTTAACCCTGAAGTGTAATTATTACTTCAGACTAACTAATAAAGTAATAAAACCACTAGTAAACCAGTAGGCGGCGCCTGGCCTGCTGTTCAGTGAGTGGCCTGACTGCAAGCACCCAATTTTGTTGTTGTTGTTGTTGTTGTTGTTGTTGTTGCGATTATCGATTCTGGAATAAAAGATCGATTCAAAAAATCGTGACATTAAAAATCGCGATACTTAGGTGAATCGATTTTTTTCCATCCACCCCTAATATATATATATATATATATGTCTGTGTACAGTCAGTGCTCCAGGCCATCATTTAGTTGTGGTTGTGTGTCCAGGCTTCGGTGGAGTCACTATTTAGCCCTTTCATTGATTCTCTCTTTCTGCTCTATGAAACAGGAGGCTCAGTCTCATTTCCTTCCTCAAGCGTTTTATTGTTGCAACAAGAGCGCTTTCTGCTGCGGGGCTCCAGTAAACAAAGCAGTGCCAGTCACATGGCTGGCTTCCATAACCACGCCGTTGATTTTGGATTCCCTAACTCAGGGGTTGTCAAAGTCTGAGACTGTGGCCCCCCTCCCCCCCCAAGAAAAAGCTTGGGAAAAAGGAGCCCCTCTCGCTCAATTCCTGGATGCCTATGGGATCATGATTATGTTATTTAATCCCATAGACACTCAGCATTTGAGTCTGATGTTGCCGTTTGACTTCAGACTACAACAAATACAGGAAAAAGGACGTCTGTCTGAAGGTGTTTTATTTGTTTCTGACTCTGGGAAAGTTGGGAAAAAACGGTCAAATTCCCCCAAACTACTGAACTATCTCTTTAACCAAATCACACACATTTAAATGCTATTCTATGAGATCTCCTTTGAATAAATAATGTAATATTTGTTCACCTCGCTCACTGAGCCTCCCCCATCTCCGTAATCCCTGCCCATTCTTCCCCCCCATCATGTATTTACCGTCTATTTGAGTCATTTCGCTGCTGTTTTAACCCAGTGTCTGTCTGAGCAGACAGTTCAGTGTCTTGCTCCTGTTTCAGTGATGTTCCTTATGGTTACAGGATTGTCTCTCTAACCCTTTGAATAGTGGTTCCCAACACCCCCCCCCCCCCACACACACACACACACACTTTTTGTGAGTACCCCTCTAAAGAGGCAATAAGATTTGTCGGCGGGACCCCCATTTGAGGTCTCTTTTTAATGACCTTTTCTGTAGATAAGAGCCACTCTCCCATGCTTTTCACCTCATGCACAAAAGACAGTCTGGCTTGAGAGACTTAACAGGAAGTGTAAACACAATCGGAAGTTCCGATTGTGTTTACACTTCCTGCGACTCATAAACTATAGTGTGACTCATAATGTGAGTCAAACTAGGTTTGAGCAGGTGAGTCAGACTAGTTTGACCAGGTGAGTCAGACTAGTTTGAGCAGGTGAAACAGCCGGCGTTTTGAACAGCAAGTTGTGACACAATGGGTCAAGTGGGCGGGGCTACATAAGGTGACTATTGCTGTACAGTTCTGTGCTTTTTGTTACAGTCTCTCATCGTTTGTTCAACATTTCTTTTCTATGTTTATGTATTATTCTTTTTTCAGCCCCGCCCCTGCTCCACCTTCACTCAGTAATACACATTCACATCTGGGAGCTGCGCAGTACAACCTCAGTCTCCTACTGTTGGCCAATGGGAGCTGCCCACGACAACCAGTCTTCTAGTTCAGTGTCTTGCTTAAGGGAAGCTTGGCAGTATTTGGTTTTGTTGTGGGAACTAAGACTGTTAGTTATTCACTGTCCTCCCTGGTCCCTGCAGGACTCCAAACTGCCCCTGTCCCTGAGGAGCAATCTGCTGGACCTGTTCGGTCAGATCGAGAGGGAGTTTGAGAACCTCTACATAGAAAACCTGGAATGTGAGTTCAGCAGAGACACAGACACTTCCACCATTGATTCTGAATGTTCCTTTTATTTAGCCAGGGAAAGTTGACTGAGCATTATATCCTTTTATTTACCCAGGGAAAGTTGACTGAGCATTACATCCTTTTATTTACCCAGGGAACGTTGACTGAGCATTATATCCTTTTATTTAGCCAGGGAACGTTGACTGAGCATTATATCCTTTTATTTACCCAGGGAAAGTTGACTGAGCATTATATCCTTTTATTTACTCAGGGAACGTTGACTGAGCATTATATCCTTTTATTTACCCAGGGAACGTTGACTGAGCATTATATCCTTTTATTTACCCAGGGAAAGTTGACTGAGCATTATATCCTTTTATTTACCCAGGGAAAGTTGACTGAGCATTATATCCTTTTATTTAGCCAGGGAACGTTGACTGAGCATTATATCCTTTTATTTACCCAGGGAACGTTGACTGAGCATTATATCCTTTTATTTACCCAGGGAACGTTGACTGAGCATTATATCCTTTTATTTAGCCAGGGAACGTTGACTGAGCATTATATCCTTTTATTTACCCAGGGAAAGTTGACTGAGCATTATATCCTTTTATTTAGCCAGGGAACGTTGACTGAGCATTATATCCTTTTATTTACCCAGGGAAAGTTGACTGAGCATTATATCCTTTTATTTACCCAGGGAACGTTGACTGAGCATTATATCCTTTTATTTACCCAGGGAAAGTTGACTGAGCATTATATCCTTTTATTTACCCAGGGAACGTTGACTGAGCATTATATCCTTTTATTTACCCAGGGAAAGTTGACTGAGCATTATATCCTTTTATTTACCCAGGGAACGTTGACTGAGCATTATATCCTTTTATTTAGCCAGGGAAAGTTGACTGAGCATTATATCCTTTTATTTACCCAGGGAACGTTGACTGAGCATTATATCCTTTTATTTACCCAGGGAACGTTGACTGAGCATTATATTATTTTATTTAGCCAGGGAAAGTTGACTGAGCATTATATCCTTTTATTTACCCAGGGAACGTTGACTGAGCATTATATTATTTTATTTAGCCAGGGAACGTTGACTGAGCATTATATTATTTTATTTAGCCAGGGAAAGTTGACTGAGCATTACGTATATTATTTTATTTACCCAGGGAAAGTTGACTGAGCATTACATCCTTTTATTTACCCAGGGAAAGTTAACTGAGCATTATATCCTTTTATTTACCCAGGTAAAGTTAACTGAGCATTATATCCTTTTATTTACCCAGGTAAAGTTAACTGAGCATTATATCCTTTTATTTACCCAGGGAAAGTTAACTGAGCATTATATCCTTTTATTTACCCAGGTAAAGTTAACTGAGCATTATATCCTTTTATTTACCCAGGTAAAGTTAACTGAGCATTATATCCTTTTATTTACCCAGGTAAAGTTAACTGAGCATTATATCCTTTTATTTACCCAGGTAAAGTTAACTGAGCATTATATCCTTTTATTTACCCAGGGAAAGTTAACTGAGCATTATATCCTTTTATTTACCCAGGGAAAGTTGACTGAGCATTATTTACATCCTTTTATTTACCCAGGGAAAGTTGACTGAGCATTATATCATTTTATTTACCCAGGGAAAGTTGACTGAGCATTATATAATTTAATTTACCCAGGGAAAATTGACTGAGCATTATATCATTTTTTTGTTCTCAGAGTCAAATGTTTTAGGGTCGCTCATGGTTCATCTGCTAGCTGGTTTTCTTGGTTCCAGGCTTAAAACTCTTTATGTAAGGATTTTTCAAAACATCTATGGAGAAAATGAATGGGGGGATGGATACTCTTGTGGAACCGGCGCTGCGGAAAAAGTGGGCGGTCACCGTTGAATTCTATTGTCCCCCCCCCCCAATATTTCAAATGATTCATATGAGTCATTATTCTCATGATTTTTGTTGAATTAGTGTCATACAATTGAATGGTTTTATGGACATTATGAGATGTTTGTTGGAGTGTCTTTGGCCTTTAAGCCTTTATAACACACGAGCCGTTTGCCTTTCAGTGCGCAGAGAAATGGAGACGCTGAACGATCGCTTGGCTGCGGAAGGACAGACTATCGAAGGGAGCGATTTGGCCAAGGGAGCGCTCAAAACCAAAGGTAACCTCCATCCACCTTAGGCCATTATGTCCTGTACATTTGTGTTTTCCACAGATACAAATTTATATCTGCATGATTTGGTCACTTCTTTATATTTGTTACAACGCTTCTTTTTCCATTCTCTTCTTATTGTTATCGGTGCATAAAGTGTCCCATCTTTCTGATTGTTGTGGCTTTTGTTTATAGCGAGTCATAGCACAAGTCAGCTGTCACAGAAACTAAAGACCACGTACAAAGCTTCCACAAGCAAGGTAAATATTGTCTTTTTGCCAGCTGCCATAATGCTCAAGAAATTTGGATGTAACCATTTTATTGTATTATTATGCTAGAGACATTTTAGGCTGTTGTCTGCTTGCAGATTTTCTAGTGGTGCAGTATTCTTATGAAAGCGTTGATTATAGAAAAAAATGTAAGAATTGATTGAAAAAATATGTTCAACTGTCCTTTGGCAATTGTACCATGGAAGGTGTAATACAGGTCTTATTGGCGAGTTTGCTTATGATAATTTACTGTAATTTAACTTCAAGAAGCAACACTTGGGTTTGATCTACCTCTTCAGCTTAAGATGACTTGACCTTTGAAGCTTAAGATGACTTGACCTTTTGAATTGGAAAGAAAACAAACTCTTGTCTTTTTTTCACTTTGTGCTCTTAGCCGCGTTCAAATTCTTGCTATGCCAGAGTAGGCGGAGCCCGCAACTTCAGCGTAACCAGCTGGGAGTTGTGGGGTGGAGACTCATGGGTAATTTGTTGATTTCTCCCCCCCCCCCCCCCCGTGTGCCAATATGCATGAGCAGCCCAGCCGGGGGGTGGACACGCCCTCCCCAAGGCACTTGGCCATTCAAATGTAGGAGTTTAGTTTTTTGACCTTTTCTTTTTCTTTCCTTTATTCTTACGTGAGATCAAACATTGAATATTTGATCTCGCTAACGGGCTTTTTTCAGTTGCACCTCCTTGGTTTTTTAACGTAGCTACTTGTCGGCATTCACATAATGGTACACGATGGAGACGTCTTGTCCATTCATTCAGTCATTCATTCACTCATTCACTCATTCAGCGGCGGTTTGTCGGCTGCCTTCATCACCATCGCTCCATCATCGTGGCAGAGTGTGCGCTCTGTTGAACTGAGCGAGGCCATATCAGATTTTGTGCACTGTTGTGTTTTTGTTTTTTGTTTTTTTTTACATCATTGAATAATAGTCATAACAGCGGGTCTGGGTTAGATTACTGCGCTTACGTTAGAAAACCCGATATCGTACGGTGGTGCAGTGGTAAGCACTATCGCCTCACAGCTCGAAGGTCGTGGGTTCGATTCCCACCTGGGCCGATGTGAACACTGAAGGAATGCGTGCCCGTCCGCATGTCCTCGAGTGCCCACCACCCGGGTGGGGGTCGGCAAAATGGCCTTTCTGTGTGGAGTTTGCATGTTCTCCCCGTGCCTCCCGGGGGTCTCCTTCATATAGGAACCCCCTTCACAAAAACATGCAACATCCTGGTTGCTTATATGGTTCCTCCTCTGATCGTTAAGGGCGCCTGTTCAGAGGGAGGGGAACTGGTTGGAATAGCGTGAACCTCCCACGTGCTATGTCCTACCGGTGAAGCTTCCTCGGGCAGGTGAAAAGAAGCGGCTGACTTGACTGCCCATGTCTCGGAGGATGCATGGAATCAGTCTCGGCTCTCCCCAGATCGGCAGAGGATGGAGTAGCAACCAGGATTGAGTAATTCAAATGAGCACTAAACGGGGGATAAAAATGGGATAAAAAATCGGGGGGAAAAAAACAAAAAAAGAAAACCCGATATCTCTGGGTAATACCCTGTCAAGCGATATCTCAATATGTGGTTTCACTGGCAGCTCAGCTCAGTGTATATAGAACATGACACTGAGCGTGTTAAGTTGTTTCCCTGTGTAGCTCAATATGGAGTAGGGGTGGGCGCAAAGTTTGCCTCCGATCCGATAACAAGTAATACAGGTCAAAGGTCAAGCCAGAGCGCTGACCTAAATAATGTGGACAAAACCCATCATCCACTATTTTCTGGACTCGCGCTTTGCACCAAAGTGTCGTCTGTCGCCATCTTGGGCTCGTTGCGCAGCTGCCGTGAGACGGGGGGTTTCCCAGAGCCGCAGCTCCGCCTGCTATTGGTCCGCGATCGGCAAGCTACGCGATCACTGGACAGGCGACCTGTCAATCATCCCCTTTTATATCGTCTTATTTTACTCCAACCGGGGGTGAGTTATACAAGAAGTGACCCCTCTACAGTTGTTATGAAAAGGAAAAAATTAGCTATATAGAGCAGAACCCTGTTTGGGTCCAGGCTGTGAAGATGCTTGATCACTGTTACAAAGTGGGGCATTTTAACATGGGGGGTGAACGGGAACGACGGGACTTCTGAGTCCTGCCTCAAGTGGCCATTCGAGGGACTTACAACTTTCAGGATTGCTTTCCTTCATGGGAAAAACCTGAGAGCTTGCCCTGTACTTTCATGTAAGGGAGAGCAGTGTGTCATGATTTATGAGGTGAATCCGTCATCAGTTTGCTCAATCTGAATCCATTCGTGTAGCACTTTGTAAAGAAAAAGAAAGGGCTACATAAATGAATGAATCAACTCTAGAATCTATATATTTAAGAAGTTAGTTTTATTTTAGTTTACTTTATTTCTAATCTGATTTATGTTTGGATCTTGAGACTCCGGGTGAGTTTTTTCAGTTGGCCAACAGTGTTTTTCGTTGAGTTGAACACTGACGGTAACAGCTGATGAATTGGGTACATACAGTATAGCCTGGTGTCCAGCCCCATATGAATCGCAGGGGCTGGTTACCAGGCTAACTCTGGTAACGCTACTGTTACTAGCTGTTACTCTTAACGGTAACAGCTGAGGAAATGGGAAGAGAGAAACTGAAACTGGTACCGATCTTATTGACCCTAGAATCAAATCGATTCTTCAAAAGTACTATCGATAGTAGTATCGATATCTTTGGGATCGATCCGCCCACCCCTAATATAATGCACAAGGCGTTGGCACAAAGACAGAAAAGTCTTCTTCTTCTGTGGTGTTTTATGGCAGTTGGCATCCTTTATGGTTGCATTACCGCCTCCTGGATTTATCCATCCACTGTTTCCCTACATTCTGTCCCTTCCTCCACAGAATAGTCGAGAAAAGAGAATGTAATAAAACAGGAGATCATGTATTCCGATCACTATTATCTATCTTCCACCATTACCTGGTGGTCCACGATGCATGGGATCTACGTTCCCTGTAATTGGGGGGGTTCTTGACACCCAAAATATTGGGGAACCCCTGGATTAGAGCACGGTACTAAGACTGTCCATGTGGGGTCACCGCTGGCCTGCTCCCATTTCTTTGGGTCATTTGAATTATTTGGCATCAGCCTCTCTCCACTGATTATTCAATGATGCTAAAACAAGCAAAAGTGTGATATGGCCACTACTCTACGTCATTATTATTAACCGCTGGGTGCGTTCAATTCACTACTCAGCTGCTCAATGCTTTGTGTTTTCCTTAAACCTTCCTATGCCCGTTGCTTAAATGTGGCATTTTGCACCAATGTTACATTTGAACAAGTTCTGGATTCCTAATCATCCTCGACAACCGCTGCAGGAATGCAATTACTTCTCATTCACTGCTTCAGCCAAGATCCAACCTTCTGTTAATGTTCAAATCCACCTCCAGAGCCCAAACACTTCAAATTCATGTCACATAGGGAGACGAAGTGAACGTCACTCCCTGCTTCAGCACTGTAGCAGAGATTTTCTTCCACAATTTATTTTCCCATAGACATTTCGTTAAAATGCCTATACAAATAGTTTTACTCGGTCAAACCAAACGGTTCAGCTATATGTAGAATCGGGAGAGACCATAGAACATTTCATTCTGACCGACACTTAAAAAAACAACATTGAAAAAATATTTTCTTTAAACCTGCATTTTTTTTTTTACGTTTTGGTCCGAGTGAAATGTTATGCGATCTCTTCTGTTTCTAAATATATCTGAACCGTTTGGTTTGAACAAGTAAAACTATTTTTATACGCATTTTACAAAATGTCTATGGGAAAATAAATAAAGGATGAAAATCTCTGGTACAGTGCTGAAGCAGGAAGTGACGTTCCACTTT
Source organism: Poromitra crassiceps (assembly GCF_964638095.1). NCBI lineage: Eukaryota > Metazoa > Chordata > Actinopteri > Beryciformes > Melamphaidae > Poromitra > Poromitra crassiceps. The sequence goes on from NC_139635.1 coordinate 18,156,473, forward strand.
GGCTCTCTATTGCATGGCGAGTGAGACAACATTCACATCACAGATCACACACACAACCTTGTTGCATTGCATTCATATTACATAGCAAATCATATTACATTGCATACATACTAGGATTGAAAATCAAGAATCCACATCTCTCTTAACCATTATGCCATGAATTGACTAGGGCGTCCGGGTAGTGTAGCGGTAGATTCCCTGCCTACCGACACAAGTCCGTGTTACCTCCGGCTTGGTCGGGCGTTCCATACAGGCCCGATTGGCTGTGTCTGTGGGTGGGAAGCCGGATTGGGGGTATGTGTACCGGTCGCTGTACTAGCGCCTCCTCTGGTCGGTCGGTCGGGGGGGGGGGGCGGAAGGGAGCCGGTAATAGCGCCGTGATCCTCCCACGTGCTACTGTACGTCCTGCAGGTGAAGCTCCCCGCTGTCAGCGGCTGGCAACTGCGCATGTGACGAAGGAAGCGTGGTGCTAGTCTACGGCTCTCCCCAGATCGGCAAGGGGGCGGAGCAGCAGGGGGAAATTGGCCAAGTACAATTGGGGAGAAAATGGGGGGGGGATCTGGAAAAACATACAAACAAAAACATGATGCCATGACTCACTGTGGTTCAGTGTAATTCTCAGCTGCTGTCCAGACTGGCTCTAGGTTAGCGGACCATGCTGCTTGCTAACAACCAGCAAATCCGGGTAGAAAAGAGTCCCACCAGGCTTATCAATGGCATTTTGATCAAAGCTTCAGCTATTTTTTATTTATTTATTTATTTGTTTGTTTGTTTGTTTATTTATGTATTTATTTATATATTTATTTATTTATTTATTTATGGCTATAGTGTTACTTCAGCAATTTATGACAATTTCCACAATTTGAATGATATTATGCTTTGTCCTATTGTGTACAATGAGGTTCATTTTTCAAATGTATGACGTGGTTCTTTATGCTCTCCCGCTTCCTTTCAGTTGGAACTTGTTTAGTGGTCTGTGCCCAAAGCGAACCCCAAGTCCAGTCTGTGTCCTCCCAGTGTTTCATGTAAAGAGCTCCACCCGCCGGTGCTGCTGACATGATGCCCGATAACAAGCCTTACGATGCGTAACTCCTCCCCCCCACGACCCCTCCTACAGCCATTTCTTTTGCACTTACCGTAATCCACCCTTTTCAAACGCACTATACAGTACTGGCGCATTTGTTTGTGTTGATGCCAGATCTGGGCGGAACAGTAGTTCACAGTAACTGTTAGTGCTTGTTTTAAGTCCACTCGGACGGAGCACCACGTGGGCGGGCTATTCTGTTTGGACAATTCATATAGTGGCAGAGGAGTTGTGAGTTAGAGAAATATAAAGTGAATTGATGAAGAGACGGTAAATGGACATCGCAATGGTCCGATGTAGATTTGCTCAGAGGTCGACGGGGGTCGTGCCAACCCTAATATGAAAGGAGTGTGCAATGTGCATGTATGTACATAATATATATATGTATAAATAAGCCACACATGAATTTAAACAATACTTATACAGATATATTTTCACACATTGCACAGCTATTTACTACCGTTCAATGTAAACCAGAACCAACAAAGGAAAAGGTTCAAAGAGTTTAAGCTTTGTGGCGCTCAATGTCCTGTCCTCCTCTGTGACGAAACCCACGTCCAATCCATGGTGCTCGGAGTGGATTCAAACAAATGCCGGCCGACATTTCTTTGTGAAGTGCTTTTGAACCCAGGACTGATTGACACGAATAATGCCAATGTCAGCCAACGCTTCTTAGCCTTGGCTGTACTGTCAGGGCCTCTTCCTCCTCAGTGATCCTCAGTTCTGCTGACCCCGCTTCCTCCCTCCGTTTACCCCAGGGCTCCTACACAGAAACCTCCCGACGCAAAAACAACCATCAGTCTGAGCAGCAGCTTCAAAGCGTTTCAGAATGGACTCAAAAAGTGTGGAGGACGAAACATGAGCTGTAGTGCAATATGGTACACTGCATTTGACAGTCATATTGCCAAGCCATAATTAAATGGGTATCCCAGGGCGTTCCCATGGGCCTTGAAAATCATTGAAAGTTTGTGGATTTGAAGATAGATAAATAAATAAGGCCTTAAAAGTTTTGGAAATTGATTCTTAAAAGAAAATATGTAGCACCCACATTTATTGATTTCTTGACTTGAGAAGATCATTATTAAAAAAAAAAAAACAGGGCCTCTATGGTGTCTAAACTCATGTCGTACCCCTAAAACACTGCAATTTTGACCGCATGAATTTCACCAAAGAAGACCTTGAAAGACAACGAAATGTCCAAGTGTCTGTGTGCACAAAAAGTCTCGAGCAAAGGAGGAGAAATGTGGTACTTTGAAAGGAGGGTGTGTAGGAGCCCTGTCTGTCAGGTGTGTGCGTGTGTGTTGCGCTGCCAGGGGGGGGGCGCTGTGTGTTAACACTGTGCTGCTGTCCCCGTCAGATCGTGTCCAGCTTCAAGGCCACCACGTCCCGCGCCGTGTGCCAGCTGGTCCGGGAGTACGTGGGCCACCGGGACGGCATCTGGGACCTGAGCGTGAGCCACACGCAGCCCGTGGTGCTGGGCACCGCCTCCGCAGGTCAGGGTTGTGCTCAAGTCACTGCACCTCAAGTCCCCCGGGTTTGAGTCCGAAGAGTCCGAGTTCAGTCCCCGTTACCCGAGTCCGAGTCCGAACTTACTGAACGTGAGCGTGAATCCACGTACGGATTTGAATAAGGTCATAGTATTAACAGTGTTTCCCCTACCATTCTACAGATCTGGTGCCCCCGCCTGGCCCCCACCTGCTCTCCCCAAAATTTCAATAAACCTTTATGACATATTATTACAATACAACAACTAGAGCTGTGCATCTTCACTGACCTCACGATTCGATACGATTCGATTATAGAAGTCTACGATTCGATTCGATTCGATTATACGATGCATCTCCGATGCATCTCGATGCATCGCGATGCATCTTAAATCGATGCATCACTTTTTCCGCAATACATGATTTATTTTTTCTCACTTTCTTTTTTCTCACTGTGTGGCTACTTTTAAAATAAAAGTGCATTTGGAATTGCATTGTATTATGATCCATAATTAAAATAAACAACTGCATGTACTTACATTCTATTTTATTTGATTATAAAAAAATAAAGATATATATATATATATTTTTTTAAATAATCGATTTTTGATATTTGTTAATCGATTCAGAATCGTCCTATTAAGCATCGCGATGCATCTCTGAATCGATTATTTTCGGCAGCTCTAACAACAACACTGGTGTTGACAGTAATAGAAGGTGTCAAATCATTCAAAACAATAAGCATTTTGCTTTTAGGAGCATCGTGTCAGCGTGCAGCGCTATTCCAAAATGTGTCGACGTGTGTCGTTGCCTGGGAAACGCACATCCCATAATACAACAGTTCGCATCGCATCCCATAATAGTATGATGATACTTGGGATGCCTTTGCGAACATAGATGCGAGCAGGTTAGCTAAAAGTTTAGCGTCGCCAGCGAGGGCCCCCCACCGTTGCCGTCGGGGTACGTTTCGAAATCCCTCCAGGGCTGAAACATGTTCTAGGGGAAATATAGCTATCAATATCTTATACCAGATTATTAGGGCGAACGAAAAAAACAACAACAAAACAGTCTGTATGAATTAACAAGTCGAGTCCAAATGCATGAATTTGATTTGATTTAGCTCTTTCTTATATTGTATTTCCTACTGCCATTTCTCTCTAACCATCAATCACCCTCTCTCTCTTTGGTTCTCCTTGTCAGTCTGGTTCTGTCTCTTTCTTACTTAACGTGTTCTTTGGTTCTCCTTGTCAGTCTGGTTCTGTCTCTTTCTTACTTAACGTGTCCTCTTTGGCCCTTCTCTCTAACACTATTCCTTTGAGTTTTTGTTCTCTCCCATTCTCGTTAACCCTCTTTCTTTTTCTTTCCCTTTCTATTTCTTACTTTCGCTCTTTTTCTTTCTAAGTCTCTACTAGTGGAATGCCCGTGCAGTGTGCAGTGTAAATGTGGCGTTCTCCGCACGTCCAACCCGTATGGCCTGTGTACTGGCAGGCTGGTCTGTGTACTGGCAGGCTGGCCTGTGTACTGGCAGGCTGGTCTGTGTACTGGCAGGCTGGTTGGTCTGTGTACTGGCAGGCTGGTTGGTCTGTGTACTGGCAGGCTGGTCTGTGTACTGGCAGGTTGGTCTGTGTACTGGCAGGTTGGTCTGTGTACTGGCAGGCTGGCCTGTGTACTGGCAGGCTGGTCTGTGTACTGGCAGGTTGGTCTGTGTACTGGCAGGCTGGCCTGTGTACTGGCAGGTTGGTCTGTGTACTGGCAGGTTGGTCTGTGTACTGGCAGGCTGGCCTGTGTACTGGCAGGCTGGTCTGTGTACTGGCAGGCTGGTCTGTGTACTGGCAGGCTGGTTGGTCTGTGTACTGGCAGGCTGGTCTGTGTACTGGCAGGCTGGTTGGTCTGTGTACTGGCAGGCTGGTCTGTGTACTGGCAGGCTGGCCTGTGTACTGGCAGGCTGGTCTGTGTACTGGCAGGCTGGTTGGTCTGTGTACTGGCAGGCTGGTCTGTGTACTGGCAGTCTGGTTGGTCTGTGTACTGGCAGGCTGGTCTGTGTACTGGCAGGCTGGCCTGTGTACTGGCAGGCTGGACGAGTGGGGACTGATATTTCCGCGTCTTGTTTGGTCCCGACACCCACAAATCTCGTAAAATCCGTGGATAATAGCTCCCCAACAGATAGAAATATATGAGCAATATATGTGTTTGATGTACATACAAAGAACTGACACGATCGGATTTGCGCTTTTAAAAAGTCACGATTTGCCTCTCCCTGGAGCTGCTCAACTCGCCTCAACAGGCAGCCAGACAGGGGCGCTCTTCACACTTTCTGAAAGTTTCAGCACGATCGTACGTAAAATGGCGTGGCTGTGCTCACACACACACACACACACACACACACACACACTCACTCACTCACTCACTCACTCACTCACACACTCACTCACTCACTCACTCACTCACTCACACACTCACTCACTCACTCACTCACAGACAGCAACTAACGATTATTCATTATAAATGAACCTGTGGAATATTTTCTTGACTAATCAAATAGTTGTCCGCCTGTCTGGTCAATTGACCCTATGTAGAAGAGACAGTCTGGCTTGAGAGACCAACAGGAAGTGTAAACACAATCTGAAGTTCTGCTTGTGTTTACACTTCCTGTGACTCATAAACCCTAGTCTGACTCACCTGGTCAAACTAGGTTTGACCAGGTGAGTCAGACTAGTTTGAGCAGGTGAAACAGCCGGCGTTTTGAACAGGAAGTCGTGACACAATGGGTCAAGTGGGCGGGGCTACATAAGGTGAATAAAATGAAATATGTCCACAGGTGGGGGGCACATTTCTCCGATGACAAAACTCCGATGGTGAAATAAGTTTGCTTGTCACACAATAAATCACACTCGTTTGACTTAAGAGGGCATGTATGTTGTATCCTTCACATTCGCTAACCAGTCTTTGAACTGAAATCTTTGAAGAAGTTGGGATCCCTGTCTGAGAGAAATAAACGATTTAAAACGATTTTCAGACGGCAGCCCGTCTTTATTGTCACACAACACACTACAACACATGCACGGAGGGCCACAACACACACATGCTGACGGTGGCCGGTGAAATTTGTCCTCTGCATTTAACCCATCCTGGCTTTGTCCTTTCCTCCTGGGGCAGGCCAGGAGCAGTGGTCGCTTTCTCGTACAGCGCCCGGGGACCGACTTCGGATGTTGTCGTCACTGACCAGTGACGATGACGATCTGATCTTCTGCATGTTTTTAGTGGGGGGGGTTATATACGGGTTATATACGGAGGAACCCCCCTGGGGGAGCACGGGGAGAACATGCAAACTCCACACAGACAGAAAGGCCCTTACGACGAGATACCCCACCTGGGCAGTAGGCACTGAAGATATGGGGGGGAACACAACCACAGCGCCCACAGTGTCCCAGGCGAGAATCGAACTCAGGACCTTCTGACTGCGAGGCGACAGCTCTACCACTGAGCCACCGTGCCCCTAATAGCCTGGCTGGTTCGATGTTTATCCGTTCACCTGCGTCGCGTTGAAGCACTTTTTACAGACTGGCTTCGTTTGGTGTGTCCAGGGGCTTGCCTTCGCTGTCGGCAACGTAAGCAAAATACTTCCACATTTCGCTTCGTGCATCTGCTTTCTCTACAAGCGTTGCGCGGCTTGCAAGACTCTCAGAACAAGCCGCGGCTATTTTCGCTGTGTCTGTCCCTGTGTGTCGGGCTGCTGACTGAGGAGGACTGAAGGACTGGCCAGAGAGCGAGCAGAGAGGGGAGGGGGGGAAATCGGCACGCCCACACATGAAGCAGACATACCGCTCTTATCACAAGGTCCGAAGTGGTGAAATGTCCGCGATGACGGGGACGCGCTTATACCGGAAAACAACTTTCACACATGAAGGCATTACACCGCTTTCTGGTCATTTCCCGGTATAAAGCGCATGTGGGAAAACGGCTTAAATGTTCTCTCAATCATTGTTGGTGTTCTCTTTAATAACTTTCCTCTCATTTGTCCCAACAGACCACACTGCCATGCTGTGGAGCATCGAGACGGGAAAATGCCTCCTCAAGTACATGGGCCACCAAGGATCAGGTGTGACCAGTTTGAGTTGACGTTTATTCAGGAACATATTGCATTGAGTTAAAACTAGATTTTTATTTATTTTTATTTATTTGTTTATTTGGACGGGACAGTGCAAAATTAATGAACACAAAAACCATGAAGCAGATACAGTCACCTGGAACATAATAAGAGTGTAAGAATTGCCGGATTTAGCACGAGGCTAATTTCCATCCGTTGTCCCCGAAAGACACAAAAAACAGAATATATAAAACGTAAAAACATAAGTAGCAGCAATACACTCAAAAGTACATAGCAGCAATACACTTACAAAAATACATAGTAGCAATACACACAAAAAACAAAAACATATTACCTGTGATCACATGACTGGTTGGACTTCAGCCATTGTTGAAGTTTACCTCTAAAAGTGGCAAGGGTGGGACTGTCCCTTATGGAGACGGGGAGACTAGTCCGCGTTTGGCTGCCTTTTATAGACAGGACGTTCTGACCAAACGTGGTCAGTCTACGTTGGACCTTGCAATCACCTCTGGTGTCTGACCTGGTGCCAGATGAATTACGTCTCCTTTACACTATAAATGTTAAAAGCACAAACACAAAAAGAAAAGAGGGGTTAAAATATGATAGGAGATCAAGTTACATCTTTTCATTTATAAGTCTGCTCAGGTAGGGGATGGGGGAGTTCCTATGGTGCTCGGTTCTTGTTGACGCAGACTGGAGCTTACTGGCCTGTCTGGTGCTGCGGCCAGAGACAGAGCCATTGGAGGCGGGGGAGGAGTTCTCTCAGGAGGGAGTTTTGGACATGATGAGCGTAAAGCGCAAATTCTGCTCGAGCGAAATCGACGGCGCTGACTGCGCCCGAGGGGGTCGCCGCAGCCGGGCGTCCTATCGGCGCAGCTCGGCGTAGGGGGCGTGCAGCTCCTCGAAAATGTCACTCTGCGCCGGCCCGTCTAGCGCCGTCAACTCCTTGTTGTGAGGAATGAGGAAAATGCCATTTCCTCATTTAACGTGCTTGTCCCTCATCTAGCGAAGCCTTCTGCAGGCTCACCGGGACAATAAAATGTTCCCCCCACCGACACGATTGCAAGTTCTTGGTAAACGATAACGATAACGTTTTGGACGTGTTTTGAACGAGTTACATTCTCGCTGTCGCCGCCCGGCGGCGGCAAGGCTCCAAGTCGTGGCTGCGCAAAACCATGCCGGGCGCTTAACTCCGGCACAGAACTTCTCTCCTCTCCGAGAGCCGGCAGATGCTGAGGAGACTGAGCGAGGCTCTTTTTTGGATCTTCCCCAGCTGATTGCATTGGTAGTCTGATCGGGAGGTTTGCCACACTGGAGCACGATAATACTCTATGGTGGGCCGGATGTACGTTTTAAAAGTGCTCACTAGATCAGCTCTGCCTACACCAAAACCTTGAAGCCTACGCAAGACGTGCAGCTTACGGCTGGCAGTGGAAAGCACTTGGTTGACCTGCTGGTCCCACTTCAAGTTCCCTTGGACGCACATTTCTATCAATTATAATAACTTCATTAAGATGATGAAGATGAAGATTAAGATTAAGATGAAGATAATTAAGATGAAGTTCACTCACACTGTGCCTGTAAAACTGCTTCGCAACTTATTTTGCTCACAAACCCCCAAAATGACACCATTTTGGCATCTTCTGTTCCTGTTGTCCACACCAAGAATGGAAGATGCTTAGAGGTTAAATATAAACTATTCTGCATTCATTACATAGATAAAAAATAAAAGTGTAGTAAACCGTCGATTGAGAAGCGCTGTTGTAAAGGCTGAGCATAGATTAGCTGATTAGCTACTTGCTAGGAAGTGCAAGTTCTCTTCAATTATTTATTATTTGAATAATAATTGAACAAAGTTTAGGTTCAGAATGTAAGAATCTCATTCATTTGAAGCTCATTTGAAACCGTCATGAAAAAACGTAAGGTCAGGGGGTCATGACGGCCATGACCGAGGAGATGTATAGAAAACAACTTCTAACACGTTATATGTTCTCTGTCTCTCCCTCCCCAGTCAACTCCATCAAGTTCCACCCCACTGAACAGATGGCCCTGACAGGTGATGATCCAACACTAAAGCATCCTTCAAATCTCCCTGACTCTGCATTCAGACCAGTATCAGCCACATCCAGCATCTCCTCATACTTCATTCAGACCAGTATCAGCCACATCCAGCATCTCCTCATACTGCATTCAGACCAGTATCAGCCACATCCAGCATCTCCTCATACTTCATTCAGACCAGTATCAGCCACATTCAGCATCTCCTCATACTTCATTCAGACCAGTATCAGCCACATCCAGTGTCTCCTCATACTTCATTCAGACCAGTATCAGCCACATTCAGCATCTCCTCATACTTCATTCAGACCAGTATCAGCCACATCCAGCATCTCCTCATACTTCATTCAGACCAGTATCAGCCACATCCAGCGTCTCCTCATACTTCATTCAGACCAGTATCAGCCACATCCAGCATCTCCTCATACTTCATTCAGACCAGTATCAGCCACATCCAGCGTCTCCTCATACTTCATTCAGACCAGTATCAGCCACATCCAGCGTCTCCTCATACTTCATTCAGACCAGTATCAGCCACATCCAGCATCTCCTCATACTTCATTCAGACCAGTATCAGCCACATCCAGCATCTCCTCATACTTCATTCAGACCAGTATCAGCCACATCCAGCATCTCCTCATACTGCATTTGACACAAACAGCTTTTGTAAGTGATGTTTGGAAGAAGGTTTGTGTTGGTCTTCACACTCTGCCTGTGCTCCACTCCCCCTCAGCCTCTGGAGACCAGACGGCTCATATCTGGAGATACATGGTGCAGCTGCCCACGCCACAGCCCGTCGCCGACATCAGTGTAAGCATGACCGGCGGTGGTATTACTGCCACCTGTGTGTGTTGCCCCTTTTATACAGCCTGTGAAAGCCGCCATCATTGTGGCGTTATTACGCCGGAACAGTGTGTCATTTTGTTACGCAAGGTAGTGACAGAGCCAAATCGAACAACTTTTTTCCATAGGATATTGACTTCGATACCGGTTCCTGAACGATACTTTTTTCGTTGCCAATTTTAGCAAAATCTATTTGAACAAAAATAATACGACACATTACACATTGAAATTACGATACAAATCTTTATTATTATTATTTTTTTAAAGCAGTTTTACAGCATAAAAAAATAAAACCTGTATTTAACACAACTTGAAGTTGTCTAAACTTATTGCCGACCCTACAAAAAATATTGGAGTACAAAGGAAAGAAATGTGAAATAAATAAATCAGTGCAAATAGTTTTCAGTGCAAAAGGGGAGTTGCAAGTCAGTGTTTAATGCTCAATGCTGCATACTAGGCTCCACTCAGTTCTTCTTCAGGGAACAGACAGCCTGCTGCTCCTGGCTGATGTGTGAACAGACAACCTGCTGCTCCTGGCTGCTGTGTGAACAGACAGGCTGCTGCTCCTGGCTGCTGTGTGAACAGACAGGCTGCTGCTCCTGGCTGATATGTGAACAGACAGGCTGCTGCTCCTGGCTGATATGTGAACAGACAGGCTGCTGCTCCTGGCTGATATGTGAACAGACAGGCTGCTGCTCCTGGCTGATGTGTGAACAGACAGGCTGCTGCTCCTGGCTGATGTGTGAACAGACAGCCTGCTGCTCCTGGCTGATATGTGAACAGACAACCTACTGCTCCTGGCTGATATGTGAACAGACAACCTGCTGCTCCTGGCTGATATGTGAACAGACAGCCTGCTGCTCCTGGCTGATATGTGAACAGACAACCTGCTGCTCCTGGCTGATGTGTGAACAGACAGGCTGCTGCTCCTGGCTGATATGTGAACAGACAGGCTGCTGCTCCTGGCTGATATGTGAACAGACAGGCTGCTGCTCCTGGCTGATATGTGAACAGACAGCCTACTGCTCCTGGCTGATATGTGAACAGACAGCCTGCTGCTCCTGGCTGATGTGTGAACAGACAGGCTGCTGCTCCTGGCTGATATGTGAACAGACAGGCTGCTGCTCCTGGCTGATATGTGAACAGACAGGCTGCTGCTCCTGGCTGATATGTGAACAGACAACCTGCTGCTCCTGGCTGATATGTGAACAGACAACCTGCTGCTCCTGGCTGATATGTGAACAGACAGGCTGCTGCTCCTGGCTGATATGTGAACAGACAACCTGCTGCTCCTGGCTGATATGTGAACAGACAGCCTGCTGCTCCTGGCTGATATGTGAACAGACAGCCTGCTCCTGGCTGATGTGTGAACAGACAGCCTACTGCTCCTGGCTGATGTGTGAACAGACAGGCTGCTGCTCCTGGCTGATATGTGAACAGACAGCCTGCTGCTCCTGGCTGATATGTGAACAGACAGCCTGCTGCTCCTGGCTGATATGTGAACAGACAGCCTGCTGCTCCTGGCTGATGTGTGAACAGACAGCCTGCTCCTGGCTGATATGTGAACAGACAGCCTGCTGCTCCTGGCTGATATGTGAACAGACAGGCTGCTACTCCTGGCTGATATGTGAACAGACAGGCTGCTACTCCTGGCTGATATGTGAACAGACAGCCTGCTGCTCCTGGCTGATATGTGAACAGACAGCCTACTGCTCCTGGCTGATATGTGAACAGACAGCCTGCTGCTCCTGGCTGATATGTGAACAGACAGCCTGCTGCTCCTGGCTGATATGTGAACAGACAACCTGCTGCTCCTGGCTGATATGTGAACAGACAGCCTGCTGCTCCTGGCTGATATGTGAACAGACAGCCTGCTGCTCCTGGCTGATATGTGAACAGACAGCCTACTGCTCCTGGCTGATATGTGAACAGACAGCCTGGTAGGGAGGGGAGGCTGGCCAGCGAGACTAGTCGACGTGTAGACGCCGGCTGTCGCTGCTGCCCATTCATTTTTATTTGTATTGGATCGCGTCGCCAGGTATATTTAGAATCGGGAGAGACTACAACATTTCACTCTGACTTTTTGTTTGTCTGACTGAAATGTTCTATGGTCTCGCCTGATTCTAAACATAGCTGAATGGATCGGTTTGACGAAGTAAAACTATTTTTTTATAAGCATTTTAAGAAATGTCTATGGAAAAATTCATGTGAAAGTGAAATCCCGTGGTTCTTATGCCTAACCCGGAAGTGGGTGTGACTTTGGCTTTTGTATTGCTGTTTGTGGTGCTGATCCCCCGCCTCTCTACAGCAGCAGGCGCCGTGCGACGATGACGTGGACTTCTCGGACAAAGACGAGGCGGACGGCGAGGCAGACTGTGCCAACGACTGCCCGTCGCTCCGCCTGGCCGCCACCACCCTGCGCAGCCACCAGGGGGTGGTCATCGCTGCCGACTGGCTGGTGGGGGGAAAGCAGGCGGTGACGGCCTCCTGGGACCGAGCTGCCAACCTGTATGACGTGGAAACCTCCGAACTGGTCCACTCCCTCACCGGTAGGACAGGGATCATTGATATTCCCCAAAAATCGTGTAATATAATGTGTATATATAATGTAAGAATATCGGCCGATGGGGGGGGTACGGTGGTGCAGTGGTAAGCGCTGTCGCCTCACAGCTCGAAGGTCCTGGGTTCGATTCCCACCTGGGACGCTGTGAACGCTGAAGGAATGCGTGCCCGGCGTCCGCATGTCCTCGAGTGCCCGCCGCCCGGGTGGGGTCGTCAAAAAGGGCCTTTCTGTGTGGAGTTTGCATGTTCTCCCCGTGCCTCCCGGGGGTTTCCTTCATATAGGAACCCCTCAACAAAACATGCAATATCCTGGTTGCTGATGTGGTGACTCCTCTGGTCGTTAGGGGCGCCTGTTCAGAGGGAGGGGAACTCGTTGGAATAGCGTGATCCTCCCACGTGCTATGTCCTACCGGTGAAGCTTCCCCTGTCAGGTGAAAAGAAGCGGCTGGCTAACTGCCCATGTCTCGGAGGAAGCATGGATCGGCTCTCCCCAGATCGGCAGAGGGTGGAGCAGCAACAAGGATAAATAAATAAGAAATTTAAATAATAATAATATCGGCCGATATATCGATATCGGAATTTTTTTACTCCTTAATATCGGCATCGGCATCGGCCTCAAAAATCCAGTATCGGTCGGGCTCTACTAATGAACCCTTTTAACTTTTGAACTCTTCATGAGAAAGATGAACTGTTGGAAGCAAGCGGCTGTGTCCACAGGACACGTGTGTATTTGAGAAGCCAGCGCCTTTCTGCAATTCATTCTCGATGGTAAGGACGCGCTACGAGCCCTCCTCTTCTGACCTGGCGTGTAAGCGCTCTTGGCGGCTAGTGTTTTTGGGCGTCTCAAGCTGAAAAACGTGGAACATTTGGAGGAAGAGCGCGCTGCTCGTCAATGTCACTGCCAAAGCCGGCGGGGCTCCGCTCTCGGCTATTTTAGGCCGAGGTCTTAATTTGCATAAACTGTGTGAGTCCCCGCGCGTGACTGGGCCATAGGTTGAGTCGATGTCTCGTCATAGACGCTGGGGTAGCTGGCTGGGGGCGTGGTCAGGGTGGGGTAAATCCTCCCGTTCTCCCCATTCAGCGTAGTTAGCATTTAGCTGCTATAGCCCAGCCCAGGCAAGACACGATCGGGGATTTAACCACCGCAGTAGACGCACATCTGAACAGACGTCTTATGTACCTGCTCTAGAATCCCCAATCCTGTAGGGTAGAGCCGCAGCACCGTCCTTTGGTGAGTCAGCCCATTGAGATAATATGGGGGGTTTTACCCCACTCGCGCGCCAGCCGTATAACATTTTGTGGGCGTTCCCACACGGACCGACTGTATCTATGCAAACGGCAGGGGGGGGGGGGGGGGACACAAAAAAACGCTCCGTGCGCGTCGGAAGCGCTCTGGACATGATTTCCAAATTATTCTGATCTGAAATACACGTGTCTTATGGTGTGTGTGTGTGTGTGTGTGTGTGTGTGTGTGTGTGTGTGTGTGTGTGTGTGTGTGTGTGTCTCTCCAGGTCATGACCAGGAATTGACCCACTGCTGCACCCACCCCACCCAGCGCCTGGTGGTCACCTCATCCAGAGACACCACCTTCCGACTGTGGGACTTCAGAGACCCCTCCATCCACTCTGTCAACGTCTTCCAGGGACACACCGAGTCAGTCGCACGCACGTGCACGCACACACACACACACGCACACACCCACGCATGCACACACACAACCTTCAGACTGTCAAATGACAGGTTTTTCACTATGGAAGAAAAACTATGCAAGATTCAAAATTATACATCAGAAATGTTTGTATGCTCCGGTGTGACTATCACATTTCTTGTTATCGATACATGCTACCGCAACCCCCCCCCTCCCCCCCGCCCACTGGCAGAAAAAACGGCTCATATCCAGTTGTTTCTAAACAAAGACCCCTCATGTTTAAAAAGGAAAATATCCTGTTCTGGCTAGCCAGACATGATCCAGACTTCATGTTTAAAAGCCACTTATCTGTCATGCCTGTATGTCTGGGCTTTCCGTTTTCTACAACTTGAACCACTTTACTCGGAAGTCGCAACAAATAACTTTCACCGTGGCAATTCAAAGTACTGTAGTCGCCAGTAAGTAGTCGCCCGGCTCTCCAAAGTCATTGTGACAGCCAGTTCTGAAAACGTCACAGAAGAGTGGATTTCACTTTGGGAAGCGTGTCGCCACCAGTAATACAGCATTAATTAGTCCTAATTAAGCCATATGTCAGTTTAGATTGGAAGTCTGGATGTGGTCTCTCACACCAGCTGCCGGCACGCCAAATGACCCATTAAAGTTAACAACCAGAACCAAAGGCCCGCACTCTCTGGTCTGTGAGGCGGAGGGAAAGCCAGTGATGTGTGAGGGAAACGTCACATTTACTGTCAGATATAACCATAAATTAAACGACAAATCTGTTTTTCTTTTGCAGAGATTCTACATTCAATGCATTCAAAACTAGGCTTTTATTTTGAACATAAACCCAACTTACATCCCGTCTTAGGTCGCTTTCACATATAAGCTATTTGGTCCGCTTTAAACGAACCAGAGTTTGTTTCCTCGGATAGTCCGCTTCGTTTGTGGCGGTGTGAAAGCGCAAACTCTGGTGCGGAAACAAACAAGTGAACTCTGGTCCGCTTGAAAACGTAGGTCTCGGTTCGCTTCCAAGGGAACCCGGGCGCGTTTCGTTTGTGGTGTCAAGGCAAACCGGACCAAACGCAAGAGCAAAAATATAGGAAACAGCAGTGCATCATGAGTAAAAGGCGGTAGAAGGAAGCAAAACAAACACTGCGGCGCGCACACGTGTACAGTACTGTACACGTGTGCGCGCCGCATGACGTACGTCGTCATCTGTGTAAACAACACATCGTTGTCTCTCATCCTCGGGCTCGCCTTCTCCTTCGGTACCTCCTCGCTCGTCTCCTCTGCAGAATGAAATGTTCAACAGCTCGCTGCCTCACCTGCTGCTCATATTGGGCGCATTCTTGTAAAACATACTACCACCAAAGTAAACCCAGAAATCCCAAGATCGCATAAAGGAAGGTGGTGTTGCTCCATGGTTTGTGTTTCGCGGATTCACTTCTGTTGTTCAGTCAGCCCTCAGCCAGGCAAGAAGCCTGCTGAAGAGAGGAGATATTTCCCTTCTCTATTCTGTCCAATAGATGAGTGACTGTTTCGACCACGTGACATTGTTCAGAAAGTTTGGTCCTTGTGACAAATTGCTGTGTGAAAGAGAACCAGACCAAATGAAAAATGCAACAATGTTGCAACTTCACCCCCCCAAATCGCACCGAGTCCACCAGCTTATATGTGAAAGTGACCTTTGTCTGGCTTGATGTGTACACTCACTGCTACTTTGAAGCAACCTTCAGTTTAACTGCAGCAACACAAATGAAACCGTTTATACAAAGTTGGCTACTTGACAAATGTATTTAGTGACCGACATGTACAATATTTGGTGCCAGTATCGGTTTTAGTAAATGTTCAGTATATTGCCCCGGCACTAATTTCAAGGTCTGTGAAAGTTTCCGAACTGGACCAAAAAAATCTGGTAAAGGTATGGAAAAAATATTGTTCAGGTGGGATACACATACACTACACTCATTATTATTTCACATATTGATATGGTGTACCTGACACATAGACTACACTCATTATTATTTCACATATTGATATGGTGTACCTGACAGATTGCTCAAGACACATCAGCATAATTATATTGAGCATCAACCAAAATCTTACATTCCAGTCTAGAAATTCAGATCTGGATTAAAGACTGGGACTTACTTACTCAGTCATTACTCCCGTGATCTGTTGTTTATCTGAGTTATTTGTTGGTTTCAGTGTTGTTTATTGTTGTGATGTCTTTACTACATGTTGTTTCATGTGTTCTTATCAGGATTTTGAAACCCTGGCTGTGTTTCTGTCTCGCCCTCTCGCAGCACGGTGACGTCTGCTGTCTTCACGGTGGGAGACAACGTGGTGTCAGGGAGCGACGACCGAACCGTCAAAGTCTGGGACCTGAAAAACATGAGGTCGCCCATAGCAACCATCCGCACCGACTCCGCCGTCAACAGGTAGCAGAACCGTAGGCCTGCCGACGCACCGTAACACAGGCAGAGATGTGTAGCCCGTGTTTAGCCATGTACAGTGGTGTACTGCAGCCGCAACACTACCGCTATTACAGATGAAACGATATGAACATTTCATACTTTACTTTACTTTATTTGGCAGACGCCTTTCTCCAAAGCGACGTACAGAGGGATGAAAAAAACAAGCATAGATCAAGTAACATACATAGTGGAAAGCAGAGATAATGAAAAAGAAACAAAAAAACAGTTGACAGTTTGTGTTAGAAACAAGTCAGTGGGCAGCATATAAGGGAGATGAAGAAGTAAGGTTAGGGGGAGGTAAAATGGAGAGAAAAGATGTGGAGTTTTTAGCCGATTGCAGAAGATGGGGAGAGATGCTGATGTCCTGACCATGGGGGGGAGCTCGTTCCACCATTTGGGGGCGAGACATGAGAAAAGGCGAGCTTGAGAGCGGCCCTTGAGCCCGCGAAGCAAGAGGGGGGGGAGGGGGGGGGGGGGGGGGGGCGAGACGGCTTGTGCTAGTGGAGGGGCGGTGGGAGGGGCTAGTGGAGGGGTTGTGGGAGGGGCTAGTGGAGGGGCGGAGGGAGCGGTGGGAGGGGCGGAGGGAGCGGTGGGAGGGTTGGAACGTGACCAAGGGTTGAAGGTATTGGGGGGCGGTTGAGTGGACAGCTCTGTATGTGAGGACCAGGGATTTGAATGTGATGCGTGACAGGATGGGGAGCCAGTGGAGGTCATGGAGGAGAGGGGTGACTTTGGGTTGGCTAAAAACAAGGCGGGCAGCAGAATTCTGGATGAGTTGAAGGGGTTGGATGGCAGAGGAGGGGAGACCGGCTAAAATAACATTGCAGTAATCAAGACGAGATAAAACCATGGCCTGAACTAAAAATTTGGGTTGCTTCTGAGGTTAAAAAAGGGCGGATCTTTCGGATGTTAAAGAGAGAGAATCTACAGGAACGTGCCGTCTAGGGGTGTCAAAAATAATCGATTATAAGATGCATCGCGATGCGGACCTGCACGATTCTGCATCGATTCACAAATGTCAAAAATTGATTATTAAAAAAAAAAAAAAAAAAATTATATAATCAAATAAAATATAATGGAAGTACATGTAGTTGTTTATTTTAATTATGGATCATAATACAATGCAATTCTAAATGCACTTTTATTTAAAAAGTAGCCACACAGTGAGAAAAAAGAAAGTGAGAAAAAAAATCATGTATTCAGGAAAAAAAGTGATGCATCGATTTAAGATGCATCGAGATGCATCGATAATCGTTATCGAATCGAATCGTAGCCCTCTGAATCTTAATCGAATCGAATCGTGAGGCCAGTGAAGATTCACAGCCCTAGTGCCGTCGCTGTGATGTGGGCAGAGAAGGATAGTTGGTTATCGATGGTAATTCCGAGATTTTTGGCTGATTGAGAGGGGAGGACGGTGGTGTTGTCGATGGATAGGGACCAAAATTGGCACGGTTATTATCAGTATTATTTACGGTATTGTTAAAATGTGCTGATATACTTACTGAAATCATTTCACCAAGGCTGCACGCCTGGGACAGGGAGACTGTTGCTAACTTTGGTTGATGGCGGATAGTATTTACTGTGTTTTTCAAAGCGCTGGGATCACGGTAACACGGTAGTCACGGGAATATGGTTTTAATGATAATGAAAATTTTGAAACTGTACGTTACCGTAAGGGAATTCTATTACGGTTTATCATTAAACCAGCTAAAAAAAAATGCATAAGATTGGTAGACATGTAGAATATTGGTAGCCTGGCATTGCCAGACCAATTCACATTGCACTGCATTGCATTTGCAAATGTGAACTGCTGCCACAGCAAATGAAACATGAGCTAGCTGGCAAATTGGTCAGGTTCCTCGGCTAGAATATTGATGCAGTGGCACATTTATACCTTTTATACCTTTTGACTTTGAAAGAATAGAATAATGATGCAGTGGCACATTTATACCTTTTATACCCTTTGACTTTGAAAGAATGTCTGCTGCTGTTGTGGAAAATAGTCAAGATGCTGATGGGGTGCAAAAAGTCGAAATAATTTAGTTCCACAAATCATCACGATTAGTGATTGGGATTAATAATCATGATCAAAAGATTTTGCAAAAAAAAAAATATATATAGGATTGCCTTTTCCCCGGGGTGGTCTGTTGAGACGAAGGAGGAGCCCGGCCTGGAGTCATCCACAGGGCCTGAGCCTCCATGCACCGAAGGGTCTTTCAATACTGCGGTGTAGCACTAACTCTATTGCAGTGGATTGGGCGTGATCAACCCTTCCGCGGGCAACGTTGCAGACAGAGTAGGAAGGCTGATCTGTGAGCGGCTGCTTCTGGGACCCGGGTCGGGGTCTTAATCGGCCTCGGCTGGGTCTACTGGGCGAGCGTGTATGATGTTCGACAGACCCGAAACACCTTACGACCCCAGTTAACATCACTGATGACGCGTCCCAGCGCATGCTGTAGTATGTATTTTAAACAATACATGTATTTTTTTACTGTAATAGAGTACCACAGGGATGACGTATTTTTGTAGTGGGAAGGTGGAAGTCCCGGATTTCCTGGATCTTACGGGGAATTGATTGATTGATTGAGTTCTTTATTGATAATGAACAAACAGTATATACATATATACATACACAGGCCCACCATTATCAAAAGGATAAAAAACGCAATAAAGCTAACAGCTTATTTCCATTGCGGTCCTTAAGATGTCTGTGATAAAATGTGCACTGGTGAGTGTATGCCTGGATGTGTGTAAGTGTATGACAGTATGAGTGCATAGTACCCCATGCACTTGTCAGAGTCTGCGGGTAACGCGTGGGTGTGCCTGCCACGCAGGGGGGAGGATAACATGGGGAAGTAAGGCACAGTGAATAATCAATAAAAATAAGCATAAAATAAAAAAAATAAAAAAAGACAATTAGTACAATTAAAAATATACCCAACAAATCCTAATAAAATACCGTACAATAAAATATAATCAAGTAAAATAAATAAAATAAAATAAAATCGAATAAAATACAGGATCGATTAAGATACCGGATCAGTTACTGGCTGGCCGATAACAACACTCTTGCTACCATTAAATCCAGGTTCTGCTTCTCCTGATCCAGCTCTTGACTTTTATTTTAAAAGAAGAATAGGGGCTGATTGACTTAATGTCTGCTGGAAGACTGTTCCAGGCTACTGCCGCTGAGTATAGAAATGAATTCTGGCCAATGCATCTTTTGCATTTTAGAAAATTTTGCATTTTGTTATTTTGCATTTTAGGAAAAGTCAATCGGGTTTTTAGAATGGGGATTTAACTTTAATGCATAAAATAAGGCTGTGGTTAACAAAAGTTTATGGGAGTGGTAATTTGGGTTCAGCAGGATAATCTTCACAAACGTGAATCACTTTGATGTGACTTGTAGGAAATATGACCATGTTTTGCAGTTGACCTCTTGCCTCCTTCATCCTGTACAGGATCAGCGTGTCGGTGAACCAAAGAATCATCGCTCTTCCTCACGACAATCGGCAGGTCCGGCTGTTTGACATGTCCGGTGTGCGACTGGCTCGACTGCCACGGAGCAACAGACAGGTAAGAACATGGAGCAACAGACAGGTCAGAGCACGAAGCAACAGACAGGTCAGAGCACGGAGCAACAGACAGGTCAGAGCACGGAGCAACAGACAGGTCAGAGCACGGAGCAACAGACAGGTCAAAGCACGGAGCAACAGACAGGTCAGAGCACGAAGCAACAGACAGGTCAGATCACGAAGCAACAGACAGGTCAGAGCACGGAGCAACAGACAGGTCAGAGCACGGAGCAACAGACAGGTCAGATCACGGAGCAACAGACAGGTCAGAGCACGGAGCAACAGACAGGTCAGAGCAAGAAGCAACAGACAGGTCAGAGCACGGAGCAACAGACAGGTCAGAGCACGGAGCAACAGACAGGTCAGAGCACGGAGCAACAGACGGGTCAGAGCACGGAGCAACAGACAGGTCAGAGCACGGAGCAACAGACGGGTCAGAGCACGGAGCAACACACAGGTCAGAGCACGGAGCAACAGACAGGTCAGAGCACGGAGCAACAGACAGGTCAGAGCACGAAGCAACAGACAGGTCAGAGCTACATATTTTCAGAAGGTACCACTTCAGTCCAACTTCCTCGAAGTTCACTTTCCTCCAAGCGCTCTCCTTTTTATTGCAGTCCCGATATTCCACGAGTAATGATTTAGCTGTGAAAAAAGGGTGTAAAAATCCCTCCTTCAATCGCAACCAATAAGCTTGCAGTTTGAAAGCTTCTAACGCTGTAGCCCCGCCCCTCACGTTCATGCACAAAGGAAGACAACACAGGTCAGCAAGGTGGCTGGAGACAAACCACGAAGGGGGCGGAGTCATAGGTCACAAGGTGTTTTTTCATTCTGTGCCTTTCTGAAGGTCAGTGATATGAAAGTGTTTCAGATCAAATAATAATAATAATTCGTTTATTTTATAGATCAGAACTCAAAGACGCTTAACAGTAAACAAAAGACAAGCAACAGAAACAGGCAACAGATACAGGCAACAGGTAGAAATAACAGTGGCGATTCAGGGCAAGGTTGTATGGAGAGGCAGAGGAGAGGAAGAGAACAGGAGGGGGGGAAGGGGAGGCGGAGGGTGGTGGTTAGGAGGAGGTGGTCAGGGGTAGGGGAGGTTGTAGGCTTGGGAGAACAGGTAGGTTTTAAGTGGGGTTTTGAAAGTGGGGAGTGAGGGAGAGTCTCGGACGGTCTGGGGGAGGGAGTTCCAAAGTCGGGGTGCGGCGCGGGAGAAAGCACGGTCACCAAAGGTTTTGAGTCTGGATGGGGGGACGATGAGGGTGGCAGTAGAAGAGGATCGGAGTGTACGGGAGGGGCGATGGGGGATGAGGAGGTCAAAGGATTGCATTCTGTCACTGAGTATAGACTGTACAGCCATTTATATTTTACTATCATTGCTAAATACATGTAGGCTAGTGATTTATTTCGTTGTTATCGGAGCAATAGTCTAAAGGTTAAATGGTCGCGTATAAATGGTCTTGAAAATGGTCTCGCATTTGTCTGGTCTTGGTCTCGGTCTCGGGTTAGGTGGTCTCGACTCCAACACTAACAGCGGCACGCGAATTCTCCGCTAGAGTTGAAAGATGTCAACTGGAGGGAGGTGACAGGAACAAACACAGTCCTTCATTTAGTAAACAACAACAACACTGTTGTGCGTGGTGTTTCCCTCAGGGTCACCGGCGCATGGTGTGCTGCTCGGCCTGGTGCGAAGACAACAACACTGCAAACCTGTTCAGCTGCGGCTTCGACCGGCAGGCCATCGGCTGGAACATCAACATCCCCGCGCTGCTGCAGGACAAATGACACCCCAACACCCCGGGTGTCACACCTCGTCATCACCACCCATGGGATTAGTCAGACATCTTCCCCTCACCCCCCAACACCCGCCCTGAAGGAGGGAGGGGAAAGGGACTCTCTCTCACTCACACCGACCGTGTTCTTTGATTGGACGCATGAAGCCTAGCCCCGCCCCCCGTGTGTGTTGTGTGTGTCTATAAGCAAACATTCAAGCGTGTGTGCGTCAGAGCGAACTCACCCCCCCCCCCCCCCCCTAAAACAAAATCAAAAACAAACCCTGCGGTGTACCACAATGTGAAGGACGCCTTTTTTGCTTTTGTACCGAGTGCGTTTTTTTTTTTTTTATGCCATATAGTTTTTCTGAATCTGCTGCTGATGAAAAGAGCACAGGGATGAGTTAAGAGCACTGACCTAAATAATATGGACTGAGCTATCCCATTGATCTTGGTCTCCCGTTTGGAGTTGAAACGTTGGCGGTCGCCATCTCGATTTCTCGAGTCCTTCCGCACCTCACGTGAGATGGGGGGTTTCCCAGAGCTGCAGCTCCGCCTGCTATTGGTCCGTGATCGGCAAGCTGCGCGATCACTGGACAGGCGATCTGTCAATCACCCCGTTTTCTATCATCTATTTTCCTCCAAACGGGCGAGTTATATAAAAAATGACCCCCCCCCCCTACAGTTGTTATGAAAAGGTGAAATTAGCTATACAGACCAAAACCTTGTTAAGGCCCAGGCTGTAAAGATGTTTAATTACCGTTACAAAGTGGGGCATTTTAACAGGAACGACGGGACTTCTGAGTCTTGCCTCAAGTGGCCATTCGAGGAATTACAGCTTAAACAAAGACTTCCGCATCTTCAGGGGAAAGGGGGTGGTTAAGAGACCCCCCCCCCCCCCCCAAAAAAAATAGTGCACAACTGAAATGCTGCACATATAGCTTCTGCTGGACGACAGTCTAACCAACAATAACAGAGCCAGACTAACCTGTGCCATCAATAACAGTCCTGTTTGATTTTCCAGAATGCCTTTAGACTGCAGGCAGATGCCACTTGTTTCTCTAATCAGCTTTTTGATTTGTTTCCCAAATCTGATTTGTAAAGCCACTTCTTAACATGCAGTGGAATCAGGATCATAACCAGCTCCTAGCCCGTTGGCCTGCATGTTAAACAACAATTAGCCGGCTTACGCGCACTCCCGCGAGTCCGTATCATATCCATCTCAACCCCAAGTATATGATCCGCATTATATGAAAAGTGGCTGTTGTTAAACACTGGCAGGTCATGATCCTGATCATGTAGCTGCTATGTGGGCGGGTGGTGGCACTTCACGTTCACGTAGTTTATTAATTAACGAATCGTTCGGGCGATCGCTTATATCAACGAATTAAACGAGCAAACTCACGGTTTCCTCAAGTGCTGCGAACGGCTTGAATTGTTTGGTAGAGGGATCCCAACGTGCTCCGCCCCCACCCCACCTCTCGCTTTTCCTCTTTCATGCCCGTCTCGCATATGCTCCCCAAACAAATGAATCTCACGGCAGTTTAACAAGCGTGTAAACAACGCGACTCTATAGCAAGATTGTCTGGACAAGTGAGGACACAAACACATCGGCTACCAAAATATATTTCCCTGCTGCATGTCATGATGAGATCGGCAAAAGTTTGGATGAACTGGATTGCTTCATAGCAGCAATGCCTTTTCCCCCCCACACTGCCTGATAGACAGGTAGGAGATTAACAGCCTCTGACTGGCAGGGGCTTTGAAACTACGGTATAACAACTTTTTATTCATTGGTCATTCATTGTGATATAAATTAGTGACATTTTCCCCAAAATACTCATGGTTCTGTGCTGTTGGTATTTGGTAGCCTATCTGATGCCTGCAGTGCGGGTGCCGCGTCAATTAACGATAATGACGGGAGTCTCGCGCAGCAGCAGGATGATGTATTCGTGCAGATTTTCAGTCCTAAATATCAAACATGTTTGATATGAAAGCATTCATATTGACTTAAATATTTTGTTCATATAAAAACGTGTGTAGAGCACAGTGGTAGAGTACATGTAGGCTATGTTATGAAAAAAGTATCCATCGCTGCTGTAATTTTAAGGAAAATAAAAAAATATATATATTTCCTATCTATCCCTTGCTGCCACTGGAAAAATAAATAAATAAAATAAATTCCCTGCCGACCCATCACCTCAACTGACAACCAACAGGAACCAAACTTTATTTTTTTTTAGGCCCTGGCAGAGAGAATACTGACCATTTCCAGCTGTTTCTAAACACAGACTCCTCATGTCTAGAAAGGTAAAACCGGAAAATATCCTGCTCTGGCTAGCCAGACATGATCCAGTCTTCATGTTAAGAAGTAGCTTAAGACTGTCCGCACTGCCACAAATCTGATTTGGGCAAGTGATCAAGTCGGATTTGTGTGTCCAGACACCACCAACCTATCTGCATGGGTTGCTGTACTAACTGTATAGGTGTCGGTAAACAACTAGGCTTTCTGACGCAGAAGCATGAGAAATGGCCATCATCTCTCGATCTCCAAACCAATCGCACTCCCTGAAAAAGAGAGGATAGCTCTCAGCGAGACTCCCGCTGTATAAATAAATGTGTCCGAGCGATGCCAGGTTTATTTTCCCCTCCTGACACACACAGCGTCAAGTATACGGCAATGAACACAACTACTTCCGTTTATAGTCTTCAAAATACCCTGTTCTGTACTATAACTGTTACCTTCCAAATACAAGGCAACTCCATAAATTCCATAAAACAGCGAACATAAATGTAAAAAAAAAAAAAAAACAGTGCAGAACTCTTCGACGTTTGGCAGTGCAGCAGCTGAAGCCTGGAAAAGACGGGGATTTTTATTTTGAAAGTTATGACCAGAAAGTGGTGTATGTAACTCCGGCTGGCTTGACACTGATGCTTGTCCGCTCACCAGGTAGCCGCGGTGCTGAGAGGTAGTTGTGAAAAATAAATGTCGATAAAGAAGGAAGTACACATTCTTTCCTATTTCCAATGAGCACATGTTTGTTTCTATCTATGAAGTAGCTCCATTAGGAGTTAAGGTTACTAGGTGGTTGTTTCTGCCAGTGTTCGCCTGCAGCCTGTCTGCAAAAGACACTCTGAAATGCGCTTTTTGAGTGACCCGAGTGTCTGCAATGAAGACACACATCAGTCGAAAGCAGATTGGAATCCCATTTCAAACTACCTCCATATGTGGGTTGGGTCAAGTTGCAAAAAAATTGCTTTATTGCTGTTCACACTTAAAGGTTCTGTAAGTGATGTTTTTGTGTTAAAATAGGTCTAAAACAGCTCTCTATTCCATCAGGAATCACTATTATAGAGAATCTGATCTATGGCATTAGTGCCACAGACCAGACCCACAAGTTGTTGGGTCACCCACCCACTTTATCCAATCGGAAGGCAGGACTCCGCATGGAGGCGGTCCTCTATGTGCACATCCACAAATGGGAGGGGGACTGCTCCCTGATGTTTGGAAAACGGGACCTAAGAATCCAATCAAACTGGACAAATCGCTGACGGCACCTTTTAATCAAATCAATCTGGATACAATCTGGATAGGCCAAACATTGGATTTGGCCCACCAGTCTGAACAAGGCCTTAAGACAACCAACGGCGAAAAGGCGTGAACTTGTTGCCTTCAGTCAGCGTGTGATGCCATTTTGCTCAGAGAGAGATATGATTGCAGAGAAAATGTCTGCTACGTTGCATGCTGGTCTCCTGCGCCTGTGGGTGGAGAAATGTTCTCCCTGTATGATTGATTGCTGAACGTCTCTTGACGCAAAATGGCGGCTCTAGAAACAAGCCCTCGCCAGAGACGGTGGGATCTCAAAGCGAGACACCCCATCTTCCAGTCACCTCCTGTGCGTCACGTGGGTTTTGCCCCAGCCACGCCCACTTAGGAGACTTGCGGCAGGTCCTCAGTCCATTAGAGTCAATGGGAGGAGTGAATGTGATCACAGAAGGACAGGCCTACGTGGGCACAGCTCAGTCAAGACCCTCTAGAGCCCATGTGATGAAGCACATCACCAGTAAGCGTCCTTCAGTATCCGCTCCCCCAGACTGACTCACCTGACATTGCCGTGTGTCGGCCACGCTGCAGCGCCACTGGCACTGTGTGAAGAAATACACAACAAAATGGATCCAGAAATACAAGGCACATCACCAGTTGCTGTCTTAATGTGTTCTAGGGTGGATTCCTCCCTCAATTTTAACAGTTTCATTCCAAACTATGTTTTTAGAAAAAGTTTCTGCCTGAAATTCATAGCTTAATATTTAAAATACACATAATCAATCCTATCGTCTATAAAAATGTAAAAAATGTATCTTCAAAGCTCATAAGATGGCTATAACTGCAGTAATATTCATTTAGAGTTTAGAGCCAGCTATAATTTTGGAATGAAACACTGTTCAGTTTTCAGATAGAGGGAGTCTCTATGATCCAGTAATGCACTTTCTTTTTAAATACCAATTACTGTTACAATTTAATTTTGTCGCTCTTAAAAACGCCTTTGGAGCTCTTCTTATACATGACACAATCCTCATCGGTGGGGTGGGAAATTCTCATCAGCCAACAGCCAACTGCTGGTAAATTTTGGCTGTAGTTTAAGTTTGTCGACTCAACCAGACGCTTTGGCAGGAAACCCACCAGGATGTTATTTCCTGGTCCGGTTCTATCGCTAAAACCTAGTTGACTGGTTAAAAAAGTGAAAATGGCTGGTGTATTTTGAGATGTACCAGAACTCAATTTCCTGCTCTGGTGGGACAGTATGCTGATGATAGTCTGTCTTCTATATGGGTATAGTAGTAAGTACATGTAGGACATTATGCCATCTAAAAGACCCATGTGCCGGGGGACAAGTGTGATTTTCAGTGTGTCAATAACCACTTTGTTTGTGTGTGTGTGTGTGTGTGTGTGTGTGTGTGTGTGTGTGTGTGTGTGTGTGTGTGTGTGTGTGTAAATGCAATCTTTAGCGTCAGAGCGAGACGCGGTGGCATGTCTGTTAGCTGGGGCTGGGTAGAGCTGCCATAGTGGTTGGTTGGTGGTATCGGTGTCCATTTTTAAATGACTACACCAACTTTGTTCCCGCTCTGTCTGGTGCACATGCTAACGCTTTAGCTTTAGCTTGCTTGAACAGGCTTTTCTGAAATATTAGGAAAGTTGTAGATGACATAGCACAAGTTAAGGTTTGTCTCAAGTCAGCCGCGCAGCTGACAAATAAAATAATCTATGTGGGGGATGCACTGAGCCTTATACCATGACACCCCTCATACAACAGCAAGACATTATGGAATACAAGCACTTTGAAATATTAGCTTTAAAAAACAGTTCATTAATGGACAGACGGATGAGTGAGCAGAACTAAACTTACAGCGCTAAGGTTGGATGGTTAGTTATTTTTAGTCTTTAGTATTATGTTATTTTTAATATTTTTAATGTAAACTTGTCAGGTTTGTTTAGGGGATTCGTAGAATAGACATAAGATTTGACCAAAAAAATGATGACACTTTCAATAGCAGAAGATGAGGGAGGGAGTTAATCTAGGGGGGGCAACTAAAGTGTTTTGCTTTGTTGATTCATAATCACAACAGACTGATATCTTGTTTTCAGAAGTGATGAATCTTCAGAATGAAAACCAATTAGAAATTTGGATGACTGAAATGTTTATTTTCATACTTTGGATAAAAGCTAGGAGCTTGCGATTACTGGACATACTCGTGTGCCAGTGTTAACATGTGCACTGGATGGAGAAAGCTTTTCTACTGGAGAGACAGAAATGATTTTGGTGCCAATCGTTGTTGAATTGCGTCGTGGGTAAAGAGATGAATGGGCAAAAAAACAAAAAGCAGTCCTAATGTGGAAAACATGCTACAGCGCTGGAAGCGTGCCGGCCGGCGCAGCTGGCGTGCACCCACCCCCCCACCCCCCGATAATGTGACTCAGCGCAGCTGATGCAAACAGTGCAAGTATAAGTCGATGGCGAGCCAACGGGACAGAGTGAAAGCTATTACCGAGTATATGCACTATTCTCTCCTTGGGCCTGACTTCTAGTCATTGGAAATCCTAATGAAATCACACAATTTACTCATTTTGCTGGGGACTCCCCTGCGACCACCCTCGTCAAGCTGGCGTTTGCGTGTGTAGGTCTAGGTGCCGTCGGCAAGGCTCCAAGTGGAGGCCGACGTCGGAGCGTGTTCCAAGCTTAAGTGTTGTTCTCGTTAAGTTTAAGGGGCATTTGTAGGGAATCAAATGACCTCTGGTCTGATTCTGTCTATAGAATACTTCATCATATGAATGAAACCTGTTTTCATTAAGCAACAAAGGGATCTATATAAGAGAAGCATTCAAGAGAATATCAGAAACTGCAATCAAAACATGTCCTGCAATACAAAACATCATTATTATTGTTGTTCTTTTTGGCAGTGCCCTTTCTTTAGTCATCGGCGTTGAAACACTGACACGGATTCTATCCGTGTCATATTTGTTATGGTACTTTAAAACAAGTGAAATCTCTTAGGAGTCTTGTGATGCAATAGCTGTAACCTGCTTGCTTGCCCACTGCCACTAAATACCCGTCAGCCAAAAAAATTCCTACAAACTGCGTAGAAGTGAATGGGGGAGGATGATGATGTCATGTGTTTGTGTGTGTGTGTGACCTCATAGAAGTGAATGGGGGATGATGATGTCATGTGTTTGTGTGTGTGTACTGATGCTGTCACCAGAACGATGTCTGTCTGTCGGTCCATCTGTCCGCTGTTGTACTTTGCCGTACTGTGTATTTTCAAAAGTCAGCACAAACAAGCACAGTTTTTTGCAAAGTGAGCGCTTCTGTCTGAATCTAGCTGTAGATCTGTGGTGTGTTTCTGTCTGAATCTAGCTGTAGATCTGTGGTGTGTTTCGCAGATTTGTAACCAACAGTTGAATCGTTGAAACGATTACAACACTGACGTGACGGACATTTCTCCCTGCAGTGTGTAAAGAAAAGTGCGCATTCTTTGTGGATATCTGCAATTTTTGTATATACCGTATATTTTGGTAACACTTTATTATAGCACTTATTCCAGTATATTAGCATGTGTTTAACGTATAGAAAGGCGTTTGTAACACAGTAACAATATGTAAAAAAAAAAAAAAAAAATGTAATGTTACATGAGATACATTGTGATTTTGGGTCAGTAGCCTATTGGCAAAATTTTGCTGGTGGCTCGAAAGTATTCAAGCTACATCATCACATCGAAGACAAAATACGTGGAGATTTTCATTAAACAAAGTATTACTGTGTAGGTACAATACTTTCCCACAGTGAATACACGTTAATACAGTGGCATAAGGTGTAAAGTGTTACCTTTTCTTTAAAACCATAACATTTGTATCATATAAATTGTAATATATGAAGAAAAGTAGCCCATTTGGCTTTATAGTGTTTGCAGCGTTTTATTGGCCTTTATAACTTGATGAGGTTGGTCTTGCATTTCTGTTTTCATTTCATTTTGTGCAAAATCCTTTTCAGTGCTTCACTGTACCGCTGTCAGAGGTTTTGAATTCACCTATAACTGATCGAGATGCGTGTCGGACTCGGTCGAGTTCATTTTCTTATTTACACCAGGGATGACTCATTTGATTTTTCACTTCTTTGTTTCTCAGTTGAACGGTCCAAATTGCTATATCCATTTTGGGAAC
The DNA here is from genome assembly GCF_964638095.1 of Poromitra crassiceps. NCBI lineage: Eukaryota > Metazoa > Chordata > Actinopteri > Beryciformes > Melamphaidae > Poromitra > Poromitra crassiceps. Next base: position 18,185,801 of record NC_139635.1, read on the forward strand.
AAATAATATTGAAGTTGTTCTTAAATACCCCTAAAATATAGAGAATACACTCTAAAACAAGCGCAAACCTTTTAAGACATGGTGCCACTTTTCCCTCACCCACCCATCGCCAACCACCACCCATATCCCCCTAGGCACTAATCCTACCCACCCCTCGAATCCCGACTCACTAGCACCTTCCTATCCCGAGCTACGCCCTTTAACCTCTCTAGCACCTTCCTATCCCTAGCTACGCCCTTTAACCTCTCTAGCACCTTCCTATCCCTAGCTACGCCCTTTAACCTCTCTAGCACCTTCCTATCCCTAGCTACGCCCTTTAACCTCTCTAGCACCTTCCTATCCCTAGCTACGCCCTTTAACCTCTCTAGCACCTTCCTATCCCTAGCTACGCCCCTTTAACCTCTCTAGCACCTTCCTATCCCTAGCTACGCCCTTTAACCTCTCTAGCACCTTCCTATCCCGAGCTACGCCCTTTAACCTCTCTAGCACCTTCCTATCCCTAGCTACGCCCTTTAACCTCTCTAGCACCTTCCTATCCCTAGCTACGCCCCTTTAACCTCTCTAGCACCTTCCTATCCCTAGCTACGCCCTTTAACCTCTCTAGCACCTTCCTATCCCTAGCTACGCCCTTTAACCTCTCTAGCACCTTCCTATCCCTAGCTACGCCCTTTAACCTCTCTAGCACCTTCCTATCCCTAGCTACGCCCTTTAACCTCTCTAGCACCTTCCTATCCCTAGCTACGCCCTTTAACCTCTCTAGCACCTTCCTATCCCTAGCTACGCCCTTTAACCTCTCTAGCACCTTCCTATCCCGAGCTATGCCCCTTTAACCTCTCTAGCACCTTCCTATCCCTAGCTACGCCCTTTAACCTCTCTAGCACCTTCCTATCCCTAGCTACGCCCTTTAACCTCTCTAGCACCTTCCTATCCCTAGCTACGCCCCTTTAACCTCTCTAGCACCTTCCTATCCCGAGCTACGCCCTTTAACCTCTCTAGCACCTTCCTATCCCTAGCTACGCCCTTTAACCTCTCTAGCACCTTCCTATCCCTAGCTACGCCCTTTAACCTCTCTAGCACCTTCCTATCCCTAGCTACGCCCTTTAACCTCTCTAGCACCTTCATATCCCTAGCTACGCCCTTTAACCTCTAGCACCTTCCTATCCCTAGCTACGCCCTTTAACCTCTCTAGCACCTTCCTATCCCTAGCTACGCCCCTTTAACCTCTCTAGCACCTTCCTATCCCGAGCTACGCCCTTTAACCTCTCTAGCACCTTCCTATCCCTAGCTATGCCCTTTAACCTCTCTAGCACCTTCCTATCCCTAGCTACGGCCCTTTAACCGCTAAACTCACTCAACGTTTATGACAGCAATCTGGCAACACAGTTTATTTCGGCACCTAAATAGACTCTGGGACAGCCATACTTTTTTTTTAGCTTCCTGTACAGCGCGGATCTTCCGCCCGGGACTTCTACTTCCACGCAGCGGTGCCTTTTAAAAACATAGATTGCGTTGCTTTTATTTTGAATGCGAAACGTCAAAATTGGTATATATTCACTATCGTTCAGGACCGGAACTTTTATATTCGCCGGTACAACAACAGCGGCACTGCGCGGAGGTGGAAGTCCCGTGCGGAAGATTTGCACTATACAGGAAGCCTAAAAAAAAGTCGTCTGGCCCGACGCCGTGGTAAAAAATGTACGCTTTCAACTGCAGGCTCTTTAAATGAAAATTGGAGCTTAAAGCAACAGTCTCCATAGGAAACTCTTTCCTTCAATCTGTTCCTATCTCATTTGTTTGACAGAAGCACAAGTCGTCATCCCTGGTTTAAGTGACACGACAGGAGGAAATCTCAAAAGCTGTGTGTGTGTGTGTGTGAATACCGATCTTTAGTTTGCTGATAGGCTGTTTTCTTCTTAGCACACAGTTTGAAACAAGTTCCACTGCACTCGAGTGTATTTTATACGACTCTGAGCCAGTTACATGTTCAGAACTCGCCTGTTCTCACTGAATGTTCACGATGCTCACACTTTAACGTTCACGTAAATCACATCGTCACCAATCGCCGGACATCTCACTCTGAAGCTCCACGCCTTGTCAAAACTGTGGCTACTTGGTGTTAACAGTGTTTTGTGTGAGGGCAGCGGTTTATGTACAAGACCAACAGCACAGACTCTCAGTTCTCTCACAGGAATCTTGTTGTGTTGATTAAGCAGTGGTTGTGTGAGATTTAGCTATGTAATAAGGGACAAGCACCTACTTGTCAAATCAAAATAAACCGTTTGTGCTGTTTCATTCTTCGTGGTTGCCTTTCTTGTTGGCGTCATATTTGGTCAGTGTACTAAAAGATGGTGGGCTGGTTCAAAATGAGCTGTGTCAATGGCGAGAAGCAACTATTTGACAATCCTGACTGGTTCATTTGAACATTCCCTCCTTGAGTTCAGTTTGCCATCAAATAAAGGCACAGAGACACCTGGAAAGGCGATTTAGCCCTTTAACCAGCAAAATGCAAAGTAGAATCTAATCCGAACCAACTATACAGGAAACTAATCTAATCCGAACCAACTATACAGAAAACTAATCCACATGTAATCTGAACCAACTACAGTATACAGGAAACTAATCTGAATCAACTATACAGGAAACGAATCTAATCTGAACCGACTATACAGAAAACGAATCTACATGTAATCTCAACCAACTATACAGGAAACTCAAATCTGAACCAACTATACAGGAAACGAATCTAATCTGAACCGACTATACAGGAAACTAATTTAATCTGAACCGACTATACAGGAAACTATAATCTAATCTGAACCGACTATAGACTACAGGAAACTATAATCTAATCTAATCTGAACCGACTATACAGGAAACTAATCTAATCTGAACCAACTATAGGCTACAGGAAATTAATCTAATCTGAACCGACTATACAGGAAACTATAATCTAATCTGAACCGACTATACAAGAAACTATAATCTAATCTGAACCGACTATACAGGAAACTATAATCTAATCTGACCCAACTATACAGGAAACTAATCTAATCTGAACCAATTTTACAGGAAACCAATCTAATCTGAACCGACTATATAGGAAACTATAATCTAATCTGAACCGACTATACAGGAAACTATAATCTAATCTGACCCAACTATACAGGAAACTAATCTAATCTGAACCAATTTTACAGGAAACCAATCTAATCTGAACCGACTATATAGGAAACTATAATCTAATCTGAACCGACTATACAGGAAACTATAATCTAATCTGACCCAACTATACAGGAAACTAATCTAATCTGAACCAATTTTACAGGAAACCAATCTAATCTGAACCGACTATATAGGAAACTATAATCTAATCTGAACCGACTATACAGGAAACTATAATCTAATCTGAACCGACTATACAGGAAACTAATCTAATTTGAACCAACTATACAGAAAACCAGGCCAAAAACACTTAGAAGGCAAAGACTCATGCTTGGAAAACATTAGCCTAGCAGAACAAACTGCAATGGCCTGATGCTCACGTTTTGAATGGTATGAACACCAGAGAAAGTTACAGGATTGTCCAGTGAACAAGTCCATGGTTAAAGTTACAAGATGACAGGTTACTGTCCAGTCAACAAGCTGTTTGTCCACCATGCTTAAAGTTACAGGATGACAGGTTACTTACTGTCCAGTGAACAAGTCCACCATGCTTAAAGTTACAGGATGACAGGTTATTGTCCAGTGAACAAGTCCACCATGCTTAAAGTTACAGGATGACAGGTTATTGTCCAGTGAACAAGTCCACCATGCTTAAAGTTACAGGATGACAGGTTATTGTCCAGTGAACAAGTCCACCATGCTTAAAGTTACAGGATGACAGGTTATTGTCCAGTGAACAAGTCCACCATGCTTAAAGTTACAGGATGACAGGTTACTTACTGTCCAGTGAACAAGTCCACCATGCTTAAAGTTACAGGATGACAGGTTACTTACTGTCCAGTGAACAAGTCCACCATGCTTAAAGTTACAGGATGACAGGTTACTTACTGTCCAGTGAACAAGTCCACCATGCTTAAAGTTACAGGATGACAGGTTACTTACTGTCCAGTGAACAAGTCCACCATGCTTAAAGTTACAGGATGACAGGTTACTTACTGTCCAGTGAACAAGTCCACCATGCTTAAAGTTACAGGATGACAGGTTACTTACTGTCCAGTGAACAAGTCCATGCTTAAAGTTACAGGATGACAGGTTACTTACTGTCCAGTGAACAAGTCCATGCTTAAAGTTACAGGATGACAGGTTACTTACTGTCCAGTGAACAAGTCCATGCTTAAAGTTACAGGATGACAGGTTACTTACTGTCCAGTGAACAAGTCCATGCTTAAAGTTACAGGATGACAGGTACTTACTGTCCAGTGAACAAGTCCACCATGCTTAAAGTTACAGGATGACAGGTTACTTACTGTCCAGTGAACAAGTCCATGCTTAAAGTTACAGGATGACAGGTTACTTACTGTCCAGTGAACAAGTCCACCATGCTTAAAGTTACAGGATGACAGGTTATTGTCCAGTGAACAAGTCCACCATGCTTAAAGTTACAGGATGACAGGTTATTGTCCAGTGAACAAGTCCACCATGCTTAAAGTTACAGGATGACAGGTTATTGTCCAGTGAACAAGTCCACCATGCTTAAAGTTACAGGATGACAGGTTACTTACTGTCCAGTGAACAAGTCCACCATGCTTAAAGTTACAGGATGACAGGTTACTTACTGTCCAGTGAACAAGTCCACCATGCTTAAAGTTACAGGATGACAGGTTACTTACTGTCCAGTGAACAAGTCCACCATGCTTAAAGTTACAGGATGACAGGTTACTTACTGTCCAGTGAACAAGTCCATGCTTAAAGTTACAGGATGACAGGTTACTTACTGTCCAGTGAACAAGTCCATGCTTAAAGTTACAGGATGACAGGTTACTTACTGTCCAGTGAACAAGTCCATGCTTAAAGTTACAGGATGACAGGTTACTTACTGTCCAGTGAACAAGTCCATGCTTAAAGTTACAGGATGACAGGTACTTACTGTCCAGTGAACAAGTCCACCATGCTTAAAGTTACAGGATGACAGGTTACTTACTGTCCAGTGAACAAGTCCATGCTTAAAGTTACAGGATGACAGGTTACTTACTGTCCAGTGAACAAGTCCACCATGCTTAAAGTTACAGGATCAGGTTACTGTCCAGTGAACAAGTCCACCATGCTTAAAGTTACAGGATCAGGTTACTGTCCAGTGAACAAGTCCACCATGCTTAAAGTTACAGGATCAGGTTACTGTCCAGTGAACAAGTCCACCATGCTTAAAGTTACAGGATCAGGTTACTGTCCAGTGAACAAGTCCACCATGCTTAAAGTTACAGGATCAGGTTACTGTCCAGTGAACAAGTCCACCATGCTTAAAGTTACAGGATCAGGTTACTGTCCAGTGAAAGAAAACAAAACTGTAGGTGTAATTGCACCTGAAGTTGGTTTGATTCTTCTCCCTTGTAGCCTACTGATAATCTTGTAACCTATTGATAATCTTGAATTTGGCTCTTCTTGAAGACCCAATGAGTTTATGAATTGACGATGCAGTTTGAATATCAGGCTAATAATCTTGTACATATTCATGAGTCAGGTCGATACGAGCTGTGCTGTTTCAGTAGCCTATAGCTACATACAAACCAACTTAACTTTCCACCATTTTTTGTGTCCAAATCTTAACGGTCGAATGTTATGCACTATGTAGTAGTGCCTTAAAAATTCCCACTATGCAACAGGTAATGTAGTGTCCCCATCCTCCCTATGAAAGTGACTACATGTGTGATAGTATGTAAAGGAGAGATTGAAATGTAATGAACTTCCAAACTGCAACCTGAGCTACAAATATTCGCAAAACATTTTCAATCCCTGTCATGACTCTTGACTTGAGCAGCCATTGTTATGCACCTCCACTGAATTGTCTGCAGCTCTGAAAACAATTTAATTAAGTATTTGTACTTAGTTAAACTAGGTACAAATACTTAATTAATATGATTTTCAGGTATCTGTTACTGAGTATTTATTTTTCTTTTCTGGCCAACTTTTTACTTTATTCTCTACAATTTTACACAAATATTTCTACTCCTTACATTTTCAGAACAGGCTAAAGTTACTTTAGCCTGATGATGTAATGTTGTCTGTCTCTCTCATCTTGTGCTCTCCCATCTTTCACGCATTATGTGCACCTTTATTGTGAAAAAACCATATCACACAAATTATTAATTTAATAAGTATAGTCTTTATACATGTTAAAACATGTTTGGAGGGGAACTAAGTTGAATAGTCTTTGAATCCTACTACTTTACAGTAATTGGAGGCGTGTCTGTATCTGTCCAGAGTTGCAAGACCACCCGTTGGTCCGGTCGCCTCCAAAATTCGCCATAACAGGGGTCTCGCAGAAATCTGGTTCGGGGGGGAAATGCCCCCAACGGGAAGCTACAGCAATACTTTGTGTATTGTACACCTTCACACTCATAGACATTGTGAAGCTACAGCAATACTTTGTGTATTGTACACCTTCACACTCATAGACATTGTGAAGCTACAGCAATACTTTGTGTATTGTACACCTTCACACTCATAGACATTGTGAAGCTACAGCAATACTTTGTGTATTGTACACCTTCACACTCATACACATTGTGAAGCTACAGCAATACTTTGTGTATTGTACACCTTCACACTCATACACATTGTGAAGCTACAGCAATACTTTGTGTATTGTACACCTTCACACTCATACACATTGTGAAGCTACAGCAATACTTTGTGTATTGTACACCTTCACACTCATAGACATTGTGAAGCTACAGCAATACTTTGTGTATTGTACACCTTCACACTCATAGACATTGTGAAGCTACAGCAATACTTTGTGTATTGTACACCTTCACACTCATACACATTGTGAAGCTACAGCAATACTTTGTGTATTGTACACCTTCACACTCATACACATTGTGAAGCTACAGCAATACTTTGTGTATTGTACACTTTCACACTCATACACATTGTGAAGCTACAGCAATACTTTGTGTATTGTACACCTTCACACTCATAGACATTGTGAAGCTACAGCAATACTTTGTGTATTGTACACCTTCACACTCATACACATTGTGAAGCTACAGCAATACTTTGTGTATTGTACACCTTCACACTCATATACATTGTGAAGCTACAGCAATACTTTGTGTATTGTACACCTTCACACTCATAGACATTGTGAAGCTACAGCAATACTTTGTGTATTGTACACCTTCACACTCATACACATTGTGAAGCTACAGCAATACTTTGTGTATTGTACACCTTCACACTCATACACATTGTGAAGCTACAGCAATACTTTGTGTATTGTACACCTTCACACTCATACACATTGTGAAGCTACAGCAATACTTTGTGTATTGTACACCTTCACACTCATACACATTGTGAAGCTACAGCAATACTTTGTGTATTGTACACCTTCACACTCATACACATTGTGAAGCTACAGCAATACTTTGTGTATTGTACACCTTCACACTCATACACATTGTGAAGCTACAGCAATACTTTGTGTATTGCTGTAGCTTCACACTCATACACATTGTGAAGCTACAGCAATACTTTGTGTATTGTACACCTTCACACTCATACACATTGTGAAGCTACAGCAATACTTTGTGTATTGTACACCTTCACACTCATAGACATTGTGAAGCTACAGCAATACTTTGTGTATTGTACACCTTCACACTCATAGACATTGTGAAGCTACAGCAATACTTTGTGTATTGTACACCTTCACACTCATACACATTGTGAAGCTACAGCAATACTTTGTGTATTGTACACCTTCACACTCATACACATTGTGAAGCTACAGCAATACTTTGTGTATTGTACACTTTCACACTCATACACATTGTGAAGCTACAGCAATACTTTGTGTATTGTACACCTTCACACTCATAGACATTGTGAAGCTACAGCAATACTTTGTGTATTGTACACCTTCACACTCATACACATTGTGAAGCTACAGCAATACTTTGTGTATTGTACACCTTCACACTCATACACATTGTGAAGCTACAGCAATACTTTGTGTATTGTACATCTTCACACTCATAGACATTGTGAAGCTACAGCAATAATACTTTGTGTATTGTACACCTTCACACTCATACACATTGTGAAGCTACAGCAATACTTTGTGTATTGTACACCTTCACACTCATACACATTGTGAAGCTACAGCAATACTTTGTGTATTGTACACCTTCACACTCATACACATTGTGAAGCTACAGCAATACTTTGTGTATTGTACACCTTCACACTCATAGACATTGTGAAGCTACAGCAATACTTTGTGTATTGCTGTAGCTTCACACTCATACACATTGTGAAGCTACACCAATACTTTGTGTATTGTACACCTTCACACTCATAGACATTGTGAAGCTACAGCAATACTTTGTGTATTGCTGTAGCTTCACACTCATACACATTGTGAAGCTACAGCAATACTTTGTGTATTGTACACCTTCACACTCATACACATTGTGAAGCTACAGCAATACTTTGTGTATTGTACACCTTCACACTCATACACATTGTGAAGCTACAGCAATACTTTGTGTATTGTACACCTTCACACTCATAGACATTGTGAAGCTACAGCAATACTTTGTGTATTGTACACCTTCACACTCATAGACATTGTGCATCTCTGTTTGTGGGGTGCTGCTTTGGAATGGCTTGGACGAAATGATCAAAAGGAGTAATCATATAGGAAATTTCAAAAGAATCTATAAACTATCAATCATGGACATGTATAAGAGAGAGCTTGAAAAATGAGTATTGCACTTAGTATATTTTATTTTACATTTCGTAGCATTAAGTTGGATTGCCTATGGTAGGCTCTCTGTTTTGTATTGTAAAGCAGCTATTATTATTTAAACCTTATTTAATGAAGTAGTAAGGAGGGGCAGGACTAGATAAGCATGGCTTCTTTCTGTCCCTTCTCGGACATATAATATGTTGTTTTGTAAATGAATGTGTTTTTAATTTCTGTTCGAGACAAATAAAAAATTAAATTCAATTCAATTCAAGCTACAGCAATATTTTGTGTA
>NC_139635.1:18200009-18212509 GCF_964638095.1 Poromitra crassiceps
TTGGGCAAGTTACTTTCAAAATGTAATAGACTACATATTACTAGTTACTTTCATTTGAAAGTAATAAGTTACTTTACAATATTACTTTCTGTGTAGAGTAACTCGTTACTTATTACACTACTTTTGCATTACTTTTACCAAAACAACAGCAGCAGCAGAATGACATCGCCGCCCCGGAACCATCCCGAAAACTAATTTCAACCGCCTTGAAGTCAGTGTAAACAATCCAAAATTCTAAATTTTATTATTTTCCTTTGTTATTGTCATCTATAGTGCTTATTTGCATAAAAACACACAGTTTGATTAGGAAATGATTGTATCTTTTTAAAATATGTCCTTTGATTTAATAAAATGTAACTCAATTTGTAACTTGAGTTACTTGACAAATTAACTGGTATAATATTACTGAAATCCTATAAGTAATAAGTTATATTACTGAGTTACTGCTAAAAGTAATATATTACATGTAATATGTTACTTTTGTAATGAGTTACCCCCAACACTGGTAACACACACACACACACGGTCACACGCTGGCGTGGAAGTGGCCCATCTCTGGAGCTTTTCTGGCCCAGCTTCCCAGCCCTCCGTCCTGCAGAGCGACGGCAAACTGCTGCCTGGCCCTCTGGTAGCGTGTGGCGGCCATCTTGGCGCCAGAGTACCTCTGGTAGCGTGTTGTGGCCATCTTGGAGCCAGAGTACGTCCTCACGGAGGGTCCTGCACCCGACACGTGAGCGCTCAGCTGAGAGAGAGAGAGAGGGGGGGGGGGGAAGTGTCAGGTCAAATGTATTTGTTTTGAGAAAACAATGAGACAAATATAGATGTAAACAAGAAATCCCGTAGGGATTTGTCTAAAAAAAACAGTTACAAGTACAGATTCATAAATGTTGAGTATCTACAAGTCTTACACTTTATATTAGGGTTGTGCCGATTGGCGATCGGATCGTATGTTGCCGACTCAATGGCTGAATTGACGATTGATTTTCCCTAGCCGATGTCGATCGACCCGCCCCGCCACCCCAGCATGTATGTGTGCATGTCAGTCAGTGGCCCCGCCCCCCCACCCCAGCATGTACAGTATGTGTGCATGTCAGTCAGTGGAGTGCAGTGTGTGTGTGTGTGTGTGTGTGTGTGTATGTGTGTGTTGTTCAGGCTATTTGTCAGTGAATGAATGCTACTACTCTATATTTAAACATGTTTCTGATGTCCGCAATTAGCCTTGTTAATAAAATCTTTAATTACAAACCTGTTTGCTGTCGCTTTTGTCCTTTGATCTGCTCATCTCATCTCTTTTCTTTTTTTCTCTCTCTCGTTCTCCACACATGCTACCTGGCCTGCATGATGCTCACCAGCTCAATAAGAGTATGGAATGGATATGATTAAAGATAAGATACTATTGTTCAACTGAACATGAGATGTGGGGCGGGGCTTGCGATGACATCGTGCATTGGCGATGTCAAAGGATGGCGATTGGACGATCTGACTGTGGTCAAGATCGCGCAACTCTATCCTGGAATGTATTGAAATTGCATGCGCCCTCCTGTGGATGCGTGCGCCATAACTCCACACAGACTTGCCAAAAATGCTCATGAACAACTTAAATTAGGAAAAAATGAACCCCCCCCCCCATTATATAATAATATTATAAAATATAATATTATAAAACAATACTCTAAATCAGGGGTGCCCAAATTATTTCCCATGAAGGGCCAAAACTCAATCTGGGTGGAGGGCCGAGGGCCAAAAATAAACGTTGTGGAATTACATTAAAATGTATTGTGTTTTATAGAAAATTAACATTCTAAATCTAAAATAACATTTCAATATAATAATCTACTTTTTATCTGTTTGGTAATTGTAATAATTTGCAATTGGTTATATATATTTAAAAAAACATCTGCATTTGTGAGGAGCTTAAACATTTAATCAGTAAACACCCAGTTAAAAACAGTTGTATTTTCCACCTTTGTAATCAAGAGAGAAATTTGACTTAATTCACAACTTGAAAAATCCTCAAGGTACTTTGAAAATCAGTTCCGTAGTGGCGACGTATATTGTACTCTTTCAAAACAGCCACTCTCTGTCTGCAAATGAGACAAACCGCTGTTGAATTTACTTCGGTAAAAAAATACTCGTCTTGCCACTCCGTCCTAAACTTTCTTTTGTCAGTGTGCCACTGCCGTGATGATGATCTGTCCATCTTGCTGAGCTGGTGTAAAGCCAGTGACTGGGGAGGGATCAAATATCAGAGCTCACCCCCCAATCAGCCAACCAATCAGGAGCAATCAATCCTCAGATAGCAATGCCTCACACCCGTGTGATAGAGTCGGGGAGAGAGAATACCAGCTGCACAAAATTAACGTTAATCGTAGATAGAAGAGTCCCGACATCTCCATTCAGGCGCGGACTGCATAATCGGGCACGTCGGGCAACTGCCCGGTGGCCTGGCCTTTTTTTTACCCCCAAATCAAAAAAAAAAGGGCCCCAAATTGGGCACCACTGCTCTAAATAAGACTCATATTATGAGTCTTATTTAGAGTATTGTTTTTCATGTAGACTCAGTAGCTGTCTGTCCCACCTGTTGCTGGAGGCCCTGCCAGCGGCCGAACAGGGAGCGGCTGCACAGGTGTGAGGGCGTGCCACACTCCCTCCTCCGGCCGGTGGAGGTGCAGACCTCCTCCAGAGCCGCGTCTCCGGAGCTCCAGTTCACACTCAGGCTGGGCGACCTCCCGTCTGACCGCACTTCACTGGTCCTGCTCACACCTGCACACAGACACAAGACACAAGACGCACGCTGTGAGGAGCTCCTGTTCACACTCAGGCTGGGCGACCTCCCGTCTGACCGCACCTCGAGGACATCTGTCACTGTCACATTCTCATGCATTTGGTCACCTAAAACAAAACAAACGTACATTTCAGTTTGAATGTGTCAATCAACCACTAAGTTTGGGTTGGGGGTATGTGTCCTGGTCGGGGTGGAAGCTCCCCCTGTCGGGTGAAAAGAAACGGCTGGCAACTGCGCATGTGTCGGAGGAAGCATGGATCTAGTCTCGGCTCTCCCCAGATCGGCAGAGGGTGGAGCAGCGACCGGGGCAGCCAATAGGGCACCAAATGGGGGGGGGGGGGGGGGGTCTGAAAAAATAATAATTTTCTTATTAATAATTATTATTATATTATAAAAAGGCAGCAGTTCAGGGTTAGTGCCTGAAAGTGGAGGGAAGAGGAGGGAAATAAGAAAATCATATACAGGGAAGAGAGATCTTTATAACATTACATTAAGAATGAACTCATCATGAAGACCACTAGTGGTGAGAGTTTGTAGTGTGTGTATCCAGTAGGCTTCACGTTGCTTGAGCAGAAGATCAAGATCACCACCTCTTTTGGGCAGGCGAACTTTGTCTCTAGCCTACAAGTAACTTTGTCTCTAGCCTACAAGTAACTTTGTCTCTAGCCTACAAGTAACTTTGTCTCTAGCCTACAAGTAACTTTGTCTCTAGCCTACAAGTAACTTTGTCTCTAGCCTACAAGTAACTTTCTCTCTAGCCCAGTGGTTCTCAAATGGGGTCCGCGGGCCGCCAGGGGTCCGTGGCACTTTGCCAGGGGGTCCGCGAAAAGTTTTCAGGTAATTTTTTTCTTTTTTTCTTTTTTTAAATAAAAAATAAAAATAAAATGCTACATGTTACTTATTCCTTCTCAAACTACTTCCTACATGGTGCTAGTTAGTTACTTGTAGGCTAGAGAGAAAGTTACTTGTAGGCTAGAGCAGAGGTTCTCAAATGTTTTTCAGCCAAGGACCCCTTACAAGATAGAAAATATCCGGGGGACCCCCTCATTCTGATTTGTGATTTTGGGCTAAGCTTAATTGTTTCCACGGTAACGTGCTTGACTTTTAATTTGATAGGTTTGTTATTAGAATGTAATCCATGAACCATTTTAGATTTAAAGCATAAACTATTTTCGTTGAACTATGAAGATTTTGCAAAAAAAAAATTTTATTACATTACATTTACATTACGTCATTTAGCAGACGCTTTTGTTTTGTCCAAAGCGACTTACAATATCACAATTTGTCAACAGTACAGAAAACCACTATGCAACACAATCAATGACAGCCAAGATATTTTGATAGACTAGCACCATGTAGGAAGTAGTTTGAGAAGGAATAATTAACATGTCGCATTTTATTTTTATTTTTTATAAAAAAAATAAAAAAAAATACCTGAAAAACTTACATACCTCTCATACCTGAAAACTTTTTGCGGACCCCCTGGCAAAGTGCCACGGACCCCTGGGGGTCCGCGGACCCCCATTTGAGAACCACTGCACTAAGCACAGCGACCGCAATGACAATTTCCATTTGGAATTTGACTTATCAGTGTCTGACCACTGACCTAAAAATATGGACAGAGCTATCCTATTGATTTTGGGCTCCTACTTTGAGTTGAAACGTTGGCCGTCGCCATCTTTATCTTTCGTCAGCAGAGTGGGAGGGAATGGGCTGAGTCCTTATGCAGCTGACATGAGATGGGGGTTTCCCAGAGCCGCAGCTCCGCCTGCTATTGGTCCGCGATCGGCAAGCTGCGTGATCACTGGACAGGGGATCTGTCAATCACTCCCTTTTCTATCATCTATTTTACTCCAGACGAGAGAGTTATATAAGAAATTACCCCCCTACAGTTGTTATGAAAAGGTGAAATTAGCTATATAAGGAGGGATGTCAGGTGGAACTTATAGGCGAGCAGCAGTGAATGTGGGCTGTAGGGGGAGGCCAGGTGTAACTTACAGGCGAGCAGCAGTGGGTGTGGGCTGTAGGGGGAGGTCAGGTGTAACTTACAGGTGAGCAGCAGTGGGTGTGGGCTGTAGGGGGAGGTCAGGTGTAACTTACAGGTGAGCAGCAGTGGGTGTGGGCTGTAGGGGGAGGTCAGGTGTAACTTACAGGCGAGCAGCAGTGGGTGTGGGCTGTAGGGGGAGGTCAGGTGTAACTTACAGGTGAGCAGCAGTTGGTGTGGGCTGTAGGGGGAGGCCAGGTGTAACTTACAGGTGAGCAGCAGTGGGTGTGGGCTGTAGGGGGAGGTCAGGTGTAACTTATAGGCGAGCAGCAGTTGGTGTGGGCTGTAGGGGGAGGTCAGGTGTAACTTACAGGCGAGCAGCAGTGGGTGTGGGCTGTAGGGGGAGGTCAGGTGTAACTTACAGGTGAGCAGCAGTTGGTGTCGGCTGTAGGGGGAGGTCAGGTGTAACTTACAGGCGAGCAGCAGTTGGTGTGGGCTGTAGGGGGAGGGCAGGTGTAACTTACAGGTGAGCAGCAGTGGGTGTGGGGGGGGGGGGCAGGTGTAACTTACAGGCGAGCAGCAGTTGGTGTGGGCTGTAGGGGGAGGTCAGGTGTAACTTACAGGCGAGCAGCAGTTGGTGTGGGCTGTAGGGGGAGGGCAGGTGTAACTTACAGGTGAGCAGCAGTTGGTGTGGGCTGTAGGGGGAGGGCAGGTGTAACTTACAGGTGAGCAGCAGTTGGTGTGGGCTGTAGGGGGAGGGCAGGTGTAACTTACAGGCGAGCAGCAGTTGGTGTGGGGGGGGGGGCAGGTGTAACTTACAGGCGAGCAGCAGTGGGTGTGGGGGGGGGGGGGCAGGTGTAACTTACAGGCGAGCAGCAGTGGGTGTGGGGGGGGGGGCAGGTGTAACTTACAGGCGAGCAGCAGTTGGTGTGGGGGGGGCAGGTGTAACTTACAGGTGAGCAGCAGTGGGTGTGGGGGGGGGGGGGGCAGGTGTAACTTACAGGTGAGCAGCAGTGGGTGTGGGGGGGGGGGCAGGTGTAACTTACAGGCGAGCAGCAGTTGGTGTGGGCTGTAGGGGGAGGTCAGGTGTAACTTACAGGCGAGCAGCAGTTGGTGTGGGCTGTAGGGGGAGGGCAGGTGTAACTTACAGGCGAGCAGCAGTTGGTGTGGGCTGTAGGGGGAGGGCAGGTGTAACTTACAGGTGAGCAGCAGTGGGTGTGGGGGGGGGGGTCAGGTGTAACTTACAGGCGAGCAGCAGTGGGTGTGGGCGGTAGGGGGAGGGCAGGTGGTGGATGTGTCCGAGGCGGCGGGCCAGCGCGCGGCCCAGGTGGCCCGTGTGGGACAGCGTCCCCACCGTCAGGCTGTGCAGGTACACCGGCTCCAGCAGCTGGGACAGCAGCGCCCCCTGGAGGCCCAGGACGCTCCACCTGGTGAGGAAACCATAGGGAACAAGAACGTCACCACCATCAAATCCAGCGGTGGAAAGGATACTAAAATATCCTACTCAAGTAGAAGTACTGTTACAGCACTTTACGCATGTTTTACTACTTACTAACTAAACCGAACCAAACCAACATTTAGAGCGAAACTGGACATCTGCTATTGGCTGGTGTTTGGTGCCAGGTGATGTCACCACCCGCTGTACTGTAGAAGGTGACATTAGGTGTGAGTGGATTTGCCTGAAAAAGGTTGGTCATGGGCCAACTTAAGGGCGGGACATACTCCAGGCGCGCTCCCAGACGCGAGGGCCGCGCCGCCAAGATGACGTCCTCGCGGTGGGGGGGGGGGCGAGGCCTCCGCAGCCGTAAGCGCGTGTCGCCAGATTTTTCTAGCAGTGCGCCGCATCGCTTTGCAGGGAGACGATAGATCCATGGGAGAGACAGGAAGAGAAATGAAATGAAGAAGTAAGTAGGCTACGCTGAGCCATGTTTTGACCACATTTCTTAAACTTTGATTTCTAACTGTTCGTTTTTAGTCATTTCAAAGTAATGTGCTGTGTCGAGAGAGAGATCTAGGCCTATTTACATTCAACAAAAACAAGTTTGGTGATTCTATTCATGTGCTGATACGATCGTTTGAGAGTGACACCGCAGTCTACTGAACATAAATGGCATTCCATTGACTTTTAATTGAGTTTCATTGACTTTATCATGGGGCATTCACTGTATGAACACCTCGGCCCGAGCGGGGAGTGCGCTCCCGGTTTGCGGAGCTCCGCCTCACGTAATGTCCTAAGCTTTAGAGGGGATTCACTTTGAATCAATCACAAAAAAGCGCCTAACTTCCAAAGGGATTCACTTTCCACACCCACTGGCCAAAAGGGGGCATGGCAATGTCCATGTGCCAATCACAAAAAGGCACTTGCAGTAACTTCCACACAGATTCACGTAGCACCACAAAACTTTGTAGTAGGTCATGGGCCAACTTCAACCTGATTACCTTCCCACACCTACTGGCCAAAAGGGGGTGTGGCATAATGGGCGTGTCCAATCGCAGAAAGGCGCCTAACAGATTGACATAACACCACAAAACTTTGTAGAAAGTTTGGTCATGGGCCAAGGACAAACTGATCAACTTGCCACACCCACTGGCCAAAAGGAGGCGTGGCAATGGGGGTAGCCAATCACAAAAAAGATCCATGCACTCTAGTGCAGCGTTTCTCAACTGGTGGGTCGCAACCCAAAGGTGGGTCGCAGGGCCGTTTTGTTTGGGTCGCGGACATTGGCCATTTTTTTTTTTTTTTCCCCCATATTTCATTTGAGTTAAATTCAGATTATTGAAACTGGATTAGCCTGACCAGTTTTACTTGTTTAACAAGCTGAAGCATATGCTCTGCCCGTAATTCAAGAGAAGTCTGCCTGTTCATTTCAGATTTAATTTTAGTTCAATTCAGATTATTGAAACTGGATTAGCATGGCCCCAGTTTAATTAAAAGTTATGACCAGTTTAACTAAAAAGCATATAGCCTGCCTGTGATTCAAGAAAAGTCTGCCTTTTTATTTCATATTAGTTAAATTCAGACTATTGAAACTGGATTAGCATGACCAGGTTAACTTGTTTTATTATTATTATTAACTTGTTTAAAAACATATAGGCATGTAATTCAAGATAAGTCTGCCTTTTATTTCATATTTCATAGAGTTCAAATAAGACTGTTTCTGAGCATGACCAGTTTGACTTGTTTAAATTTAAAAACATATAGGCCTGTAATTCAAGTCTGCCTTATTTCAATTGGTTTTTAGCCCTAGTTGCACTTCTGTTGCACTTTTTTGTTCATTTGAGGTTTATAACAGTGCATGAGTCAACGGTTTTCTGTCCAGCCTATTAACATCTTCTACCGGCTCTCCTCAGGGTTGTGTTTTGTCTGCCTTCCTGTATATCTTATACACAAATGATTGTTTTAGTCGCCACACTAATAGATTCATTATCAAATACGCTGACGATTCTATCATAGTCAGCTTGCTTGGCGATGATGAGGATGGTCATGGCCAAGTACTTGAGGATTTCCTCTCTTGGTGCGAGGATGCTTTCCTCCAACTGAATGTCTCAAAAACCAAGGAGATGTGTGTTGATTTTAGGAGACCCCCCCCAGTTCCCCAGAACAGTGTTGTCCATGGCCAGCAAGTTGACCTGGTGTCCACCTATAAATATTTGGGCACTACTTTTGACAGTAAGCTGAAATTTGATGTGAACTGTCAAATGCTGTGTAGGAAAGGTCAGCAACGCCTCTTTTGTTTAAGGAAGCTTGCCAAATTTCAGGTCGACAAATCATTAATGAAACTGTTCTACAGTGCCTTTATTGAGTCTGTAATCTCCTTCTCCATTATTTGCTGGTATGGAAACCTGAGTATAAAGGACAAGAACCACCTTGGGAGGATTGTGAGAACGGCTTCAAAGATAGCTGGAATAAATTTCAGTAGCCTGGACCACGAAGAAAGCAAAGTCCATTCGTATGTACAATTCTCACCCTCTCAGCTCTGAGTACAAGCTGCTTCCTTCTGGCCTTCGCCTAAATGTTCCACGGGCCACAAAAAATAGGTATAAGTTCTCCTTTGTGCCTGTTTCTATTCAGGCCCTAAATGCCGATGTGAGGAGGAGGTAACTTGTTGCTTACTGTGGGACTTAACTACGCTGAATGATCAGCCTCTGTGTTTTTGTTTTTGTTTTATCTACTGCTTGTTTTACAAATTTGTTGCTACGTATTTCACACACATGTATGGGTATTATTGGGGAAATACAAATACAATAGCTTGTAGCTACATCTTCTTGTAATGTGTAAGGCGGTTATTAAGCCTAGCCTTGTCTTACTCACTTACTTGCACTAGCACTTGAACTGCTGCTGCCTAACTCTCATTGATGTGCTGCTACTTTTTTGACCTCAGCTAGGCCCTGTCTAGGTTATCTGCACTTGCACTGATACCTCGAACTGCTATCCTGATTTTATTGTTTTATGTGTTTTACATTGCGTACTTGTTTATGTCTTATTTTAGATTATCATGTTGTGATTTTATGTCTCCCTAGTGATTTATGTCTGCCTTTATATGTTTTGCTGCAAATCAAATCGCCCTTCTGGGACAAACTAATAAATGAACTTGAACTTGAACTTGAACTTGATGAAGGCATTGTGTATTAAATTAATGTGCTATTTTTTGTGCAATAAATTTGAGTGGTTAAAAAAAAAATCTGAAATTTGGGTCGCGACTTCATGACAAGGAAAATAATGGGTCCTGAGGCTACACCAGTTGAGAACCACTGCTCTAGTGAGTGTCCTCTAGTTTGTTCTGACTTTGCAGGAAACTAAAATCTTCCCGAACAAAAAGATGAAAGAACTCTATTCATGTGGTATAGCTGACTGGTGAACTCACTTTGCCACTTTGTCTGTGCAGGACATAGTGAGTCGTTTATCTGGCGACGCCCCGTCCCATTTCTGATTGGCTCTCCGCGCCGTAACAGGAAGCGTCCCCTCCCCGCTGTCCATCTTCACCCTGAGGTGACAGCGGAACCGCCGCACTCGCCGGGGGCTGCCGGGATCTGACAGGAGAAGAAGAAGAAGACTAGACGTCACAGAGGCCCGGTTTTAAAGTGTTCAAGTGTTTTAGTGTGGATTTTTCAATTACATTTATTTTAAACTTGAATGGGGGGATTGGTAGTTTTGGAGTACTCGAGGCCGGTCTTGCTCTCAAGAGCGGACCACATTTTGATGGTCTTGGTCTCGTCTCGGACTCGCCCCCCCTGTTTCAGAGCAAAGGATTGCCTTCTGTCACTGAGTATATACTGAACATACAGCATTTGTATTTTACTAAAATTCCTAAATACTGATTTATTTAGTTGAACTTGTTAGCAAAGCAATTGTGTAAAGGTTAAGCCATCATTAGATATAAAAAGTAGAGCGCGCACATCCACTCAAATTGCAGGTGCAGGACAAAAGCAATGAAACATATAAAAAGAAATAGAGTCCGCACACTGCTCGACTTGCTCCCAGTTGATTTATTTTTAACGTTTCGGTCAACAAGGACCTTCTTCAGAAATGAAGCAGGAAATGACAGAGCACTCAAATTTATACAGTATGGGTCACACCCATCCACCAATTGGCAGAGGGGGAAAAAAAGTGTCATGTGAGCACAATCAACCAGTAAGAAAATAGAGTGCATCTTGCTTCACACAAGTAAATAAATCAATTAAGTATACAAACCCAAGACAAACAATTAAGAAAATGCAATATATGCCCAGTGTAGGAGATCAGATGGGGTGGAGCTAAAAAACGGCAACGAAACTCCTGTTAAATCCTGTGTAGGAGAAACAAAGACCCCAATAGCCTACAATGGACAATGCACTACACAAATATTAAACAAAGGCAATAGTTACGAAGAAAGAGAACAGACTATTCTCCAATCATATAATCAGTAAAAGTACATTAAATATGAATATAGATTACAAAAAGAGCACATAGGGCATACAACTCTGCTAACAGACAGGATGTAGGCAGTTCAAAAATTCACATCTGAGTTACAAGAGTAGAAATACAAAAGTGGAAATAAAGATTAAAATAAGAGTAGCTACAGGAACGGTCTGAGGTCAAATGATTCATTCAGGCCCCTAGCAACTGTGTCTAAAGTTGAGATCCAGTATGCTTCTCTCCTTAGGAGTAGAGCGTTGAGGTCTCCTCCTCTAGTTGGCAGGCAGACATGTTCTATGCCAATATATTTCAATGATGATATACAATGTTGAGCCTGAGAAAAGTGAAGGGCTACAGGATTTTTAATGTCCTTAGTCCTGATGTCACTCCTATGTTCTGAAATCCTGCTCTTCAAGGCTCTGGAAGATTTGCCAATATAGGCCAACCCACAAACACACTTAATCATATATAGATGATATTGACTGTAGTACAACTGATAATACCTTTGATTTTGTAACATTTACCAGTGACTGGGTGATTGAATGTGTTACATTTATAAGTGAAGTTACACTGGGCGCATCTACCACATTTGTAATTTCCATCTGGAATCTTAGACAGGAAGTGAGAAGGGGCAGGTTGTGGTAAATGAGACCTGACCAGAAGGCTCTTGAGGTTGGGAGGTCTTGTATAAACGAGACGAGGTGGAGATGAGAATGTTTTGCTGAGGGCAGGGTCAGAACTGAGAATATGCCAATGTTTTTTTTATTATCTTCTCAAACTGCCGGCCAAGAGGAGAGTATTGAATAATACAATTAATGGGTTGCTCTCCACTCTGTCTCTCCCTAGTGGTGAGACAATCATGTTGTGTACAGCCATGATACTTAGTGGAAGCTGGTTGTATCCAGTGTTCTGGATAACCACGCTGTCGGAACCGTGCTTCAAGGTCTTTGGAATGAGCAGAAAAGGATTCATCGGTAGTGCAGTTCCTACGTAACCGCTTAAAATGGCCAATGGGAATGCCCTTTTTGAGAGGTGTAGGATGAAAGCTCTCGGCATGAAGTAAGGAGTTACGATCTGTTGGTTTTCTATACAGATCTGTAATCAATCTGTCATTGGATTTGCAAATCAAAATATCCAGAAAATTAATACAAGTCTGATCTGAGGCCAAAGTAAATTTCAGAGATGCACTGCTGTTATTAAGAAATGTGTGAAAAGCACTCAGTTCTGTAGCAGACCCAGTCCAGATCCACTTCCTCAAACCACATGTTTTATCACTACCTTCCTATGTTAGGGATACTTGTGTGAAGCAAGATGCACTCTATTTTCTTACTGGTTGATTGTGCTCACATGACACTTTTTTTCCCCCTCTGCCAATTGGTGGATGGGTGTGACCCATACTGTATACATTTGAGTGCTCTGTCATTTCCTGCTTCATTTCTGAAGAAGGTCCTTGTTGACCGAAACGTTAAAAATAAATCAACTGGGAGCAAGTCGAGCAGTGTGCGGACTCTATTTCTTTTTATAAGCCATCATTAGAGTCATGGTCTTAAAAATGGTCTCGCATTGGTCTGGTCTTGGTCTCGCCCCCCCTCGGTCTTGTTCTCACTCTCACCCCCCTGGTCTTGGTCTTGGTCTCGGTCTCGCCCCCATCGGTTGGTCTTGACTCTGTCTCGCCCCCTCATGGTCTTGGTCTTGGTCTCGCCCCCCATCGGTCTTGACTCGGTCTCGCCCCCCTCGGTCTTGGTCTTGACTGAGTCTCACCACCCCCCCTCCCTAACCCCCCCCCCCCCTCCCCCCTCGGTCTTGGTCCGGGTCTCGGTCTCGATCTCCCCCTT
>NC_139635.1:18215009-18222509 GCF_964638095.1 Poromitra crassiceps
CAGAATCTTCACTCAGAAGGATGGAAGTAACTGTGCGTCCTGGTAGCTCACCTGGTAGCATGCATACCACGAACGGTCTTCCCTTTGCGCCTATGGCGTAGCCACGGGGTGTACCAGGGTGTGCCTGTGCCACCCAAAGAGGCAGCTGGCACACCCCCCAAAAAAAGGAGGGGGAATAAAGTTTTTTGTTTGTTTGTCTGCAAAACACATCAGCTGTCAAGTGTCCGACTGTCCGCTGACCTATGACTCTGTGCCCCAGAGCATCATGGGAAACTAGCTACGCTGTCTAGTAAAGTAAACAAATGCGGCTGCAGCGCCAAATCAAGAAGACATGAAACAGAGTTCGCTTTTAAGCTTTTAAGGCAGGAAACGTCGCATTGACGAGGAAGAAGATGACTCGTCGCCCTCCCCCTCAACAAGTGAGGCTTGTAGTGCACCCGTTCCTGCACCTGTATTGGTGGTGGACAGTGGAGAGACAGACGATGATGAAGATGATTCAGCCGAAAAAACAATGACGTTAATAACAGCGGGGGGACGCAGCCAAAAACACACCGGTGGTTCGTGCCGCAGCAGAGCCAGAGGACACTGAGAACGCTACAGATCTCTCTGCAGTAGACAAACCTGCATGCCAACCAAACGTGCGTTCTTTCCCGACCAGAACACTCTTTGGAAAAAGTAGGTGAGACTTTTTTGAGATACCAAAGTGGTTTTACATGTTGCCAAAAAATACAATTTAATTGACTGCTTCTACCTGCTAATAATGAGTGTGAAAAGGAGCAAACATTGATGGTTATGTTCATATGGTCCTATCTTAATATTCCTCTAAATCTGGCTTGAAAAGGCCAAATCTTTTTTGGTGCCCGCCTTTTCGGCCGCCACCAGATGGTTCTGTGGCACAACACCCAATCTGCCAAGTCTGGCTACGCCAGTGCTTCGCGCGGCCGACATACGGTCCTTTGCCGCATGTCATCCCCTCTCTCTCTCTCTCTCTCTCTCTCTCTCTCTCTCTCTCCCGACCTTTCCTGTCTGCCTACTGTCCTATCTAAAAATAAATAAAGGCAAAATGCCCCCCAAACCCCCCCCCCCCCCCCAAAAAAAAACCCCTGATGGAAGTAACTGAAGATCCATTCAGACTAAAGGAGATGCTGACTGCCGTCTGACCTGAGCAGCAGCTCCAGCTGAGCGTAGAGGAACCTGAGCAGAGCCCTCCTGGTGACCACCTCAGCATGGCAGTCCCTCAGTGTCACGCCGCGCTCGCTGACCCAGGACCAGCCCACACACCTCGCCCCTGTCCCCACACACACCACCTGGGCTGATCTCAGGTCAAATCCTGCAGGGAGGAGAGAGAGAGAGAGAGAGAGAGAGAGAGAGAGAGAGAGAGAGAGAGAGAGAGGGGGAGAAAAGCGACAAAATGAGAAAAGGAAGATACAGTATACAGAAACTTAAGTTTCAGTTTAAGTTATCCTTGATTTATCGCCATAGGGAAATATTTGACCCATCCTCTACTAGGAACCTTCCTAGAACTAGGAGCAGTGGGCAGCCACAGTGCAGCGCCCGGGGACCAACTCCAGTTCTTTTGCCATTGCCTTGGTCAGGGGCACTGACAGGAGTATTAACCCTAACATACATGTCTTTGACAGGCGTATGAACCCTAACATACATGTGTTTGACAGGAGTATTAACCCTAAAGTACATGTGTTTGACAGGAGTATTAACCCTAACATACATGTCTTTGACAGGAGTATTAACCCTAACATACATGTCTTTGATGGTGTGAGGAAACTGGAGCACCTGGAGGAAACCCACACGAACACGGGGACAACATGCAAACTCCACACAGAAAGGACCTGGGATGGACCGGGGTTCGAACCCTGGACCTTCTTGCTGTGAGGCAACAGTGCTAACCACTGAGCCACCGTGCCGTCCAAGAGAAACTAGAGACCATCTTGCGATGGGATCGCACCTGCGACTTAAAACGAATGTGGGCCAGGGGCATAAAGTGTGTGTGTGTGTGTGTGTGTGTGTGTGTGTGTAAAGGTTTTGTGCCTGCAAAATGGGTCCACAGACATAGAATATAAACACCTGGCAAAGTAGCTAGTCATTCAAAACCACTTCTGTGGTAGTTCCTGCTGCAATAGAGAGGCAAAGTGACCGCCTACTTCCTGCTTCAGCACTGTACCAGAGATTTTCACTCGCCATTTATTTTCCCATAGACATTTCGTTAACACGTTCACTGCCAATGACGAGTTGAGTCGTCAAACAGAATCCAACCGTTCACTGCCAACGACGAGTTGAGTCGTCAAAAAATAAAAATAAATTTTTTGACGGTGCTACGTGGATCAATGCCCCCCGCGTCTCCTATGGAGATATTGGAAGTATTGAATGTGTATAATCTATTTTACCGACCAGCTAGGTGGCGACGGTGCTCTCCCGACAGAGAGAAAGTCAACCAAAAGCAGCCGCCTCCCGCGGCTGCTTCCTCCATTCTCAAGGAAATGGCTTGGCGATTTTACAGTCATCAGTCACCAGACTCGCCCGAGAGCGGCCGCGCCAGCAGCAGCACACAGGGGATTGCAAATTTGCATAATAGATTATGGGTGAAACACACTTTGAAACGCCCGCAGAAAGGCCAGAATCGCACGCATTCCGAAAACCCAGAAACGAACGAGCCTCATTCTCATACTGTAGGCGGGGACGCTTTCGCGCTGCTGCGGTGGGGGGTTCCAGAAATGGACTGGGTGGGCAGCATAAAGCCTAGAGTCGCACGGGGCTTCATCGGGGCTCTCAAACCCAAGAGACGAGTGAGACCTATCCACACTCGCTGCCAGGGAGGGAGGCTGCTCAAACTCGCTGCCAGGGAGGGAGGCTGCTCAAACTCGCAGCAGCAGCAGCAGCAGCAGAGCACTCGCTTGTGACAAACGCAGGCTGAAATCCACCAGACACGCCCACGGGGGGAGGAGTTTGAAGAAGAGGGCGTTCGGAACTATATTGTTTGGATGTCTGATCTCTCACTGATGCCAAAAATAAATGGTTAAAGTGACTGTTCTGCCTGTTTGATTGAATTTCACAAAACTGCGATTATCTCAGCTTTCACTCTCAGACGCTAAAACCATGCTGTACTCAACGGCTAATATCTACATAACTACTAACTCTACAAACTAACTCTTTTAGACAGAGAAAGCACACATTCTATTAGTACTTTTGTGAACTTTGTGTTCACAAACTCCAAGCAGAAAAGAATCCTCGGCTCTTGTAAAATGAGCCAGAATCCTCAAAAAACGGCTTGGCAGAAGCTACCTACAGCAAAAAAAAAACGGCTGGCAGTCAATGTGTTAATATATGCATGTCGTGTTTGAGTTGCGTGAACTGTCGCCGTTTTTAAAATGTACACCGCACAGTTGGGGCTAGAGTGAGCACTCAAAGCTGGCTCCGTAGGATCCCATCGCCGTTTTCCCCCGGAAATGCGGTTTGTTTACCAAGATGCTGCTCGGCGGATCCCTCGTATAGAGAACAGGAAACTGTAAATGTAATTATATGAAAGTGTCTCTTGTGCGTTTGGGTAGTGTCGAGGTAAAAGCACTCGCCTACCAGAGACCCGGGTTCAATTCCCAGCAGTGGTACTTCTGGCTTGCTCAGACATTCCTACAGGCACAATTGGCCGTGTCTGCGGGTGGGAAGTCCGATGGTCGCAACGGGTAGAAATCAGAAAAATCGTCAGTAAAAAAACAAAAACAAAAACAAAACAAAAAAGCAAAGTTCAGTAAAATCCCACCCAGTCTCTCCAGCTGTCAGGTGTGTGAGTGTTTATTTCCTGCTCTCTCCAGCTGTCAGGTGTGTGAGTGTTTCCTGTCAGATGTGTGAGTGTTTCCTGTCAGGTGTGTGAGTGTTTCCTGTCAGATGTGTGAGTGTTTCCTGTCAGGTGTGTGAGTGTTTCCTGTCAGGTGTGTGAGTGTTTCCTGTCAGGTGTGTGAGTGTTTCCTGTCAGGTGTGTGAGTGTTTCCTGTCAGGTGTGTGTTTCCTGTCAGGTGTGTGAGTGTTTCCTGTCAGATGTGTGAGTGTTTCCTGTCAGGTGTGTGAGTGTTTCCTGTCAGGTGTGTGAGTGTTTCCTGTCAGGTGTGTGAGTGTTTCCTGTCAGGTGTGTGTTTCCTGTCAGGTGTGTGAGTGTTTCCTGTCAGGTGTGTGAGTGTTTCCTGTCAGGTGTGTGAGTGTTTCCTGTCAGGTGTGTGAGTGTTTCCTGTCAGGTGTGTGAGTGTTTCCTGTCAGGTGTGTGAGTGTTTCCTGTCAGGTGTGTGTTTCCTGTCAGGTGTGTGAGTGTTTCCTGTCAGGTGTGTGAGTGTTTCCTGTCAGGTGTGTGAGTGTTTCCTGTCAGGTGTGTGAGTGTTTCCTGTCAGTCCTCACCTCTGGTCATGACTATCCCTGCCAGCACTTTGTGACGGGCGAGTGAGGCAGAGTCTGCCAGCGCTGCGTACCTCTCTCTCACCAGGCGGAACATCGACTCTGCAAAGACCTGAGGAGGAGATGAAGAAGAAGATGACCATGGAGGACGAAGATGTGGTGACTGTTTTACAACTCGACCAGTTTCCTGCTCAGTCTTTCTCCTATTTCTCCTGACTTATTCCTTAAATGTATTGCTGATTACAAGATGTGTTTATTGTTACTTTGTCTATAACTTAATGCGTGTCCTGACCAGGTCTAACTTGTAAAATTGATCTGTGATCTCAGTGGGTATAACCTGGTTAAAAGTTACAATTAAATGAAAAAAGTTTAAATAAATGGATGGCAGATTTTCTCCATATTTTCTATTGTACCTTCAACACAAATCCCTTCTGAAACACCATGGGAAGTTTGTTCATGAACACATGTACATACATTGTCCTCCTGTAGATACACGCACAAAAAATTCCCGTCTGATATTATTACTACTACTACTGCTGCAACTATTAATAAACTACATAAACTATTTATAGAGCATTACATAGCATTGCATAGGTTACAGGAATAAATAAAATGACAATAACAATAGAATAACAATAAAAAGAAACACCACAATTAGACATAAGGACATAAGGCTACTGTTTACTTGTTTTATAGATGCGTCCAAGGCCTTTGACAGAGTCAACCATAACATACTTTTTAATAAATTGTCGAACTGTGGAGTTCCAAGGCTCATCCTTAGAATTTTAGCATTTTGGTATGCACATCAGAAAATGCAGGTGTCTTGGGGGAACTCTGTGTCTTCTCAGTTTACCTTTTTTTTATAATGTTTATATGGATGACTTGTCCAAACGTCTAAATATGTGCAATACTGGCTGCCTTGTTGGTGAATTTATTTTCAATCACCTTATGTATGCGGATGATTTAGTTGTGTTCTCGCCGTATAGTGCCGGCTTACAACAGCTGCTTAACATAACGTTCTCTCTATGGGGCAGAATGTGACATCCTTTACAATGCCAAGAAGAGTAACATTATGATTGTACGTTGTAAAGAAGACCGCAAGTTAATTTTTCCTCAGTTTTATTTGAGTGGCAACGTCCTCGCAGTGTGCCACCAGATTAAATATCTTGGCCGTTGTATCACTGATGATATGTCTGATGATAAAGATATTATGACACAGCGACGTAAACTGTACGCCCAGGCAAACATGTTGATACGTAAATTCCATATGTGTCCAGCTGATGTCAAAGTGTCACTGTTCAGAACGTACTGTACGCCACTGTACACTGCTCACCTGTGGGGCAGCTACAGAAAAAGCAGCATGAAAAAACTTCATGTGGCTTATAATGATGCTCTACGACTGCTCTTGCGAGTCCCTCGTTGGCATAGTGCCAGTCAGCTGTTTGTCACTATGGGTATACCCACACTAAATGCACTTTTGAGAAATCTCATGTACAGATTCATGTGTCGATTAGATGCCTCTGACAACAGGGTTATTGTGGCCTTAACCAATCCTGCTTTAAGCAACACCAGGTTTTATTCTCCTTTGTGGCGACATTGGAGAAAGAGCCTCTATGTTTTATGATGCTTTGTATTTATTTTAGTGTTGTCTTTGCATTTATAATGTATTTTTATGTATTTTATGTCTTGTCTTGTTTTATATGGACCTGCGCTTGCTTGCGTCTGAAATAAAGTTTGAATTGAATTGAATTGAATTGTTAAATCTATATTTAGACATAAGGCTTCTGTTAAACCTATATTTAGACATAAGGCTACTGTTAAACCTATATTTAGACATAAGGCTATACTGTTAAACATATATTTAGACACAAAGCTACTGTTAAACTTATATTTAGACATAAAGCTACTGTTAAACCTATATTTAGACATCAAGCTACTGTTAAACCTATTTAGACATAAGGCTACTGTTAAACCTATATTTAGACATAAAGCTACTGTTAAACCTATATTTAGACATAAAGCTACTGTTAAACCTATATTTAGACATAAGGCTACAATTAAACCTATTTAGACATAAAGCTACTGTTAAACCTATATTTAGATATCAAGCTACTGTTAAACTTATATTTAGACATAAGGCTATACTGTTAAACCTATTAGATATCAAGCTACTGTTAAACTTATATTTAGACATAAGGCTACTGTTAAACCTATATTTAGATATCAAGCTACTGTTAAACTTATATTTAGACATAAGGCTACTGTTAAACATATATTTAGACACAAAGCTACTGTTAAACTTATATTTAGACATAAAGCTACTGTTAAACCTATATTTAGACATCAAGCTACTGTTAAACCTATTTAGACATAAGGCTACTGTTACACCTATATTTAGACATAAAGCTACTGTTAAACCTATATTTAGACATAAGGCTACTGTTAAACCTATATTTAGATATCAAGCTACTGTTAAACCTATATTTAGACATACAGCTACTGTTAAACCTATATTTAGACATAAGGCTACTGTTAAACCTATATTTAGACATAAGGCTACTGTTAAACCTATATTTAGATATCAAGCTACTGTTAAACCTATATTTAGATATCAAGCTACTGTTAAACCTATATTTAGACCTAAGGACACTGGGGCTTGTGCAGTCTTATTTTCCTCAGACAGCAGCTCCAAAACACACTCGTTGACACGAGTCTACAGGAAGGCACATACAGCTGGGACACTTTCCTCGACCACGAGGACGGGCTTGCTATGAATGTGACAGTCTGTCAATGACGGCCATGAGTTGTCTCTCCGCTCACTCCCCCAGAGAGTCAGTGCAGACGAGAGGTTTCAAATTCACGCTCCTCCTTGTCAAAATATCCCTAATTATATTTCGAGAGGACTGTCATTCTCTTGGCAGACGAAGTTTCTCATCATGTGCACCCGGGGTTCATCAAAATGCCAGCATGAACAAGCATCAAAACAGTGTAAAGTCTTCATGATAAGCACCACTACAGAGACATTACCTCATATTATATATATATATATATATATATATATATATATATATATATATATATATATATATATATATATATATATAT
>NC_139635.1:18225009-18281182 GCF_964638095.1 Poromitra crassiceps
ACTCAGAGCAGCATCCTGTAGTGATGTGAAATCACCTGGTTGTTCACACTCAGAGCAGCATCCTGTAGTGATGTGAAATCACCTGGTTGTTCACATTCAGAGCAGCATCCTGTAGTGATGTGAAATCACCTGGTTGTTCACACTCAGAGCAGCATCCTGTAGTGATATGAAATCACCTGGTTGTTCACACTCAGAGCAGCATCCTGTAGTGATGTGAAATCACCTGGTTGTTCACATTCAGAGCAGCATCCTGTAGTGATGTGAAATCACCTGGTTGTTCACACTCAGAGCAGCATCCTGTAGTGATGTGAAATCACCTGGTTGTTCACACTCAGAGCAGCATCCTGTAGTGATGTGAAATCACCTGGTTGTTCACACTCAGAGCAGCATCCTGTAGTGATGTGAAATCACCTGGTTGTTCACACTCAGAGCAGCATCCTGTAGTGATGTGAAATCACCTGGTTGTTCACATTCAGAGCATGCAAGACCATGCATGCGCATGTCATTTTTCCATCTAGAACGGTACTGCTGCGTTCCTTTCCCTATGGAGTCTGTATCAAACTTGGCCTTTAAGGGGTTTAATGAAGCATCTACATGTCTATCTGTCTCTCTGTCTATCCTCTCTCTGTATTCCTTCACACAACTGAATGCTAGAGATGCTCTCCATTAGAAACGCCACGCCAGCTCCGTCCAACTTGGAGAGACGAACCCTCTTGTATTCATAAAGCATGACGACAAAAGATGTTGCGGGGCAATTGTCCGCGGCTTAGAGACATAATGAAGTTGTTTAGATGCTACGGGCATGCAGGGGGCGCCGTTCAGCCGTCGGGTCTCGGGACGTGATGGCCGATGGCCATGCTGATATGCGGTACAGTCCATTTGGTAGCATACGGTACACCTCAGACCCATTTATCCAGACCATTTAGAACAAGCTGAAGAAATAAGTGGCGGATTCAATGGCGCTGCTCAAAGCTGATTGTATATCTGCAAGTGAGCTAAAATATAAAGTAAGGATGACACTTACTAATATGTTGCATCTGGTGGGAAACTAGGGTATTGCAGACCCATAGGGGTATGTGGAGATACAGGGGGTAGAGAAAGGGGAAAATGAAAAAATTTAAGAATAAACCATGGAAATAATTGAAACGCTAAAATAAATGTGCACCTCTTTCGCTCCAATTCTTATTTTGAAATGATATTAGCCTACATCATATGCTATAGTTTTGTCTTGCCGTTTTCTAAGCGAAATATTGTATTCGAGTATTCAGAAATTCTGAAATCAGGGAAAGGGGGTACTGAAGACAAAGAAGTTTGAGAACCACTGCACTATACCGTCTCTACGCACAATAAGTGCTGATATAAGACCTATGATCTCACCTACTACATTTCACTTACATTGATAATGCACCTACCGGTACACTGCACGTTGTCTGCAGCATTGGTTTTCTACCTCGCAAGATAATGGGGGGGTCATACAGACAGGGAAATTACCTGTAAATCAAGACTGGCTATTTCCCGGAATTTCCCTTCACACCTGAGGACTCACATGTGTGAAAATAGCAGCGAAAGTACCTGTATTTGAGGGGGGTCGGGGGGGGGGGGGGGCACTGTGGAGCGGGTGGGGAGTGACGTGTGTGCACTTGGATGGGGAATCGTCCTTATTTTTGGGGGCGGGGGCGGGGGGGGGGGGGCAGTTAAACTCCGATGGTGAAATAAGTTTGCTTGTCACACAATAAATCACACTTGTTTGACTTAAGAGGCCATGTATGTTGTATCCTTCACATTCACTAACCAGTCTTTGAACTGAAATCTTTGAAGAAGTTGGGATCCCTGTCTGAGAGAAATAGCCTGGCTGGTTCGATGTTTATCCGTTCACCTGCTTCGCGTTGAAGCACTTTTTACAGACTGGCTTCGTTTGATGTATCCAGGGGCTTGCCTTCGCTGTCGGCAACGTAAGGAAAATACTTCCACATTTCGCTTCATGCATCTGCTTTCTCTACAAGCGTTGGGCGGCTTCAGACTCTCAGAACAAGCCGCTGCCATTTTCGCTGTGTCTGTCCCTGTGTGTCGGGCTGCTGCGGAGGACTGAAGGACTGGCCAGAGAGCGAGCAGAGAGGGGAGGGGGGGAAATCGACACGCCCACACATGAAGCAGACATACCGCTCTTATGACAAGCTCCGAAGTGGTGAAATGTCCGCGATGACGGGGTCGCGCTTATACCGGAAAACAACTTTCACACATGAAGGCATTACACCGCTTTCTGGTCATTTCCCGGTATAAAGCGCATGTGTGAAAACGGCTCATGTGATTGATATTTGATTTTAAAAAAATCTACTTCCAAATATTTTTTTGTATGTTATTGGATTTTTAATTTTTTGTGAAATGCTGAATTGTTTTCTGCCTCTCTGTCCCCTCTGATGATCTCTGTCGGGGGTTGTAAGTAGGCATCGCTTCGTTTTAATGACGCAAAACAGTTGAGGAGGAGGAGATGACCATAAGATTGACCTGGACCAAAATATCGAACTTCTCCATCAATCAGTTCGCCCAAAATTACAATCCTAGGCCCTACATATGATGACGGGCCCTAGATATGATGACACAGGCCCTAGATATGATGACAGTATTTTCACTCCCCCCTCTCTTTCCCCTATAGATTCATGGGAAAAGAGAGAGAAGTCTAGAGAGAAAACCAGTCACCATTGGTGACTGGTTTTCTCTCCAGTTGTGCTGGGAACCTGCCTGTGTGTTATATGGACAAACTTCACCTGTGTTTGAACTGGCATGAGGGGGAGGAGCTAACTTCACCTGTGTTTGAACTGGCACGAGGGGGAGGAGCTAACTTCACCTGTGTTTCAACTGGCATGAGGGGGAGGAGCTAACTTCACCTGTGTTTCAACTGGCATGAGGGGGAGGAGCTAACTTCACCTGTGTTTCAACTGGCATGAGGGGGAGGAGATGATGGCAGAATTTTCAGTTTTGGGTGAAATCAACTGTTCGTATTAACACATTGAATGCCAGCCATGTTTTCATTCCTGTAGGTAAGTTGTGCCAGGGGTGTTTTTGACGATTCTGGTTCATTTTAGAACAGCCGAGGATTCTTTTCTGTTAAGAATTCATGAACACCAATCATCTAAAAATAACTAATAGAATGTGTGCTTTCTCTGTCTAAAAGAGTTAGTTTGCAGAGTTAGTAGTTATGTAGATATTAGCCGTTGAGTACAGCATGGTTTCAGCGTCTGGAAATTTATTCAGAGATAAATGGCTTTTTGTGAAACAGTCACTTTAACCATTCATTTTTGGCATCAGTAAGACCGTCAGACATTCTAAACAATAGTTTTGAACAGTAATTTCCTCCATAACAACAGGAAACACCCCTCTCATTCAAACTCCTCCCTCCGTGTGTCTTCTCCTCCTTCCTCCTGGCTCTAACAGCGGGCGTGTCAGAAGCGCGTTGCTGCTGCTGCCTGCCTGCCTGTCTGCGTGCGGCCGCTCTCGGGCAAGACGAGTCTGAAATGGATTACTGTCAAATCGCCTCGCCATTTCCTTGAATGGCTTGCTCCCGCGGTGTGTGTGTGTGTGTGTGTGTGTGTGTGTGTGTGTTCGCGCGTTGCTCCGCGGCTCCGGGGCGGAGGGGATCTCTGTCCGTTCTGTGTGTGTGGCTCCGGGCTTCTGACTGTAAAATCGCCAAGCCATTTCCGCGGGAGGAGGCTGCTTTTGGTCCACGGGTCCGTGGCTGTGGCTTCTATCTGTCTCTGTCGCCACTTAGTGGTCGGTAAAATAGATTACACACATTGTCTTGCTCCAATAGTTATCTCGAAGATGTAAAAGGGGTTGATTGATGTCCCACCGTCAAAAAAAAAAAATGTTTATGTAAGACGAGTTAGCTCGTCCTTGGCACTCAAGCGCTGGATTATGTAAGACGAGTTAGGTCGTCTATGGCACTTAATGAGTTAATCTAAAAAAATAAATAATAATAATTTGTCATGAATTTTACCTGAGGTAGCTGATTCTTGGCTGTGCCTGCAGTGAGGCGCAGCAGTTTCCTCTCTGGTCGCAGGCTGATGCTGTATAAAACCTGCAGAGCAGCTGCTGCCGCCTGGGCCTTGGCCATCCTCTTGCTGTGGCCACACCCCTCGAACACCCGCCCCTCCACCCGCACCACCATGACAAAACTCCTCACCGGCCTTCCCTGAACTCTCTCGGCCAGGCACATGTACCCGAGTCCTGGACGCAACTCGTTGAGCAACGCCACTGGGCTGAGTTGCTCTGAAAGTGAAGCGCTAAGGGCGTGTCTTTTTGAACGAACCCTTGAAAAAAGCAGCATATGGTTGCATATGCTGGAGAGGACCTCCGTTCCCCCCGTGTTGCAGCAACGCACGAGTCGGCGGTTCTCGCCCAACGACGGCTCGCACTCTTTGAGGAACATGCCGGGGACGTCCAGTTTATCCGCCGTGAAATCCGTTGGGCTCCCCGTGAGATTCCCCAAGGTGGCGTGCGCCTGGGAGGCGTTGGGGAACTGGATGAAGGCGCGCAGAGCCAGCTCCGCGGCGCGCATCTTCGCCTGCTTCTTCGTGGGCCCTCGGCCCTCGAAGCGGAGGCCGTTGACCTCCACGCCGATGGAGAACAGCGGCGCATGCAGCGGACCCGTCTTGGACATGATCTGGTACTGCAGACCCGGTCGCAGCTCGTTCAGCTGCACCAGCGCGTTCTTCTGAGTCACGGCCCAGGCCGCTCTCTTACAAGTCGAGTGGCTTTGGTGGAGCTTTGGTCGCTCTTTCCCATCCCCCAGCGGCTGCTTCCTCTTCAGGGCTCTCGTGCCGTGTCTGGGGATGCTCTCGCAAAAGGTCGACGGCGGATATTTTCGCAGAAGGTCCTGGTTCTCTTTCACCTCCAAACTGCTGGTACCTGTTGGTAGATCAAAAAAAAACAATAAAACAGGAAATGTGAAGAGGAGCGTAAAGGTGACATTTGACGCACCCCATCATACATCTCTACGCACTGTTTTCTCAAGAAAGTCCACTTTTATAAGAACTTACGAAACCATTAGTAGTTATTTATTCTTATAGTATTTTAGACACATCGGGGAGAAGACTTCCACATGCCTCCTCCGATGCATGTGCAGTCGCCAGCCGCTTCTTTTCACCTGACAGCGAGGATATTCACTGGGAGGACGTAGACGTGACCGACCAGAGGAGGCGCTAGTGCGGCAACCAGGACACGTGCCCTTAATCCGGCTTTCCACCCGAAGACACGGCCAATTGTGCCTGTATGGACACCCAACCAAGGGAATGTGCTAAAACCCTCGTGTTGGGAGGGAGGGAGTCTATGGATGCCCCACTCGGGCACCCCAAACAAACCCATTTATAACTTGATTGATGAGCGTACATTTCTACAGTTATACAAAGGCTTCCATGGTCCTGTATGGATAGAG
Organism: Poromitra crassiceps; assembly: GCF_964638095.1. Lineage (NCBI taxonomy): Eukaryota > Metazoa > Chordata > Actinopteri > Beryciformes > Melamphaidae > Poromitra > Poromitra crassiceps. The sequence continues at coordinate 18,230,441 of NC_139635.1, forward strand.
AAAATTGTATTTCCTTTCACCCTTCAACAGGGATCTACCGGGGCAAAGGGGAAAGACATTTACTTGAATTGTCCGCGTCCTCAGCTGAAGTCGTCCCAGTGTCCCTGTGTCTCGTGGGGCTGATGAGGGCCATGTTGCTCCGTCCTGAAACGGCATCATAGATACAGACATTACTTGGGCGATTTCTCCACATCATCATCACACACTGGACTGATATACTTCACTATCGCCTGCTGCGTAGATAGAAACAGACAACCCATAAACCCGTCTCTGACATTTTGGTGCTCGAGAAATGGGCCCAATTACAGAGTCACGACTCTGCACGCTTATGCCACATAGTTTTATATTCACCCCCTACCATAAAAGTAATGAAATGGACTGAGGTGAACACGTTTATGGTGATAGTGCAAACGTCATGTGCGAGGCTGGCAGCAAGACCGTTAAGAGTTCGCTGTTCAGGGAATAGAGTGAAAAGCAACAGAAGGCGGCGGAGAGTCGGGCCGGGGGAATGGAAGAGTGCAGGTCATAAGGCCTGAGCTTTTCACACAGCAAGCGTCTATAGACGGTTTTAACTTGACAACAAAAACATTCTAAATTGAACCCCCGCTCACTTCCTGTTGCAGTGTTTGCTATGGGCATAAAAGAAAAAAAAACATTCAAGTGCAGGACTGACCATTCCGCGAAAACCGTCTATACAGCTGAGCGGCGAAAACAAAAGTAACGATGTCGAGTGAATATTTCTGCAGTTTGCCGAATGCTGAGAAAAAGGAAGTGCTGTGGGGTTGCGCTCTGGTGAAAACCGTCTCTATAGGAGCTTGACTGGCTTTTCTTGGCAAACCGGTCACACAATTTTGTGAATCCAGATCCAGAAGATTCAAGATTCACTTTAATAATTTGACTTAGTGAATTTGAATTTGACTTAGTGCAGTATGCGGCACAGTAGTCAGACCATCAACAGTAGAAGATAAAGCTACATAGAAAACGGTCACAAAACAATGACAAACACACATAGAAACATGACAAAGTGATGGTTCAGAGGATTTGGCGAGTGGTTTGAAGGTTTTGGGGAAAGATTTTGGCCTCTGTGTGATCTCTGTTTGCTAGGCGTCATTGGAGATATGCTCTTGGGCGCATAAAACCAATTCAAAACCTGTTACAGTAATGACAAAAATGCTATCAAGCTAAAAGGCTGTTTGTAAAGAAAGAAAGAAAGTATATGTGTGTATATACCGGTATATATATATACAACAGTTAGTTCCGGCCGGGCAATTTGATTGGACAAGAGGGATCCTACCAGTGCCAATATTTCATGATAATGCACTGGCGCTTCACTGTGTGTAGATCGCTCCGCTTCACAGCTGCTCTAATCAACAAAACGCTTCACAGCTGTAGAGTAGACACTAGTAAAGTAGACAGCCTGCAGTTAATTAGGCTGATTAGGCTACATTTTCGGCAAAGCAGAAAGCTGAGGGAACTATTTTTGTTGGCGGAGGAATAAATAGAGAAATCATATATTTTCTCAGCTTTTTGTCATTTTTTTAATCAGCTTTGTTTAATAGAACTGTTGTATAAAAGCAATATCACACTCGAGGTCGTGCTGTTGTTGTCTAATATCGTCACTGCTGTGATTATCTTTGGCACTCGGCCGCCTACGACCGAATCACAGCAGTGCCGATATTAGCCAACAACAGCACTCCCTCTCGTGTGATATTGCTTAAATATATATATATATATATACCGTATTTCTGCTATTAGTGGCCCCTATTCAATTACAGGCCTCTGCTCTAATATAGGACGGGGGCACGGCCTGCGGGGACAAATAAAGGCCCCTCCCTCAATACAGGCCGGGTCAAAAAAAAAAAAAACGAAGGAGCAAAAACTACGGTGAATACGGTACTGTAAATTTCCCATAACACAACGCATCTACCGTGTGACGTAACCGGACGTAACGCAGAGACCAAACGAACCAGACGAAAGTTTGACGTTAAGTTTAAAGAGAGCGTTGTGCAATATGCAGCGGAACATTTGGTACAGTGTGATGTGGAATCAGCCCTTCAAGCAGAGCCTGCACGATGCCTACGACGAGTAGATAGCTGGGGACGCAGATAAGCAGTACACAGCTGGAGGTGGAAACCTAAAAGCGCCTGCCCGATGCCTGCTTGTGGACTGGGTGATCGCCGCCTGGGACAAGCTGGACAAGGATCTGATCAAAAAGTCCTTCCAAGTTTGTGGACAGTCTGTGAAAACTGACGGGAGTCAAGACAACCTCATCCACTGCTTCAAACAGGGACAGCCCTGCGCCGCTGGACGGGAGGCTCTCGCCCAGCTGCGTTAGCGGGACCAGGAGAACAGACAGGCAGCCGAGGATGAGGAAGATGAAGAGGAACTGGTCAACAATGAACTTGTTGTTCTGAATGATGAGGACGCGGAGGATACCGACATACTAGATGAGGAGGAGGAGGATACTGAGTGAGTGAGTGACCACCAATATTTATTTGCGTTGTTTGGTTTTATGCAATATTTTGCAATAAAAGTCATGAAAATAAAGGAGTATGTCCATGAGAGTTTAATATTAAGAAATAAAGGCCTCACTCGAATACAGGCCTCTGCTCTAATATAGGACGGGGGCTCTCTGCGGCTCAGTAAATAAAGGCCCCGGTTACTATTAGCGGAAATACGGTATACTGTATATGTGTGTGTGTGTGTGTGTGTGTGTGTGTGTGTGTGTATGCGTGCGTGTGTGTGTGTGTGTGTGTGTGTGTGTGTGTGTGTGTGTGTGCGTGCGTGTGTGTGTAATGTATATGTGTGTGTGTGTGTGTGTGTGTGTGTGTGTGTGTGTGTGTGTGTGTGTGTGTATGTGTGTGAGGTCACGTCGAGCATCATAACCTTTGGGCTCTTACTGTAGTTAGTTAGTTAGTTAGTTAGTTTTTATTTCCGTGTCATGCCATTTCTGGCCCATCCCACATGGGATTACAAGACACTATCACACCAAATTATATATAAACATAACCATAACATCCGGTTGTACCTCAATATACAAACAAAATAAACAAAGTATATAATATATACACATATGCATGACATATACATACACATATACACACTTACTGTACATACATACACTTTTTTTTTTTTTTTTTTTTTCTTTTTCTTGTCTTACATTGCCTTTTCCTGATAAAGAGCTTTTTTTCTCATGTCCCAGGCTTTTTCCAAATAACAAGCCAGTCCAAAAGTTTCATACGTAAACAACCAACTCAAATTATGTGCATCATCATTATTAAGAAAATCAAACTCTGTTTTTATCTTACTGAACAAAATATTGCGCGGTTCACTGTAAAAAGGACAATAAAAAACAAAATGAAACTCATTTTCTATGTCATTTAAACAACACATTGGACACACCCGATCTTCTTCTTCCAATCTGACATACCGTCCAGTTTCGATCATAAGCGGTAAAATACCAGATCTCAGCTGGGCACATAAGGCTCTCTGCTTTTTTGATAAATTATAATGAGCATAATTTTCAGTACCAAAATCATGTTTAATCATACGAAACGTACGCAGCTTTGGTTTAGTCCATATATCCTCAGCCCATCGCACCTTATACTGAGTAAACACAGATTCTCTAAGTATAGCAATGTTGATTTTGCTGTTATTGAAAAATGCCTCACCAAACCCAAAGCTAAAAAATAATGCATGCACATCTCTTGACCAACAGCCAACCTGTAACCTGTTAATTTCCCAGTGTATAATTTCAAAAAATTCAAGTCTGTCAATGGGAAAATATACATTGTTTTATTCATTCCAGAAAAACCCTGCTTTTGGCGTAAAGCTCTTTCTTTCCCTGCTGCTCTAAGCTCATACTTATCTTCCATGTCTTGTCTCTATTGCTGATGTTAGGACTTGGCTTCAGGAGACACCCTGAGCAAGACAACAGATTACCCTGCTGATCTGAACCGTGTCCACATTTCCCTGGAGATGGATCTGATGCCCTGCCTCCATTTAGCGGCATGTGTTTGGTACTGGGAGAACTGCGGCCATAAAAGGCAGTTATATTTGATATCGCCTTTTGAAAATATTGACGTTCATTGTTTGCTGATAAAGATCCCCATTAGCTGTGCACAAGGACGCACAAGCTATTCTCCCTGGGGTCCAATGCCTGCTCTTTAGCACAATTATCAAACACATTATGGATTACCATTCAAATAATCTGCCATTTACACAGTTACATACACAATTATTCGTTTTAAATGCCATGATTATCTGTATTTGAAGTACTGACTGATGGATATTAGCTTGTAATTTTATTCCTGAATGGATATGTAGCCTTTTGGATAGGGCTGCACGATTAATCGTATTTTCATTGTCATCGCGATATGAAAATGCGCGATGAACACATCGCAAAAGTCACGTGTTATCGCAATATATATATATATATATATATATATATATATATATACGGTATATATATATTTTTTACAGTGCACCTGAACGCAACATGCAAGATACCGGCTGAATAAGTGTCCAAATGTTCATGTCATTCTGGCCAATACTCCACTTCTGTTATAACATTTCAGTCTGGAATATGGAATATCTTTCAATAATCGTTATGACTAAAAGGCTAAAAGTAATCTCATGTGTAAGAAATGACTGTTCTACATTGAAGTAAAAATGTAAATAATTAACTTGTTGGTTTTGGATTTTGTTTTAGCTTCAAGAGTGCATTTTTGTTCGTATGACCCTCAACACAGGCTTTGAGAATCCCGTGCCACTTACTGATACGTATGCTTAAATTAACACACTCATATTGCAAAATGAATTTAGGCGGAAGTTCAGAAGTTACTTCAGAAGTTGAATTTGAAGTTCAGCATTAATACATTTGTCATTTTTTGTCTTAGATTTACCTTTGTGTGTTATTGCAATATAAAACTACATAATTGAGAATCGATTCTAGATTCTGGAATCGAGAATCGATTCTGGAATCAGATCGTGACCCCAGGAATCGGAATCGGATCGGATTGTGGCTTAGCCGGATCGGAGCACCCCTACCCGTTAATATTTTTGTTTATAGCATTTTTTTATTTATCGCAGTTCATATCGTCATCGCAATATTGAACAGTGTTATCGCACATCGCAGCTTGTCCTCATATCGTGCAGCCCTACTTTTGGAGTGAAGATATTCATTCATATTTTACAATGTAGGCTTTTAGCTGATGATGCAAAGGGCTTTACAATGATTGCAAATGCAGGATCACCACCAAGCCACCAACATCAAGGAGGTGAAGAGTCAAAGGCACAATAAATACAGATGATGAGAAGAGAGGGAGTAGAGTGCAAGAGAGCAACGACTCTGCACTCAGAATACATATCTGAAAGGAATATACCAAAACATGAAGGAGGTCTACTGAATCTTAGTGAAAGTGATCATGCAACAAAGATATGAAGGATTTTGGTCTAGGATTGTCTCGCTTCACAACTGAATATAACGCTGTGTGACACTTTCCCCCCCAGAAATATGCTTAGTTATTACTGAAATATAAAAATTATACACTTTTGATATCTGAAAGGATTTCGCTTTTTTTTTTTACAGTCTTTGTGTTTGTAATGTAATGGTGTGAGTCTGGAGCTTCTGAAGACAGTGGCAGGTGGAGGTTGGAGAATGTAATGGTGTGAGTCTGGAGCTTCTGAAGGCAGTGGCAGGTGGAGGTTAGATAATGTAATGGTGTGAGTCTGGAGCTTCTGAAGGCAGTGGCAGGTGGAGGTTAGATAATGTAATGGTGTGAGTCTGGAGCTTCTGAAGACAGTGGCAGGTGGAGGTTAGATAATGTAATGGTGTGAGTCTGGAGCTTCTGAAGGCAGTGGCAGGTGGAGGTTAGATAATGTAATGGTGTGAGTCTGGAGCTTCTGAAGACAGTGGCAGGTGGAGGTTAGATAATGTAATGGTGTGAGTCTGGAGCTTCTGAAGGCAGTGGCAGGTGGAGGTTAGATAATGTAATGGTGTGAGTCTGGAGCTTCTGAAGGCAGTGGCAGGTGGAGGTTAGATAATGTAATGGTGTGAGTCTGGAGCTTCTGAAGACAGTGGCAGGTGGAGGTTGGAGAATGTAATGGTGTGAGTCTGGAGCTTCTGAAGACAGTGGCAGGTGGAGGTTAGATAATGTAATGGTGTGAGTCTGGAGCTTCTGAAGACAGTTGCAGGTGGAGGTTGGAGAATGTAATGGTGTGAGTCTGGAGCTTCTGAAGGCAGTGGCAGGTGGAGGTTAGATAATGTAATGGTGTGAGTCTGGAGCTTCTGAAGACAGTGGCAGGTGGAGGTTAGATAATGTAATGGTGTGAGTCTGGAGCTTCTGAAGACAGTGGCAGGTGGAGGTTGGAGAATGTAATGGTGTGAGTCTGGAGCTTCTGAAGGCAGTGGCAGGTGGAGGTTAGATAATGTAATGGTGTGAGTCTGGAGCTTCTGAAGGCAGTGGCAGGTGGAGGTTGGAGAATGTAATGGTGTGAGTCTGGAGCTTCTGAAGACAGTGGCAGGTGGAGGTTAGATAATGTAATGGTGTGAGTCTGGAGCTTCTGAAGGCAGTGGCAGGTGGAGGTTGGAGAATGTAATGGTGTGAGTCTGGAGCTTCTGAAGGCAGTGGCAGGTGGAGGTTGGAGAATGTAATGGTGTGAGTCTGGAGCTTCTGAAGACAGTGGCAGGTGGAGGTTAGATAATGTAATGGTGTGAGTCTGGAGCTTCTGAAGACAGTGGCAGGTGGAGGTTGGAGAATGTAATGGTGTGAGTCTGGAGCTTCTGAAGACAGTTGCAGGTGGAGGTTGGAGAATGTAATGGTGTGAGTCTGGAGCTTCTGAAGACAGTGGCAGGTGGAGGTTAGATAATGTAATGGTGTGAGTCTGGAGCTTCTGAAGACAGTGGCAGGTGGAGGTTAGATAATGTAATGGTGTGAGTCTGGAGCTTCTGAAGACAGTGGCAGGTGGAGGTTAGATAATGTAATGGTGTGAGTCTGGAGCTTCTGAAGGCAGTGGCAGGTGGAGGTTAGATAATGTAATGGTGTGAGTCTGGAGCTTCTGAAGGCAGTGGCAGGTGGACGTTAGATAATGTAATGGTGTGAGTCTGGAGCTTCTGAAGACAGTTGCAGGTGGAGGTTGGAGAATGTAATGGTGTGAGTCTGGAGCTTCTGAAGACAGTGGCAGGTGGAGGTTAGATAATGTAATGGTGTGAGTCTGGAGCTTCTGAAGACAGTGGCAGGTGGAGGTTAGATAATGTACTGTAATGGTGTGAGTCTGGAGCTTCTGAAGACAGTGGCAGGTGGAGGTTGGAGAATGTAATGGTGTGAGTCTGGAGGTTCTTCTTTAAATCAGAGAGGCTCATTTCATGAGATCATACTTTCATTTCAACTTCACCACTTCTGAGTCTAATTCTATATATTCCCCCTCGTTATCACTGATAGCAGATAACGTTAGCATAAAACCTAGAAGAAATGAAGATATGAATGCTCATTGTTCAATATTTAAGTCACTGTGAATCTAGAGCAGTGGTACTCAACCCGAGGCTCTAGAGCCACATGCGGATCCTTTATGGGTAGTTGTGGCTCTTTTAAGTCCTACTTAAAATAAATAAATCAATAAACATCTAAGAATAAATAATGGGAGGAAAGGGACTGTTGGAGAAAAATATAAGTTCCATTGGCATTTCCTAATCAATAAGCTATATTTGCATACACATAATTATGCTACAGTGAGTTACAATGACATGACATCTCACACATTATAGATTCACCCATGGCATTGAGGACTTCTCTCCTTTTGCTGAAACCTTGGTCAGTGCATCGAGTTCCAATAACAACTGATAACTCCAAGTCAGGCCAGACTGGAGCAGCGCACACACAAACTCATCACCCCTCCTCTCTGCCTTTCCTCTTCCTTTACAGTATAAAGCTTATGTCAAATTGTGACATCGCGGCTGAATATTTGACTCTGTATAACGTATCGGAATGTGTACATTGAGATTCAGCCCTCTGACAATACATATTGCAGAGAATGTTATGGTAAATAAATATACTTTCATTAAGACATCTTCCTGGACTCCTGGTTTCAAATTCATTTTGGTTTAGGCTATCAGCTGTTATATATACATTTAGCGGATGAGGAATGGTTAAGAGATTCCATTCTCTATCAGGGACTTTTTTGGATTGTGGCTCTTGAAAAGATTTGGTTTGGTCAATGTGGCTCTTGAGAAGGGAACAGGTTGAGTAGCACTGATCTAGACTATCAGTCATTAGGGGAGGAGAGAACACAGGAGAGCAGAGCAGAGATGAGAAGAGAGAGAGATGCGATGGCAGCATATTTCACAGTGCTTGTGTTGATCGAGCCTTAGAGAAGCCACGTTTCTCCTGTTAATGAAGCTTATTTAATAGAATAATGAAATTAGGCATGGCAGGGGGGAGCGAGAAGCACACGACTGCTGTCCCATGTGTGTGTGAGATGTGTGTGTCATGTGTGTGTGATGTGTGTGTGTGTGTGTGTGTGTGTGTGTGTGTGTGTGTGTGTGTGTGTGTGTGTGTGTGTGTGTGTGTGTGTGTGATGTGTGTCATGTGTGTCATGTGTATGTGTGTGTGTGATGTGTGTGATGTGTGTCATGTGTATGTGTGTGTGTGTGTGTGTGTGTGAGATGTGTGATGTGTGTCATGCGTATGTGTGTGTGTAGGTGTGTGTGTGTGTGTGTGTGTGTGTGTGTGTGTGTGTGTGTGTGTGTGTGTGATGTGTGATGTGTGTGTGGTCTTGACAGCTGTGGATAATCTCATTTGTTAGGGGTAATTAATGTCACTATGCGCACTATCCTTCCTCAAGGGCAAAAAAGAAATGAGCAAACTTTTTCTGCGAGCGGTTCCTCTATACGCGGCCTCAGAATTAGTTTTTGATATTATTTGGTTAAATGTTTTACTTGTTTTCCAACTCCAACTATGAGGAGTCAAAGGATTCTCCTTTTAATTTGGTAACACAAAAACAAAGCTCCATTATCTTTATGTAATTCTATTTCAATGTATCTTTGCAAATGTTCAAGCAAATCATTAGGGAGGGGACTTTATTTCTCACACGAACGTCTGGCCATCGCTGCAATTATGATAAACCAACTTGGTAACACGTTACAATAGACCCTTTTCACGGGGGCCATTTTGTGTCGAAAAGGCAGAATAAACACAGGTGCAAGCAAAACACTAATGAGGCTTTCCAAATTCCAATCATGGAAGTTGGAAACCCTCATTAGTGTCTATTACATTAGTTAAGGTCATTAACAGCGAGTTAACTAATGTATCTAGTAATCATTTACCAGCGGTGTTCAAGTTGACTACGGTATTATGGTTGGGTTGATGAAGTACTTGATTGTGTATTGATTGATTGTACTTGATTGATTGACTTGATTGTGTACACACCGACCTGGTTAACTCCACCTGTATCAATTATTCAACCACAACTCTGATTGGCTGTAGTAGCCACCAGCCACAGTATTTTTGTGAATGAGATTCACTTTGTCCTTGATGCCCTGATGAAGATTATGTGTCGAAACGTGTAGGCGTGAAGCCACTTAATTAAAGGCTTTTTAAAAATTCTGCAAACAGTGTGCCTTGGTAGTTTTTTGGTTCTGACTCTTCACCAAGTTGAATTTACTATTACGTCAACCATCTTTGTCTCTATGGGTTGATGAAGTAACTGACTGCGTTTACATGGACTTGAGTATCCCGGTTACTGTCGGGGTTTTGGAGTATCCCGTTTTTGTGTTTGCACATGTAAACATCATATCCCGGGTTCAGAAACCTGGATAAGCCCTTATTCCGGTTTTGAGAAAGCCGGTTATGCTAGCTACGCAGTCATTGAGGTTAATGTTAGGGCAAGCTACGGTCAAGGCCGAGTTAATGCTATATATAGTATTATACATTTTATTTTCTGACACGGTTAGTTAGGTGTTTATTAAAGCAGGACTAAACCCTAAACACATTTTTTTCAGCTTTTAATAAATGTTTTTGTTTGTTTGTTTGCTTGTTTTTTAGCCTTTATTTAAACAGGTAAATCACATTGAGACCGAGGTCTCATTCACAATTGCGAGCTGTTAATGAGATGGTGTGTAAAGGATTCTGGTCAAAACCTCCACATTTGAGACTAACCTTTGTCAGCACCAGTGGCTCGAGCATGACTTTACTGCCTTTGTTTGGGAAGCTAAGCAGGTCTGGCCTAGGATACTCCTTGGATGGGAGACTGGTGCTGGAAGTGGTGTTGGAGGACCAGTAGGAGGTGCTCTTCCCCTCCGGTCCGAATGGTCTGATGAATAATCTGATCTGATGAATAATCTCCCCAATGCCCCAGGGCAGAGACAGGGACTCTGTCCTGTGAGTGAGCACCGTCCTTCAGATCAGATGAGACGTTAAACCGAGGTCCTGACTCTCTGTGCTCATTAAAGATCCCATCGGGCACTCTTCATAAGAGTAGGGGTGTAACCCCGGTGCCCTGAGGGGTGTAACCCCGGTGCCCTGAGGGGTGTAACCCCGGTGCTCTGAGGGGTGTAACCCCGGTGCTCTGAGGGGTGTAACCCCGGTGCCCTGAGGGGTGTAACCCCGGTGCCCTGGCTAAATACCCAAACAGGCCTTCCTTCAATCATGGCCACCTAATCATCCCTCCTTACTTAATTGGCACATTCAGTCCTCAACTCTGCACCGTGAGAGCTGATGCGTGGTGAGCGTTCTGGTGCAAACTGGCTGCCGTGCATCACCCAGGTGGGTGCTGCTGCACATCGGTGGTGGATGAGTTGAGTTCCCTCCCCTGATATGTGAAGCGCTTTGAGTGTCTTGAAAGGCCCTATATAAATCCAATCAATTATTATTATTGTTATTAAACTGTTGGAATTGTACAAACTGTATAATTTTCAGGCAGCAAGAGTGCCCTCTATGGGTTCAAACCAGCTTTTTGGGGGGTCCAAAATGGCCGATTTGGTTGTCTGTTACGTCACGGCCAACTCCCCCCTTTACCACTCATGTGAGCATTAGCTAACGCCAGAGCCATATAATAGAAGAGTTGCAACAGCTCCATTCACTCCAATGGACTCGTTTTTTAGCGAGTATTAAGCAGGGCTGTCTGTTTGTGATGTACTTTTGAAAGGGTCAGAGTTTAAAGAATCAAATTGTATATTATCAGCTTTATTTTATGCATTCAAATGTAGCGCGAGCCCCCTTCCTGGCTAATAGTGCTGGGGCAAGGCATTGTGGGTAATCTGGTACTTTAGTCGGACTGGGCCATAGGGAGCACCGGGACGAATCTAAAACAAACTATGAAATGATAATTATGGTTGTTTGCTCCTGGAATTTGAACAAAATTGAATGTTACATCTACGATTGTCTAACCTGCGCCATTGCCATCTTGTGTGAAATAGGCTTATGGCTTCTTCTCCTTCTGTGGTGTTTTATGGCAGGCAGTTGGCCTCCTTGTTGCATTACCGTCCCCTTCCGGATTTATCATCCACTGTTTCCCTACATTCTGTCCTCTCCTCATCACAATGGCTTTGTGCGTGAGTCATTTGTGACAGACAATGATGATGTCACTGACATCACAATTGCACTGTATGACATCATCAGTGATTTCTGACCTCATCATTGTCTGTGACATCATCAGAAGCGACGTGGCCGCCAGGCTGAGCCCTCTAGCACTGTATGAGATCATCTGGGACATCATCATTGATTGATGACATCATCAGTGATATTATGACATCACTATAGTAGTGACCACCAGGCCGAGCCATCTAGAACTGTATGACACCTTTAGTACAGCATGATCTGTGATTGGTCTACTTCCATAGGGACATACAGACAGACATTTATAAATACAGATACATTACAGTGTCTGTCTTGAATCACTGATGATGTCACTTATGCATGGGCATTGTGACATCATCAGTGACTAAACAGTGACATCTTCAGTGATTTATAAGATCATTTGGGCCTCGTGGCCAGCTCATCATTACTATAGTGCATCAGTGAACATGGAGGCTCAGACGGCGGATGTCAGAGACCTGATGCTGAAGGCCCAACGGGCCAAAAAGGAGCAGCATCGAATGGAGCAGCAGCTGAAGCAGCAGTTGCTCCTGAATGAGCGAGACACCCGGGAGGTGAGTAAGATGCGGCAGGAGATCGCCAAGCTAACAAAGACCTGCGAGTCCACCCAGAAGAGAATCCACTTGATGGAGGACCAGAAAGCAAACGTGGAGCTGCAAAAGGAGACGATGAAACATGAGATCACTGGTCTGGGGAAAGAATTTGAGACTTGCCAAAAGCAAGTCGACGAGTACAGGAAAAACATCGAGGAGCTGGGCAGAGAGTGCGACACTTTGAATAAGAACGTGATCAAAGCTGCACAAGCGACAGAGGAACAGGAGAACCTTGTGAAGATCCAAGACCATGACAAGAAGCACCTGAACGAGGAGATCCACAACTACCACCAGGAGGCCCATAAGCAGCGCAAGGTCATCCAAGAACTGGAAAAGGAATGTGTCCGCTACATCAACGAGGGCAGCAGACTGAAGCAGACGGTGAAGCAACACGTGGATGACATTGAAGTAAAACAGATGGAGATCGCTGAGATTAAGAAGAATCTCACCGAGTTGGAGCACAAGCACAAACTACAAGAGAACCTGCTTGAGACTGTCACGTCTGAAAGGAACCTACAAAGCAAACACCTCTTTGAAGCTCAGGATGAGATCGCAGAGATGCAGAGGAAGCTGAAGGTTATGAACACCCAATATGTCCGGCTGAGGAACCAGATCTGTAAGGAGGCGTTGGCCCTGGCTGATGCGCAGCAGAAGACACAGTGTAGCATGAAGGACAACGATGCCCTGAAGGGAGAGCTGCAGTCGATGAGGCAGCAGCTGGAGGAAGCAAAGCAGCACATTGACAGACAGAATGCAGAAGCGCAAAAACTGCACAAGCTCATAGCTGAAGGCGACGTTGAGCTGATCCAACAGAACAAACAGTTGGATGAGGTGATGAGGGAGCGCGACAACCTGGGCAAACACAACACACGCCGCAATGACGAGCGGGAGCTGCTCAACCTCAAGATCAACCTCCTGCAATCCATCCTGACCGAGGGGGACATCCAGCACAACCAGCAACTAGAGGATATCCGCGTTCTCAAGCTGGAGATCAGGGGGCTATGGCGCAAAAAGGGCAACATGGACAAGACTGAACTTACTCTAGAAGACCTGAGGCGGGAGCACTTCCAAATGCGGCGGGAGCTGCTCCAAGAGAGGCTGAGGTACCGCGCCCTCGTCGAACAGCGCGAAGAAGTGCGGGAGAAACCTTCCGCACTTCACCACTGGAGAACGCTGGAGGCCAGAGACCCCAGCAAATATGACCTCGTCGTGAAGAGCCAGTCTTTACTGAAACACCTGATCACCAAGTCCCAGGAAGTGATCGAGAAGGAGCTCTTACTACAGGAGAAGGACAAGCTGTGTGTGGACACGTGGAAGCTTCTGGCACAGCAGCCAGATCTGGAGACAGCGGAGCAGCTCCAGAAGTGCCAGTGGGCCCTCAGAGAGAGACACAAGAAGATCAAGGTGTTAACGGCACAGCTGAGAATGTTCCAGTCAAACGCCGAGGAGTACAAGAAAGACAACGAAAGCTTGGTCAATGACCTAGTGAGCACCAGGGAGAAGTACCACAGTCTGAAGAAAGATAACAAAAGCTTGGCCAATGACCCAGTGAGCACCAGGGACCTAGTGAGCACCAGGGAGAAAGAAGTAAGTACCACAGTCTGAAGCAAGTGTGAATTCGCACATAGCTGCAACCAGATGGAATTCTGATGTGACATCAGCCACTCCACTGACAACAACCGAGTAAATCACTCAGTTCTCTTTGACATCATTCACTGTTTGTCTAAAAAGACAACAGTGAGCAGAAGAAGGCCTCAGGTCAGCATTAAACCACACTTCACTGCAGAGGGGGGGGGGGGGGGGCTTCATGATCGACAACCCCAACAAAACTAGTCACCATTATAAAACATTTAATTTCACCATTTATTACGATGGGTTATAAAGAGGGTCTGTCATATGTCCCCTACGAAAGAAAGAAAGAAAGAAAGAAAGAAAGAAAGAAAGAAAGAAAGAAAGAAAGAAAGAAAGAAAGAGTCTGGTGCATTTCTGACTTTCCCGCTAACCAGTTCAGTTTTTTAGCAGTCACGCGTGAACTCAGTCAGATCACGCGTGAACAGAAATAACACGAGAGTGGGTGTGACTGATGTCATGCCCCAGCCCCAAGCATCAATTGGTGGTGAGAGCAAAGATGTCATTGTCGAGTGGTGGCCAGAGGAGACTGATGATGTCATATTCGTAAACAAACACAATCCATCAACTGAGCATGCAAACGCATGGTCCCACAATCATAAAGCTAATCTAAAGCTAATGTGGTGGTGGTTGCCGGCCAGTAGCAGACAAAGAGTATTGAATGCAAGAGACAAAGGTCATTGTGCGTTTTTTTTGCAACAGCGCTGCCGCCATGAGGTTGCAGTGGAACAACCTATTAGCCTTCGGTTCTTATCATTGTAAGTTCTTTGGCGCAGAATCGGTGAAGTCGTCCTGCTTTGCTACTGCGATTGGTCAAAGAGTTTGATGATTGACAACTAACAGCAACCAATCAGTCGGGGCAACAACAAAAAAAGAGTTAGCAAATCAGTGGTGGATAAGCTTGCATCCACAACTTTATGAAGGATTAATAAGGGCAGACTACCTCATCACTACTGGACTGATCCTACACACACACACACACACACACACACACACACACACACACACACACACACACACACACACACACACACACACACACCTACACACACCTACACACACCTACACACACACACACACACACACACACACACACACACACACACACACACACACACACACACACACACACACACACACACACCACAATGTTTCAAGTATCTCTCTTAGCAATCAGGTTGATTTAGCCATTATTTGTGCATAGATAGGGATGTCAACAGTTAACCATTTAACCGTTAACATGAATGATTTTGACCGGTCAATAAGCTACTATCAGTTAAACCGTTCAAAAAACATAACTTTTTTCAAGTAATTAAAAAAGTTTTAATCTTATCAGTTAACGGTTAATGATCAGTTTCTTTCTTTCTTTCTTTCTTTCTTTCTTTCTTTCTTTCTTTCTTTCTTTCTTTCTTTCTTTCTTTCTTTCTTTCTCAAAGAAAGCAGCATTGACAAGGAAGTAATGCTAAAAAATGCTAAATACCAGACCGAGTCTCTCTCTTGCATCACACACCCAAATAGCTTGCTTATGTTTAAAACCTATCTGTATCCCACATGGCACAATCTATATGCTGATTCAGCTGCGAGACACGAGCAGCGAGACTGAGGTGGGGCTGGATGAGCTGAGGATGTGCAGTCGGTGTGAGAGAAAATCAAGGCAGACGACAGCACTTAGAGTGAAACAGGCTCGCAGATGATGTGAGCGAGGTGTCTGATTGTTACGGAATAGAACATAGAAATTGGAAGTTGTATATTATTTAACATCATATCCTCTCTTACCAACCCAGAGTCTATCAGTCTGACAAATAATACAACTCTGGGATTGCCGATATTTCGGGGTTTCCGGTGCTGAGCGGATGTCCGCGCGAAGACTTGCGCTTCCGTGCGGTGCGGCCATTGTTTACAGTCCGATTGACGCGAGAATGCAGTTGGACTTGATCACTCTATACGTTTTGTAGGCGTTTTAGGTCTCTAGAAACAGATAACTGCATATGAGACGTCGTCAGACTGTAAACAATGATGGAAGCGGAAGTCTTGGCACGGACATCGGCTCTCTGCCAGAAACCCTGAAATATTAGCTCTATGTCCCATACAAACTTGAGAAATTTGGCACTTTATAGTGAACAACAGATCTATCCATCCATCCATCTTCAACCGCTTATCCGGGATCGGGTCGCAGATGTATCAATTCCAGCAGGGAAACCCCAAACTTCCCTCTCCCTGGCCACATTAGCCAGCTCTGACTGGGGGATCCCAAGGTGTTCCCAGGCCACGTCATAACGGTGCGACAGTGTGACAATACCGCTCCCGCTGCTCCGATCCCATCCAGAGAATCGGATCCATTGTCCCCTCACTCCAGAGCAAGACCCAGAGATACCCTCACTCCAGAGCAAGACCCAGAGATACCCTCACTCCAGAGCAAGACCCAGAGATACCCTCACTCCAGAGCAAGACCCAGAGATACCCTCACTCCAGAGCAAGACCCAGAGATACCCTCACTCCAGAGCAAGACCCAGAGATACCCTCACTCCAGAGCAAGACCCAGAGATACCCTCACTCCAGAGCAAGACCCCGAGATACCCTCACTCCAGAGCAAGACCCAGAGATACCCTCACTCCAGAGCAAGACCCAGAGATACCCTCACTTCAGAGCAAGACCCAGAGATACCCTCACTCCAGAGCAAGACCCAGAGATACCCTCACTCCAGAGCAAGACCCAGAGATACCCTCACTCCAGAGCAAGACCCCGAGATACCCTCACTCCAGAGCAAGACCCAGAGATACCCTCACTCCAGAGCAAGACCCAGAGATACCCTCACTCCAGAGCAAGACCCCGAGATACCCTCACTCCAGAACAAGACCCAGAGATACCCTCACTATCCACCTTATTTTTGGCGGCCATTTTGCCTTACGTTAACTATGGGTTCTATTTCCGGTGTAACCAATTTAGATAACCCCCCAGCCCCCGACAAAAAAAAACGTCTATGAGGATTTTACCCTTTTACAGCAGAGCCATTCTGCTCTACAGCCGTGTCGTTCGGGTGCTGGGATAACGTAATGCATTGTGGGTAGTCGGCTACTAACTGTGGCTAATGTTAGCGGCTAGCTAGCTATGTTACATGGCAGTAAAACGCCACCAAATTGATTTAACTTTTAACCATTTCAAGTAACACACATTTCGAGTTTCCATACGGACGTCCAGCGTTGGTTAGTTGTTTATAACATGACTATATTTATAACTTTTATAACGGACTCCAGCTTCCGGTTTATAATTCGGGTCTGCAGCCAGAGTATAACAAAGGAAATGGCAAGCGGCAACAATGAGTCACGTTAAACCGGACCTTGTACCCACGATTCTTTTTTTACAGTGGGGCATTCAAAAATAAGGTGGATAGCCTCACTCCAGAGCAAGACCCCAAGATACCCTCACTCCAGAGCAAGACCCCAAGATACCCTCACTCCAGAACAAGACCCAGAGATACCCTCACTCCAGAGCAAGACCCAGAGATACCCTCACTCCAGAGCAAGACCCAGAGATACCCTCACTCCAGAACAAGACCCAGAGATACCCTCACTCCAGAACAAGACCCAGAGATACCCTCACTCCAGAGCAAGACCCAGAGATACCCTCACTCCAGAACAAGACCCAGAGATACCCTCACTCCAGAACAAGACCCAGAGATACCCTCACTCCAGAACAAGACCCAGAGATACCCTCACTCCAGAACAAGACCCAGAGATACCCTCACTCCAGAACAAGACCCAGAGATACCCTCACTCCAGAGCAAGACCCAGAGATACCCTCACTCCAGAGCAAGACCCAGAGATACCCTCACTCCAGAGCAAGACCCAGAGATACCCTCACTATACCCTCACTCCAGAGCAAGACCCAGAGATACCCTCACTCCAGAGCAAGACCCAGAGATACCCTCACTCCAGAACAAGACCCAGAGATACCCTCACTCCAGAGCAAGACCCCGAGATACCCTCACTCCAGAGCAAGACCCAGAGATACCCTCACTCCAGAGCAAGACCCAGAGATACCCTCACTCCAGAGCAAGACCCAGAGATACCCTCACTCCAGAACAAGACCCAGAGATACCCTCACTCCAGAGCAAGACCCAGAGATACCCTCACTCCAGAACAAGACCCAGAGATACCCTCACTCCAGAACAAGACCCAGAGATACCCTCACTCCAGAGCAAGACCCTGAGATACCCTCACTCCAGAGCAAGACCCAGAGATACCCTCACTCCAGAGCAAGACCCAGAGATACCCTCACTCCAGAGCAAGACCCAGAGATACCCTCACTCCAGAACAAGACCCAGAGATACCCTCACTCCAGAGCAAGACCCAGAGATACCCTCACTCCAGAGCAAGACCCAGAGATACCCTCACTCCAGAGCAAGACCCAGAGATACCCTCACTCCAGAGCAAGACCCAGAGATACCCTCACTCCAGAGCAAGACCCAGAGATACCCTCACTCCAGAACAAGACCCAGAGATACCCTCACTCCAGAGCAAGACCCAGAGATACCCTCACTCCAGAACAAGACCCCGAGATACCCTCACTATACCCTCACTCCAGAACAAGACCCCGATATACTTGAACTCCTTCACTTGGGGTAAGGACTCATCCCCTACCTGGAGTAGACGATCCACCAGTGTCCTGCTGAGAACCATGGCCTCAGATTTAGAGGTGCTGATACGCATCCCAGCCCGCTTCACAGAGTGCTGAAGGTCCCAGACCCATGATGCCATCAGGACCAATGTATACACCACTACACTACTACATGAGATGTATGTCCAGTAGGTGGCAGGCTGGCAGCCAAGATCAGTACAAGATGGCCGTTCAAATTTGTGGATACATGCTTTTAACTGTAAAAAAGTGGATTTTATAAACGTGGGGGTCTACCACACCCCCCCCCCCCCCCCGCCCCCACCTTCACTTCAGTGCCCACTGCATCTAAGGTAAGTAATGTCTAGAGATGGTGGTATAGGCAGAGACAAAAGCTCTATGGGGAAATAAACAGAGAATGAAAGGGCTCTAAACGGAGAGAGATTGGAGAGATCTCCCAGTTTCGAGTCCTGGTAAGAGCAAACCAACGCTGAACTGTAACGAGTCACGACCCCATGTTGACCCCCTGTTGACCCCATGTTGACCCCAGGTTGAGGGGAGCTGTGATGGCGGAGTGGATTTCAAATCCAATGGGGGTTCCCCCTCGCAGGTTCAAGTCCTGCTCACAGCCATGATGTTTGACAGCAAGTCAGCTTTATGACGTTAGATCGACAACGCTTCTTATGTTCACATACACTCAATCCCCAAGGAAGGCAACATTCAGACTGTTCAGATATCCTTGTTGAAACCTTTATGTCATTATCTTAATCATTCAGACTGTTCAGATATCCTTGTTGAAACCTTTATGTCACTATCTTAATAATAATAATGTTAAGTATAAGCCATTTAGCACATGGCATCATACTGTTTTAATTTCTGTTTATTACCCTCTGTCAAACTCAGACTCACACAGGGTTACGATTACGAATATAAATGATTGTAAATGTCTAAAAATATGTAAATATACAACGTGAAATGTGTGTTGTGCCTTTAAAAGATTCTTAATTGACCATTTGAATTTGGGGTATATATTAAATATAGCTACTTCAAGATAGGGCTGCACGATTTATCGTATTTTCATCGTCATCGCGATATGAAAATGCGCGATGAACACATCGCAAAAGTCACGTGTTATCGCATTTTTTTTTTTTTTTTTTACACAGTGCACCTGAACGCAACATGCAAGATACCGGCTGAATAAGTGTCCAAATGTTCATGTCATTCTGGCCAATACTCTACTACTTCTGTTATAACATTTCAGTCTGGAATATGGAATATCTTTCAATAATCAAGTAATCTCATGTGTAAGAAATGACTGTTCTACATTGAAGTAAAAATGCAAATAATTAACTTGTTGGTTTTGGATTTTTTTTAGCTTCAAGAGTGCATTTTTGTTCGTATGACCCTCAACACAGGCTTTGAGAATCCCGTGCCACTTACTGATACGTATGCTTAAATTAACACACTCATATTGCAAAATGAATTTAGGCCCTCACTGTAATACTTCAGAAGTTGAATTTGTTCAGCATTAATACATTTGTCATTTTTTGTCTTAGATTTGCCTTTGTGTGTTATTGCAATATAAAACTACATAATTGAGAATCGATTCTAGATTCTGGAATCGAGAATTGTTGGAATCGAGAATCGATTCTGGAATCGGATCGTGACCCCAGGAATCGGAATCGGATCGGATCGTGACTTAGCCGGATCGGAGCACCCCTACTAGGGATGTTCATTTTGAAAATTTTCCAAAATCGATAATCGGTGAAAATTAACGATCAATTATCGATTATCGATCATATTAATACTTAGAAAATTTTCAATTTTTTCAATTTTTTCAATTTTTTTTTTTTAACAAAATGAATGCCTATGGCAGAAAATACGAAAGACAACGTGTTCTCCTCAATGAACTCTTTATTTCAATGTGTCTCCTCTCCAACACTGCTGTCCCCGGCGCATGCCGGTGTGAATTTCCCATGTTTAAAACAGTTTTGTTGGCACAAAGGCCTGTGCCCAGCCAGAAAACTAGAGACTATATGAAGCTCCACCTCACGTTAGTCGGCTGTGCAATGGAGTGGGGCGAGGAGGAACGAATTCCACCCAAACCTAGTCCAATTTTTTTTTTTTTTTTTTTTTTTTTAATAATTAAAAAATTGATCCAAATGCCACAGGATCGATTCCAATCCTTAACGATCAATTATCGATTTTCGATAATTGATGAACATCCCTAACCCCTACCCATTAATATTTTTGTTTATAGCTTTTTTTTATTTATCGCAGGTCATATCGTCATCGCAATATTGAACAGTGTGCACATCGCAGCTTTTCCTCATATCGTGCAGCCCTACTTCAAGAGGTTGGTTTTTATAATAAAATATGCTTTTTGGAACTCGCCTGTCCGTCATCATACAAAACATCTGAGCAGAGTCTATGAAAGAAAGTGAAAACGGGAAATAAAGCTTCTAAATTCAGTTTGGTTTCATCAAGTCCCGTTCTGCTTTCAAAACCATTCAAAACCTCAACTTTCCGCAAATCAACAGGCTGATGATGGTCATTACTTGGTAATGAGTGATGGAATCATAGCCTGAAGCTTATGGTAATGTGCAATGAAATAGCAGTGAGGGAGAACGACAACGACAGCAATAATCCATGGCAGACCGCTGCCTGTTGATGGCGTTCCAACTATTAAAACCCTCGCCTGCTGCTTCACTGTCACTTTATCTATGTGGACAATTAGTTTTAATTCTCTCTCTAATTGGTGTCTGTACTTGTTGCTGGGGAATTGCATTATGTCGATTTCATTATTTCAGTGTGAGCGGCTTTGTTTTACTTCTTCATACAGAATAACAAGAGTTGTTTGGTTCATTTTCATGGTATTAATTAATATACAATAAGGATCATACAGTACTAGTCTAGGACTCTTCTGGGACGCGGGTCTACGGATCAGCCTCCTGAAAATCTGTGCAAAGATCGGCGCGGCCTGGGGTCGTTCAGGCTAGAGCGAGGTGCTCGGCGCAGGCGAATGACGTGCAGCGCACAGGCCTTCTTGAGGCGTCCTCTCTGCCCGTGGTAGGATTGCCTTTACCCCGGGGGGGTCTGGTGAGACGTAGGAGGAGCC
This sequence comes from Poromitra crassiceps, assembly GCF_964638095.1. Classification (NCBI taxonomy): domain Eukaryota; kingdom Metazoa; phylum Chordata; class Actinopteri; order Beryciformes; family Melamphaidae; genus Poromitra; species Poromitra crassiceps. The sequence continues at coordinate 18,251,986 of NC_139635.1, forward strand.
CGGCCTGGAGTCACCCACACAGGGCCTTAGCCCTCCATGCACCGAAGGGTCTTACGCTTAGTTCACACAGACAAGCTACGCCTTGCCTTGCCTCAACCCACGCCTACGCCGAGCTGGGCGTGAACCTGTTACACGCTTTTGTGATCACACCGCACGCCTTTTGCACGCCGAACCTGGAGCCGAGTCACAAGCGCCTCTCCTCTCTCCCGACTGTATTTTTTCACGTGTTGTCCAGAATTGTCATGGGTAGCCTCTAGGTAAAATAAATCTGATATATTTAATGTTCTATTGATGCTGGATATGTATAACCAGGTCTGACTATAGTCGGACATTTTAGAGAGGTGATCTTGCAAGAATATGTGCTGGCACAACAACATTGTCCATCTTGCCTCTTCGGTCGCTATTCTCTCTCATGAAGATTTGTTTGCCGACAGGGAGAAAGCCCCACGTGATAGCCACCCGTCAATCTCTCTCTCGCTCTCTCTCTCTGCTCAATACTGTTGTAGAAACTCCATTTTATTTTGAAATTCAGTTGACTTTGCCAGTTCCCACGGATATTGTCGCGTTTTTCTTTCATGGCTTGACAGAAAAGCCTGCCTGCACGCGCCTTGTCGGCGTGAAAATAGAACTCTCGCCTATTCGATAAAATCGGCAAGGCACAGGCAAGGCGTGGGTACACGCAGGGTTCACGCTCAGGCACCCAGTGTACACAGCCTCGTTGACTAAAACGGACGCCTATTTAAAAGCGTGGGTAAAGGCAAGGCATAGGCAAGGCTTGGGTCGTCGGTGTGAATGAAGCCTTACAATACTGCGGTGTAGCACTAACTCTATTGCAGCGGATTGGGCGTGATCAACCAAGTAGGAAGGCTGATCCGTTGCTGTTGCAAGTTTCTGTTGCTCTTTGAACAACTCGGGATATTTATCGGCGAGATTTTTGGCCGAGCTGGATGTGATTCGCTCCGTTCGCGGTTCGCCTGCCTGCAGCTTTGAAACATCGTTTACAGACGGGCTATATTGTGCCATGCTGTGCTATACAGACTTAGTGCCATGCTATGTGCGGTGCCATGATGTGCTATACAGACTTAGTGCCATGCTATGTGTGGTGCCATGCTGTGCTATACAGACTTAGTGCCATGCTATGTGTGGTGCCATGATGTGCTATACAGACTTAGTGCCATGCTATGTGCGGTGCCATGCTGTGCTATACAGACTTAGTGCCATGCTGTGCTATACAGACTTAGTGCCATGCTGTACTATACAGACTTAGTGCCATGCTATGTGCGGTGCCATGCTATGTGTGGTGCCATGCTGTGCTATACAGACTTAGTGCCATGCTATGTGCGGTGCCATGATGTGCTATACAGACTTAGTGCCATGCTATGTGCGGCTTCATGCTGTGCTATACAGACTTAGTGCCATGCTATGTGCGGTGCCATGATGTGCTATACAGACTTAGAGCCATGCTATGTGTGGTGCCATGCTGTGCTATACAGACTTAGTGCCATGCTATGTGTGGTGCCATGATGTGCTATACAGACTTAGTGCCATGCTATGTGTGGTGCCATGCTGTGCTATACAGACTTAGTGCCATGCTATGTGTGGTGCCATGCTGTGCTATACAGACTTAGTGCCATGCTATGTGCGGTGCCATGATGTGCTATACAGACTTAGTACCATGCTATGTGTGGTGCCATGATGTGCTATACAGACTTAGTGCCATGCTATGTGCGGTGCCATGATGTGCTATACAGACTTAGTGCCATGCTATGTGTGGTGCCATGATGTGCTATACAGACTTAGTGCCATGCTATGTGTGGTGCCATGATGTGCTATACAGACTTAGTGCCATGCTATGTGTGGTGCCATGATGTGCTATACAGACTTAGTACCATGCTATGTGTGGTGCCATGCTGTGCTATACAGACTTAGTACCATGCTATGTGCGGTGCCATGATGTGCTATACAGACTTAGTGCCATGCTATGTGCGGTGCCATGATGTGCTATACAGACTTAGTGCCATGCTATGTGTGGTGCCATGATGTGCTATACAGACTTAGTGCCATGCTATGTGCGGTGCCATGATGTGCTATACAGACTTAGTACCATGCTATGTGCGGTGCCATGATGTGCTATACAGACTTAGTACCATGCTATGTGCGGTGCCATGCTGTGCTATACAGACTTAGTGCCATGCTATGTGCGGTGCCATGATGTGCTATACAGACTTAGTACCATGCTATGTGCGGTGCCATGCTGTGCTATACAGACTTAGTGCCATGCTATGTGCGGTGCCATGATGTGCTATACAGACTTAGTGCCATGCTATGTGAGGTGCCATGCTGTGCTATACAGACTTAGTGCCATGCTATGTGCGGTGTCATGATGTGCTATACAAAGCTCCCCTGCACTGAAGTGAAATGGGCACATGGACCATATTGCTAATGTTTCCATGGCCCCAGAGTGCCACAGAAGTCTGGAGATTGCCGAAATCCACCAGTGAAATTGCACATTGGCACGGCCCACTAAGTTTGACTGCACGCTGGAGTTCACTTATCCAAACGGCCTCCAATACACAAAATATGTCCACACACACGACATGTCATCAGGAAAAGCCACCACGGCCGACAGATGATGGCCATTGTGGACAGCAGCTGTTTGGAAAAGCGTCATCCCTCCTGACATCAGGACCACCATGTCATCCCTCCTGACATCAGGACCACCATGCCATCCCTCCTGACATCAGGACCACCATGTCATCCCTCCTGACATCAGGACCACCATGCCTCCTGACATCAGGACCACCATGCCTCCTGACATCAGGACTACCATGTCATCCCTCCTGACATCAGGACCACCATGCCATCCCTCCTGACATCAGGACCACCATGTCATCCCTCCTGACATCAGGACCACCATGTCATCCCTCCTGACATCAGGACCACCATGCCATCCCTCCTGACATCAGGACCACCATGTCATCCCTCCTGACATCAGGACCACCATGTCATCCCTCCTGACATCAGGACCACCATCCCTCCTGACATCAGGACCACCATCCCTCCTGACATCAGGACCACCATGTCATCCCTCCTGACATCAGGACCACCATGCCTCCTGACATCAGGACCACCATGTCATCCCTCCTGACATCAGGACCACCATCCCTCCTGACATCAGGACCACCATGCCATCCCTCCTGACATCAGGACCACCATGCCATCCCTCCTGACATCAGGACCACCATGCCTCCTGACATCAGGACCACCATGCCATCCCTCCTGACATCAGGACCACCATGCCATCCCTCCTGACATCAGGACCACCATCCCTCCTGACATCAGGACCACCATGCCTCCTGACATCAGGACCACCATCCCTCCTGACATCAGGACCACCATGCCATCCCTCCTGACATCAGGACCACCATGCCATCCCTCCTGACATCAGGACCACCATCCTTCTTACATCAGGACCACCATGCCATTTCTCTAACTGGAGTTTACAGCCAACAACCAAATGGCAACAATTTGTTCATTTGACTGAAAAGCAGATATGGCTTCGCCCCAGCAGCCACACAGCAAAAATAAATCTCGGAAGGAGGTAGAGAATCAGGATTCGCGGGGTGGGTAGGATTAGTGGCTATAGGGCAGGGTTGCCCAAATAGCGGCCCACGGGCCACGTGAGGCCCCCCGAGCGCCCCCTGTGCGGCCCGTGCTGGAATTGCATTTTTATTTTATTTATTTTATTTTTTTACAGTGCACCTGAGCGCAACATGCAAGATACCCGCTGAATAAGTGTCAAAATGTTCATGTCATTCTGGCCAATACTCCACTTCTGTTATAGCATTTCAGTCTGGAATATGGGATATCTTTCAATAATCTGTATGACTGAAAGGCTAAAAGTAATCTCATGTGTAACAAATGACTGTTCTACTTTGAGGAAGTTTGAAGTAAAAATTGTAATAATTAACAATAATAATAATATTAATTGGTTTCGGATTTATTTAGCTTCAAGAGTGCATTTTTGTTCTTGTGTGACCCTCAACACAGGCTTTGAGAATCCCAGGCCACTTACTGATACTTGTGCTTAAATTAACCCACCCAGTGAGAAAAGGATAAAATATGGATGGTTAAGACTGAATAATGACATCACAACTGTTCATTTAAAACTAGTTATTCCTCTAAATCTGGCTTCAAATGGCCCTTGGTGAAAAGTAATTGGGGACCCCTGCTATAGGGGGATATGGGTGGCGTTGCGCGGGGTGGGGGGGGAGGGGAGGGTGAGTGCCCTGGTCTGAAAGGTTTGCTATTCATCCATAGAAAGATGACTGAGCATACGTGTTTTTTTCCAGCCCTGTCCTGCTTTACATTCACACATTTCCACACATTCACACCTTGGCGCTGACCAGTACAAATACAGGCAGTGCCTTGCTTAAGGGCATCTGTTCTTTAAAGTAATTATTTATTGAGGATTGTATTACAGTGAAATAAGTTCAATGATCTCATCTCAAAGGAAGAGTTTTTTCAACTTGTTTTAGGAAAAAAATAAATGTTAAGGTTCAATCAGTCATTTTGTATCTAAAAGCCGGGGTAAACACAGGTAAAAACAGCTACCTGTAAATAGATTGGAAGTTGGAAACCCTCATTAATGTTTTGGTTGCACCTGTGTTTACCGTGCCTTTTTAGAGACAAAATGGCTACTGTGAAAAAGGTCTGTGAAAATGATGACGTTTAAGATGTATATTGTGCAGTGCAGACAGTACTCTGCAGCACTATGTGACTCCTTCCATCCTCCTGCTAGTTATCATCCCCTGTGTACATAATTGCATAATTGCTTCATAGTGTAATAGAGAGGCAAAGTGAACGTCACTTCCTGCTTCAGCACTGTACCAGAGATTTTCATCCGCCATTTATTTTCCTATAGACATTTCGTAAAATGCGTATAAAAATAGTTTTACTTGTTCAAACCAAACGGTTCAGATATATTTAGAATCGGGAGAGACCATAGAACATTTCACTCAGACCAAAACATAAAGAAACTGGCAGATTTAAAGGGGGGGGGGGATGTTTTTTTTTAGTTTTGAGTGAAATGCTCTATGGCAGGGGTGCCCAAATTCTTTCCCATGAAGGGCCAAAACTCAATCTGGGTGGAGGGCCGAGGGCCAAAAATAAACGTTGTGGAATTACATTAAAATGTATTGTGTTTTATAGAAAATTAACATTCTAAATCTAAAATAACATTTCAATATAATAATCTACTTTTTATCTGTTTGGTAATTTGCAATTGGTTATATATATTTAAAAAAACATCTGCATTTGTGGGGAGCTTAAACATTTAATCAGTAAACACCCACTTAAAAACAGTTGTATTTCCACCTTTGTAATCAAGAGAGAAATTTGACTTAATTCACAACTTGAAAAATCCTCAAGGTACTTTGAAAATGTTCAGAGGGAGGGGAACTGGTCGGAATAGCGTGAACCTCCCACGTGCTAATGTTCTACCGGTGAAGCTTCCCCTGTCAGGTGAAAAGAAGCGGCTGGCTAATTGCCCATGTCTCGGAGGAAGCATGGAGCCAGTTTCGGCTCTCCCCAGATCGGCAGAGGGTGGAGTAGCAACCAGGATAAATTAATGAATTAGCACTAATGGGGGATAAAAATGGGATAAAAAAATCGGGGGGGGGGGGGGGGGGGGACAAAAAACAAAAAAAAGCGCGGGCCCCAAATTGGTCAGCACTGCTCTATGGTCTCTCCCGATTCTGAATTAATCGAATCTGAACCGTTTGGTTTGATGAAGTAAAACTATTTTTTATAAGCATTTTACAAATTGTCTATGGAAAATAAATGGCGGATGAAAATCTCTGGTACAGTGCTGAAGCAGGAAGTAGGCGGTCACTTTGCCTCTCGATAAGAGAATCCAAGCCTCGCTCTCTGCCGCCTTCACTTGTTGGAGTGCCGTTCGCCCTTTGAAATGCAGACGTGTAAAGATGCCCCGAACACCGCGGAATTGTTCCCGGAGAAAGATGCTGCAGGCAATCACAGGACACGGAGCGCTCCCTCCTGCTGCGCGTCTCCACAGCTCTGTTGTCAAGCCAGACGTGCGGCGCTTGAGAAGAGGATGATAGCTGACATGAAAGCAGGCCTCATGGTGGGGTGGCAGCCAAAGTATTAGCTAAGTGCAGCTCTCGCTCCTGAAATAGCGATTTGACGAGCACATGCTGAGCACTGAAATAGAGGCCTTTTTTCCACTCCAGCAACAATGGACAAAACAAAAGGCCATCGGGTCATTAATGAAAGTGGAACAGGCTTAGGGTACTTTGAATAAGCATTGGACTTAATACAAACGCCATCATGGAGTCATCTGCAGCGTTTGCTAAGGATTAGCATCTGCAGAACAATGCCAGTTTAATCCTAAAAGGCTGACCTGTTGCCCAGAGGGCCGTAATTATGATTAGCAGAGCTTGCATAATGATCAGATGTTTTATATGAGAATGATTTACAGACTACATGAGGGAGTCAGACTACATGAGGGAGTCAGACTACATGAGGGAGTCAGAGTACATGAGGGAGTCAGAGTACATGAGGGAGTCAGACTACATGAGGGAGTCAGACTACATGAGGGAGTCAGACTACATGAGGGAGTCAGAGTACATGAGGGAGTCAGACTACATGAGGGAGTCAGACTACATGAGGGAGTCAGAGTACATGAGGGAGTCAGACTACATGAGGGAGTCAGAGTACATGAGGGAGTCAGAGTACATGAGGGAGTCAGAGTACATGAGGGAGTCAGAGTACATGAGGGAGTCAGAGTACATGAGGGAGTCAGACTACATGAGGGAGTCAGAGTACATGAGGGAGTCAGAGTACATGAAGGAGTCAGACTACATGAGGGAGTCAGAGTACATGAGGGAGTCAGAGTACATGAGGGAGTCAGAGTACATGAGGGAGTCAGACTACATGAGGGAGTCAGAGTACATGAGGGAGTCAGAGTACATGAGGGAGTCAGAGTACATGAAGGAGTCAGACTACATGAGGGAGTCAGAGTACATGAGGGAGTCAGAGTACATGAGGGAGTCAGAGTACATGAGGGAGTCAGACTACATGAGGGAGTCAGAGTACATGAGGGAGTCAGAGTACATGAGGGAGTCAGAGTACATGAGGGAGTCAGAGTACATGAGGGAGTCAGAGTACATGAGGGAGTCAGAGTACATGAAGGAGTCAGAGTACATGAGGGAGTCAGAGTACATGAAGGAGTCAGAGTACATGAAGGAGTCAGACTACATGAGGGAGTCAGAGTACATGAGGGAGTCAGAGTACATGAGGGAGTCAGAGTACATGAGGGAGTCAGAGTACATGAGGGAGTCAGAGTACATGAGGGAGTCAGAGTACATGAGGGAGTCAGACTACATGAAGGAGTCAGACTACATGAGGGAGTCAGAGTACATGAGGGAGTCAGAGTACATGAGGGAGTCAGAGTACATGAGGGAGTCTGACTACATGAGGGAGTCAGAGTACATGAGGGAGTCAGAGTACATGAGGGAGTCAGAGTACATGAGGGAGTCAGAGTACATGAGGGAGTCAGAGTACATGAGGGAGTCAGACTACATGAGGGAGTCAGAGTACATGAGGGAGTCAGACTACATGAGGGAGTCAGAGTACATGAGGGAGTCAGAGTACATGAGGGAGTCAGAGTACATGAGGGAGTCAGAGTACATGAGGGAGTCAGACTACATGAGGGAGTCAGACTACATGAGGGAGTCAGAGTACATGAGGGAGTCAGACTACATGAAGGAGTCAGACTACATGAGGGGGTCAGAGTACATGAAGGAGTCAGACTACATGAGGGGGTCAGAGTACATGAAGGAGTCAGAGTACATGAGGGAGTCAGAGTACATGAGGGAGCCAGAGTACATGAGGGAGTCAGAGTGCATGAAGGAGTCAGAGTACATGAAGGAGTCAGACTACATGAGGGAGTCAGACTACATGAGGGAGTCAGACTATATGAGGGGGTCAGAGTACATGAAGGAGTCAGAGTGCATGAAGGAGTCAGAGTACATGAAGGAGTCAGACTACATGAGGGAGTCAGACTACATGAGGGAGTCAGACTATATGAGGGGGTCAGAGTACATGAAGGAGCCAGAGTACATGAGGGAGTCAGAGTACATGAGGGAGTCAGACTACATGAGGGAGTCAGAGTACATGAGGGAGCCAGAGTACATGAGGGAGTCAGACTACATGAATAATAATTTGAAAATGTCGGTAAATTTGAAAATGTTTGTGCGTTTCCAACAAAACATCAGTAGTATATCAGAGAACTGTAAACAGGTTTGAAGTCATTCATTTAAGTTGACAGTTATTGAGAGTTGATTTGATTTAAGTTGTGGACCAGTGATGTCATTTGTGCATGAATAACATTACTGGTCCACAACTTAACTCAAATCATCTCTCAATAACTGTCAACTTAAATGAATGACTTCAAACCTGTTAACAGTTTTCTGATATACTACTGATGTTCTAATGATACAAAGCTGGTTGAAAATTGGCGGAGTGTCCCTTTAAGGTTAGGGGTTATGGTTGGGGTTTGAATAAATGTGTGCTGGCCTGCAGAAACCCTATGTCGCTGCTGCACATTTTGGTAATGAACCAAAGGTCAAAAATGAGTTTTGCAGGTATTTTGAGATTTTGAGTGATTTGGTTACTTTCATCTCCATCATGGTGAATAATTATTTTCATAAAACAGAAGTGAAAATATTTATTTTTATGGTTTTGGTGGAATGACACTGTAGAAAATATGTTGTGGAATGTTTGAAGACAAGTTTCTCACACGTTTTACTTTTAGATCATTGATAGTCAGTGTTGGGCAAGTTACTTTCAAAATGTAATATACTACATATTACTAGTTACTTTCATTTGAAAGTAATAAGTTACTTTACAATATTACTTTCTGTGTAGAGTAACTCATTACCTATTACACTACTTTTGCATTACTTTCACCAAAATAACAGCAGCAGCAGAATGACATTGCCGCCCCGGAACCATCCCGAAAAATAATTTCAACCACCTTGAAATCAATGTAAACAGTCCAAAATTCTAAATGTTATTATTTTCATTTCTTATTGTCATCTATAGAGGTTATTTGCATAAAAACACACAGTTTGATTAGGAAATGATTGTGTCTTTTTTAAATATGTGCTTTGATTTAATCAAATGTAACTCAATTTGTAACTTGAGTTACTTGACAAAGTAACTGGTATAATATTACTGAAATCCTATAAGTAATAAGTTATATTACTGAGTTACTGCTAAAAGTAATATATTACATGTAATATGTTACTTTTGTAATGAGTTACACCCAACACTGTTGATAGTAAACATAACAGATTAAAATACTCATAACTTTTGATCAGAGAGAGCTATCTCAGTCACTCAAAACGTTATATATAGGGAAGAGTTTCTAATTGATGGAAATATCAAATTCTCATCATGTGAAAGGTTTTTGCAGGCCACCACAAGAAACAAAAACGTCCGCAACCCTGATCACGACGCCACCGTGTAGTCTCAATAACGTTGATATCAGTGTTGGGGGTAGTAACTCATTACAAAACTAATTAGATGTAATATATTACTTTGAGCAGTAACTCAGGAAAATAACTTATTACTTATAGGATTTCAGTAATAATATACCAGTTACTTTGTCAAGTAACTCAAGTTACAAATTGAGTAATTTTTTTTTAAATCAAAGCACATAAAAAACATACAATGATTTCCTAATCAAACTGTGTGTTTTTATGCAAATAACCACTATAGATGACAATAACAAAGGAAAAGAATAGCATTTAGAATTTTGGATTGTTTACAGTGACTTCAAGACGGTTGATATTATTTTTCGGGATGTTCCGGGGCAGTGATGCCATTCTGCTGCTGCTGTTGTTTTGGTGAAAGTAATGCAAAAGTAGTGTAATAAGTAACGAGTTATTCTACACAGACAGTAATATTGTAAAGTAACTTATTACTTCCAAATTAAAGCAGGACTAAACCCCCCAGATTTCTGGCAGAACGGTATTCTACTTGATTTGAAAACTCTGCAGGCCAGATGGCCGCCTATACTCCCTTCTTTAGCTGGCAGAATTCCTCCCCCATAAACTAACATATCTTGGCCAATAAGTATGTAACATACAAAATAAAACAACCCGTAATGTCTTCATTTGATGTAGAATGCAGAGGACATGTAACTGTTTAGTTAAACTTGCATTCCAGGAATATTGCTCTAAAGATAACGATAATGGCTCGAGACTGTTTCGTCCTGAAACCCACTCGCTTTGCGCCAGACACAATCGATTTGGGGGTGGAACACGCCAGGATTGGCCAACGCCAACGCCAGTGTCCAGAACGGTCAAATCAAATCATCGACAAAGACGCTATGGCCCGCCTCCCAGTATTCTCAGTGTATCCGAGATAGATATAATAGAAAACGTTATGAATATATCCACGTTATAAACAACAAACTAACGCTGGTGATCCGTATGGAAACAGTGTTACTCGAAATGGTTAAAAGTTCTATCTGCGTTTTACTGCCATGTAACATAACTAACTAGCGGCTAATATTAGCCACAGTAGGCATTACCCATGGATGCATTGCTCTTAAAGGGCTTGCGCCGCGTGAACTACAGTCATCACATGGGGGGAAAAAACGCACAAATACCACCGTGACGTCACGATGTACCAAATCTCCCATTCATTTGAGGGCACACAAAAAAAGCAGGTTTGAACCCATAGAGGGAACTTATGCTGCTGAAAATGATACAAATGGTACAATGGTAACAGTTTAGTCTCAAATGTGGAAATGTTGACCAGAATTCTTCACACACCACCCCCACAGTCATATTATATTGGTTAAAAGCTGAAAAAAAGAGTTTTGGGGTTTAGTCCTGCTTTAAAGTAACTAGTAATATGTAGTATATTACATTTAGGAAGTAACTTGCTCAACACTGCTTGATATACACGTATGTAGGAACATATTTTTGGTTCACAAACGCTGACATTCAATGTATCCATGGTTTGCCTGGCTGTTTGTTACCTGTGGGAGCCAATGCCAAGAGATTAGAAAGTCAAAGCTGGGGGTTTATCGTTCATCTAGGGGAGTGCTGGAGATGCCCATCCAGATTCACTCTCATCTTTTTCATGAATGGGATTAGGAGAGCCGGCCACAGACCCCAGATCAGCTCTTGAGGAGCACTGGATTGTACACATGAGGTAACGCACGTAGAAGGTTCTCGTTCTCAGAGGGGAAACTGCTCTGGAGGTATAGAAACAATCTGATTAAAGCTCAGTGGGCGGAGCCAAATAACAAGTTGACAAACTTTCTAAATATTAGTTTTTCTTATTGAAAGACTGTGTGTATTTTGTCATACCTGACAGTTTCGACTGCTGCTTCCTGCAGTCTTCCTCAGAGACGTCACGTGATGTGCTGTATGGCTGGTTTATGAGGGGTATGACAAAATACACACAGTCTTTCAATAAGAAAAACTAATAGTTAATAATAGATAGACGAAATGAACTTGTTTGAATTATTAACTTTCTAAATAGCTATAGGCCTAAATAAAACATAACTGTCAATGATGACTTCTTTGTTTTAATTAAATCAACCCCACAGCGCATTCATGGTGTTGGGAGGTCAGCCTTACCTTTCTAGATCGCTATATGCTCGTATGGCTAGTTTGAACATGGAAGGTCAGCTACAGGCTAGGTAACCGATATTAAACACAAAGTAGAAAGAGGCTGCTTGCTTCTACCTTGTAGCTGGGAGCTGGACTGCAATGATAAGAGTTAAGAGCATCCTCCATACAGCCCCTCACATAAAGTTGACCAAAGAAGAGCAGATAGCCTACTGACCGTTGCTTTTACACCTTCTCCTCCTCTTCCTTTTGAACCTGCCTTTGGTCTGACAGTCTGCCAGGTCCCCGCTGCAGCGTGCACGCTCCGGCGCCATGGAGAGAGAGAGAGAGAGAGAGAGAGAGAGAGAGAGGGAGAGACAGAGACAGAGAGAGAGAGAGAGAGAGAGAGAGAGAGAGAGAGAGAGAGAGGGAGAGACGGGCAGGTTCAGCACGCAAAGCCGCTGTGAGTGACTTTACCCCCTCTACAGCTGGCTGCTATATAGCCTACTGTAGTGTGACATCATGAGGAGAGGATTGCGTTGTGATTGTGAAGGTTGGATTTAGCATCTCTCTCTCTCTCTCTCTCTCTCTCTCTCTCTCTCTCTCTTTCTCTCTATTCCTCTCTCTCTCTCTCTTTCTCTCTCTCTCTCTCTCTCTCTCTCTCTCTCTTTCTCTCTCTCTCTTTCTCTCTCTTTTTCTCTCTCCTCTCTCTCTCTCTCTCTCTCTTTCTCTCTCCTCTTTCTCTCTCTCTCTCTCTTTCTCTCTCTCTCTTTCTCTCTCCTCTCTCTCTCTCTCTTTCTCTCTCTCTCTCTCTCTCTCTTTCTCTCTCTCTCTCTCTCTCTCTCTCTCTCTCGACATTCACTGTTTTTTTAATAGCTTTATTTAGCCTACACAATGAAACGTGCAACAGGTTTACTTTACAACAACAACAACAAAGTGTTTGAGGTAGTGCATAGGTCATAAAACAAGAATTATAGGCTACATAAAAAATGGGAGAAAGAGGCAAAGCCTATATAAACTAACTAAATAAAGTAAAAACATTTTTTTTTTTTACAAATCTAATTCATTTTAAGGCTCTAGTTTTCACAGCGTTAGAATTTGTGCAGTATGCTTTAGTGTGTCCAGGTCAAATTCACTGACTTTTATTGGCTTAATGGCTTTCACTGTTCACCAGTGGCATCACTGTTCATCAGTGACATCACTGTTCATCAGTGACATCACTGTTCATCAGTGACATCACTGTTCATCAGTGACATCACTGTTAGTGTTCATCAGTGACATCACTGTTCATCAGTGACAACAGTGTTGCAAAGCAGCTTTTACAAGCACCAGTTTAGACATTCAAACAACACTGAGATGATTTGAAAACATGGTATTAGTACTATATGACTTATATTGATAAATTATTTGGTTTAAAACGTGCCATTGTAAATGACCAAAATTGGAAAATGTGGTTTTACGAATCATTCAAAAGCCATTTTGGACATAATTATATCAAACCCCCCCCCCCCCCCCACCCCCCCTGCCTCTCTCTCTCTCTCTCTCTCTCTCTCTCTCTCTCTCTCTCTCTCTCTCTCTCTCTCTCTCTCTCTCCCTCCAAGTAAAGTCAATGAAGCTTTATTATCATGACAATTTGATTTAAAAAAAACATGTTGACAATGCAGATATATAAACAGTGACATAGAGAGAAAAAAATACTGTAATAGACAGTGTAAACTCTGATGGCCTTTTTCACAGCAGCCATTTTGTGTCTAAAAGACAGGGTAAGCACGGGTTAACTCTCCCTCTCAATGTGACCAAAGTACATTATAATGAATATAATATGATACAATGATATCTAGCAGTACCTCACTTGGGTTTGGGTTAAAAGTGATGAAGTAGGCTCAGTTGTATGCAAGCTATTTGACCATTACATGGTGGTTGAGGAGACTGTCCTGCGTCTTGGAGGTCACAGGATGCCTCACCTGATGCCTCACTGACCCACAGTGAGGCATCAGCTACATAGGCAAGGCTTAAAGTGGGAATACGGTTTATTCTTTTATTCCGTTTAAAAATCAAGTACGGAATTAAAACTAATGAAGAATACAACATAGAAACAAAACAACAACAACGATAATAATAACATTTTCAACATTTAAAAATCTTGAAATACCCTTTCAAACCCCTTTACAGGAACAATAGTTGTGAATATGCTCTGATCTCATTTACACTATTCACACTCATCTGTTTTGCATCACAATGACTCTTATGCATAATCTCTTTGCCATCAGCCACTTCACTTTTCTTTCTATTTAACATCAAGGTGTTTAATCCCTGCCAATCACCCCGCTCATAATCTGTGTAACGCTACGTTCACACAGGGCACCTACGCCTTGCCTTGCCTTAACGCTACGTTCACACAGGGCACCTACGCCTTGCCTTGCCTTAACGCTACGTTCACACAGGGCACCTATACGCCTTGCCTTGCCTCAACTGCACGCCTAGCCTACAGACCTTTAGCTGCGCGTGAACCTATATCACACGCTTTTGTGATCACACTGCACGCCTACTCCACGCTGAACCTGAGCCGAGTTACGAGCGCCTCTCCTCTCTCCCGAGTGTTTTTTTTGGTCACGTGTGGTCCCGAATGATCACAAGGTATAGCCTATGTCATGGGTAGGTAAAATAAATCGGATATATTTAATGTGCTATTGATGCTGGATATGTATAACCAGGTCTCCTTCTTGGGTGACTGCTGTCATAGAGAACTGGATGCTGTTGTAGCCTACTAAGTGGATTAACTTTTCATTGTCCATCTTGCTTCTTCGGTCGCTATTCTCTCTCCTGAAGATTTGTTTGCAGACAGGGAGAAAGCCCCACGTGATGGCCACCCGTCAATCACTCTCTCTCTCTCTGCTCAACACTGTTGTAGTAACTCCATTTTATTTTGAAATTCAGTTGCCTTTGCCATTTCCCACGGATATTGTCGCGTTTTTCCTTCATGGCTTGACAGAAGAAGTCTGCCTTCACGCGCCTAGTCGGCTTGAAAATAGAACTCACGCCTAAACGATAAAATCGGCGCAGGTCAGGTGAGGCGTGGGTACACACAAGGTTCACGTTGAGGCGCCCTGTGTACACATGCAGCCTCATTGACTAAAAAGGACGCCTATTTAAAAGCGTGGGTAAAGGCAAGGCATAGGCAAGGCTTGGGTGCCCTGTGTGAACGTAGCCTTACATCCCAGTTCAAATTTTAACTGCTGCCTCAGTCTCCTATGTTTTCAGGATAGGATCCGCTGACTGACTCTTCAGCAGGGGTGTTCAGCTCAATTTCATCCCAGGCCACATCACCACTGTGGTTGCCCTCAAACGGCCGGTTGTAACACAATATAAATGTATCTAGCCTAATTGTTTTCATATTACATAATAGCTTCTGATTAGATGATTATTGGTTTTTAGTAAGAATTTGATAATTAATAACTAGTGGCATCTGTAGTGTAGCACAGGGGTCCCCAACCTTTTTTGCCCATTATATATATATATATATATATATATATATATATATATATATATATATATATATATATATATATAGTCAAGAGTAGTTCACCAAATTCAACAGCAACCAGATGAAATGTGAATTGGCTGCAAACATGCAACACCAATAAACAGTGCCGGTTCTGACCTCCCAGGGGCCCTAAGCAAGATTCTGCTGAGGGGCCCTCCTACCTGGCCATTTTCCATCACCTCAGTGCTCCCATTACAATCCTCCCTCCTGTACTGTACATCACCTGGTATTATTTGCTGAAGCTGTACTGGGTCTTTGTTAGTACTTGCTGACGCCGACTGTACTGGGTCTGTGTTAGTACTGGATGAGATTGACTGAGTCTGTACTGGCTCTGGCTGATGATCCAGCATTTCATTTACTGACAAACCTAAGCATAGAACCTGCAAATGATAGATAGCACTATTATTAATTGTATCAGTTGCATCTGGCCCTGTTCATACAGTTCTTCCCCAGATTTCAAATATATAATACTATTTTATATGGCTTTGCTGAATACTTGATGGTCATTATTTAATGAGCAATGTGCATCCATATTGCCCAGTATGCGCCCAACATGTTTAATGTAATATTTAATCAATAGTGTATTGTTTATTATTGTCAATGTCTTTTTGGGCTTTGTTGTTGGGTTTTCCAGTTATTTTGTATTTTGTATTGCGCCTTTCCTTTTCCTCTCTGAGACTCTGCCTGTCTGTCTGTCTGTCTTTCTTTCTTTCATTCTTTCTTTCTGTCTTTCTTTCTTTCATTCTTTCTTTCTTTCTTTCTTTCTTTCTTTCTTTCTTTCTTTCTTTCTTTCTTTCTTTCTTTCTTTCTTTCTTTCTTTCTTTCTTTCTTTCGCTTTATATAGTCTTTGATCTTGTGTCTTTTTGATATCTACAATGACATTTTATAAATTCCCTGAGCTAAGCACAAATCCATTGAAATGTCTCAAATCGGTCCAAGTACAGTATGAGGCCACATAGCACTTGCATTTTTGAAAGAAAATCAACTTTATCTTACAAAATGTTGTAAAGTCTGTTCTTCCCACGCCGCTGGGCCAGCTGTGGTCACAAGCTGTGGTCACAAGGTGGAAAAGTCAGCACACTCACTCACTCACTCAGTCACTCATGGACATTTAATGAGTTTAGTGCAGGGCCGTAGCTATTCACCTTATTCTTTGCCCATACAGGGACGCTTCTGTATGACGTCATTTTGTAATCGTCTTTCCGGTTTTAGATACGGAAGTACAGTAGATTACGCCTACCGTAGTCATTTTTAGACTTGCCAAAAAGCTGTTTTCAAGCAAAAACAAACAAACCGTTTTAAAGTTTTAATATTTTTCGGGTGAGAACGTAACATATTTTCAGTTTATCAGAATAACGCCTATTTGGAAATATTTAACGAGCAGCGAGGAGTGGGAGCGCTGGCTGTGCTGACACCGGTCGGACTAGCTATCTGTCAAACCCTACTGTAGGCTACTGGCAGTGAGAAAACACTGTCGACGTGCTTTTGTAACTAACGTTAAATGCCGACCGGGTACAGCCATCGGCTCCTCGCAGCAGCAGTAACGCTATGAACATGTAACTGAAGTTGGCCGCAGTGTAGCTTAATTCTGAATGTTGCCAAACTTCATTCATTATTATAGTGACGTTTTGTTTTGAAATTGGCCGCCGACTAGCGCTGAACCGGAAGAACAAATACAATCGCGTGCAACGCGGAAGAGAGAAAAAGTGGGCGTGGCGAATAAGGTGAATAGGAAGGTGGGTAGAGAGTCGGGATTTGAGGGGTGGCTAGGGGGAGTGGCCACACCCACTGCACCGTGGACTTGAAGGTTTGAGCTGGTTTTTAATATGCGGTATAAATAAAGTTCCTTCTGTCACTCCTTCCCTCTACTCCCACTCTGTCAGCTTCGTTCAGCTGTACCAACATTGTACTCCCTTATATTTCTGACAGCCTGTGTGTGTGTGTGTGTGTGTGTGTGTGTGTGCGTGTGCGTGTGCGTGTGCGTGTGCGTGTGTGTGTGTGTGTGCGTGCGTGTGCGTGCGTCGGCGCGCGTGGCAGTGCATTATTATATTGTTTTTGAGAAGCGCTCTGTGAAGTCTATGGAGTCAAACCCCCCCCCCCCCCCCCTCCCCCCTCCCCCCCGGTCACGCTTGGGTGAATTAGTGGGTGAGTTCCATTAGGCTGTGAAAGAACGATCACACTCGGATTAGCTTGATTAGATTTCATGAATATCTGAAAGACGAAACAAATTGCTGATTAAACGTTTAGCGGTGGTTTCCATCCTGGCTGACTGGTGATCAAATCATATCGACCAAAAATTACTCACTTTACTCTGAACTGCAGGCCTGTTGTACCTCATGCAATATGCACACACCTTAATCATCATGACCAACACACCCGAATGGAACTACTGTCAGGACCAATACAACCAAGTATCATGTAATGTTACTGTAATCAGGTACATAGAGCTTACTGTTCTGTGTTGTTTACATCTTGTTTTTCTCTGTTTTTGTTCACTGTAGTAATACGGTAACTAATAAGCAACGGTGGAAGTCAATTGAGCTAATTGTTATATCAAAATCTTGCCCAGTGCAGCTCAATAGACCCTTCTCACAGGGGCCATTTTGTGTCGAAAAGGCAGGGTAAACACAGGTGCAAGCAAAACACTAATGAGGTTGGAAACCCTCATGATTGGAATTTGGAAACCCTCAGTAGTGTTTTGCTTGCACCTGTGTTTATTCTGCCTTTTCGACACAAAATGGCCCCCGTGAAAAGGGTCTATGGCTCAAATTCCTAAAAGCAGCGATAACGTCTTTCTAAAAAATAATGAGATATGACAGAGAAGTGTCAGTTGCAGAAAAAACTTTTTTGAAAAAGTGAGACAGGAGCGGGGGATTTTGGACATGATGTTGGCAGAAACTGACCAAACTGACAGCTTCCAACCAAACCCAGACTCACAGCAACCGCTGAATGTCAGTGCCAGGGAAATAAGATGAAATATTGACTACTTCAAAAGACTTGTGCATAACAGTGGAAGTAACAATAATAATCTTTATTTTCGTTGAATTGTTGAGTTTTAAGTTAGCGACCGCATAGCAGTAAAATGTATTGAAGTGTGAAAAGTAAAAGTCCTCATTCCTTTCAGTGTTAAATTATTGAAAGGAACCTGTAAGAATAAAAGTATTTTCATAACTGCTGCATATAATGTTGGGGGGTTTAAGTCAAATGTGCTTGTTATCATCAATTCAGACAGCAGACATGTGTGTCACGATACTAAAAGACATCAGGCAGAGTTTGACTTTGAGCTTTGCGGGGGCCACTCCCCCGAGTCAGATGCTTTGCGTGCCGGCAATTTTTCTTGGGTCGTTTTACATTTGAAATGTTGCCCGATTTAGAGGAATATCTCATTTTAAGGCTGGCATCATCATGGTCTCTCTCTAATTATTGTTTCATAAGTATAAGAATGGAAATATAAGAAATATTAGAATATGAGTAGAATTACAGAACATGAATACTCATTGCCAGAATAGGCCAGAATGGGCGTTTCGGCCTTAAACGCTATCTTCCCCACTGTTAATTTAGCGCTTTTCAAAACCAGGCCTTATTCAGTGCGCCGACTCCCCTACCAAATGCCACACACAGACACACGTGCATCTTCCAGCATGCATTGAGGCTTAATACATTTCGACAAGAAATGGCAACCAAATCAGCCTAAGTAGGCTAAGTGGTAGATAGAAACATGCAATTCTAGAACATTTCAATATTGGACAAAATAAAACATAAAAATCCCAAGTCCAAGTCCCCATCTCTGCTACAGGGAGACCGCATCAGCCCTGCTGAACAGATCTGTATTTGCCTGGCTGTAGGTTGAATTGTTTTATTCAGGCTATGATCTGTGATGTGCTGAGATATCCAAATTGGCATGAAGAAATGACAGCAATTTGAGTTTTTTCCCCCCCCTTTTTTAGCCATATTTAGAGTAATATATCATTTTAAATCAACATTAGGATTATACTGTTGTGATGTCATTATTCAGTATATTCTCTTTCATGTCACCACCTGCTCAGCTCTCCTGTCAACATAATTGTAACTAACAAACACAAACTGTTTTAGCCAAATTCATATCAAAATGACACCTACAAACACAGGTACACAACCCAAGCCGTACACAACACACAAAGTCATCATCGATAATAAAAAAAACATACAGAGGGACATTTATTTATTCCTGATAGGAACGATTGAAAAATAAAATAAAATATATTATGTTGTTTTTAACTTTACACCACCTCTTTTTGTTACTTATTGGGTCATGAAACTGAAACCATGCATATAGCCACCTGCATACCTGACTTCGGGAGCTTGGCAATTGGCATCATGCATGATTACAATGAGATGCACCCACTTTAAACCTGAATAAAGTAATAAAACCACTAGTAAACCAGTAGGCGGCGCCTGGCCTGCTGTTCAGTGAGTGGCCTGGCCTGGCCTGGCCTGCAAAAAATATATATATATATATATATATATATTTTTTTTTTTTTTTTTTTTTGCAGGCTGAAATATTAGGGGAGGTCCGGACCTCCCCGTCCTCATAGCTAGTTACGGCCATGTGCAGCCGCAACCCGGACTGGATCGAGTGGATCGGAGCTTCGAAAGGAAGAATGTCATTGCATAATTGCAGTTCACCAATGACCACAGAACATAATAATTATACGCCTAAAAGGCGTGGTTAAATGGTTAAGGCCGGGTTTAGCGCCGAGGGGAAAATAGGGACTGCGCTTGACCACGCCCACTAATAGCGCTATGCCTGGCGTTAAACGCTATTTTAAGGCCAGGGGGAAGATAGGGCCCAATGAGTTTTGGCCTGTCAGATGTGACTGGGGAGGGCATTCCAGAGGGATGGGGCGGCTGCAGCAAGGCCCTGTCAGAGGCCCCCCTGTCACAGCTTTAGCAAAAAGAGATCCCTGTGATGTTTGTCAAACTGGATATAAATTGTATGATCATATTCAGCCAGATGGAGATTTACAATGGTGAGCAAAAAAAAGAAAAGAAAAGTTGTTGTTGTTTTTTACTACTGGGGGGCCTGGCCCACCTGGCATTCCCATTAACTCCGTCCATGCTCAAATATCTTCGTATCATCACGATTTGATTCCACTCAAAGTCGATAAACGATCATATTGAATGATCGCCCAGCCGTAGTTAGATTGCAGGTTTGTTATCGGCTGCATCTAGACGCTGAGATTTCTCTGTGCCGAACCTGAGTGACTTCCTTTTTAGTCACTCCTCAAATTAATTTGTTCCCTATCACGAACCTGCAGACATTCTGATAAGATATCTTCCAATGAGCAACTGGTGCGTATAATGAGGCAGATAAAACCGCTCTTTAATTACATGAGAGAGAATATAACTCTTTTTTTGAGACACAGAGTTTGAGAGAGAATATAACTGGTTTAAATGTCACATTTCAGCTCATGAGGAATATTGACAGTCGGCTATATTGATAATTCATCGGTGATTGACCCTGCTGGCTTATAATAAATTCACTGCACATCGCATCCAATGCACGTCATACAAACGTTGTCATTTCACACTTCCCACACTGGTGCTGGTTGTTGTCTTTCCCCATACGGGGAGAACACGCAAACTCCACACAGAAAGGCCCTTTCGACGAGATAGCCTACCTGGGCAGTAGGCACTGAAGATATGGGGGGGTCACAACTCCAGCGCCCACAGCGAGTGCGAGTACATGCAAGTTTATCGCGGGCGGTGTGTAGGTGCCGTCAGACCCCCTTCTCACCAACCGCGATAAACTCGCATGTACTCGCACTTGCCCTGT
Organism: Poromitra crassiceps; assembly: GCF_964638095.1. Lineage (NCBI taxonomy): Eukaryota > Metazoa > Chordata > Actinopteri > Beryciformes > Melamphaidae > Poromitra > Poromitra crassiceps. The sequence continues at coordinate 18,272,996 of NC_139635.1, forward strand.
CAAGCCCTGCCCCGCTGCTGCAGCTTGGTTGGCTGCCTTGCTGTATTTCCATATTCAATTGGTCTATTTCGGTTTTGGCCCCTCCTCTCGTCTTGTCGTTTGCGATGTCCTGACGCCAGGTATCCCAGCATGCTTTGCAAGCTGGTGAGCGACAGACGGCAGCGAGGGAAGGAGGGGCCATTTCGAAATCGACCAATTGAAGATGGAAATACAGCAAGGCAAGGCAGCCAAGCGAGTACATCGCTCACCGCCCATGTTGGTGTGCAGGGCCCGTCAGCCTGGCTGGGGACGTGTTCAGGGTGGGGTAAATTCCCCATTTTATCCATTCAGCAAAGTTAGAATTTAGCTGCTAGCCCAGCCCAGGCAGACACGATCAGGGATTCAACCACCGCAGTAAACGCACATCTGAGCAGACGTCTTGTGTTCTGCTCTAGAATCCCCAAAACTGTAGTTAGAGCCGCAGCACCTTCCTTTGGTGACTCAGCCCATTGAGATATATGGACGGTTTCACCCCACTCGCGCGCCAGCCGTATAACATTTTGTGGGCGTTCCCACATGTATTGTATTTGTTCTTCCGGATCAGCGCTAGTTGGCGGCCAATTTCAACACAAAACGTAACTAAGTTTGGCAACATTCAGAAGCTACACTGCGGCCAACTTCAGTTACATGTTCATAGCGTTACTGCTGCGAGGAGCCAATGGCTGTACCCGGTCGGCATTTAACGTTCGTTACAAAAGCACGTCGACAGTGTTTTCTCACTGCCAGGACAGTAGGGGTTGACAGATACTAGCTAGTCCGACTGGTCACACAGCCAGCGCTCTCAGTCCTCGCTGCTCGTTAAATAGGCGTTATTCTGATAAACTGGTCACATATTTGGAATGTTACGTTCTCATCCGAAAAAATATTAAAACTTTAAGTTTTTTTGTTGTGTGCTTGAAAACAGCTTTTTGGCAAGTCTAAAAATGATTACGGTAGGCGTAATCTACTTCCGGGTCTAAAACGGAAAGACGATTACAAAATGACGTTATGCGGAGGCGTCCTTATGGGCAAATAATAAGGTGTATATTGTATTGTATATTGGTCCATGGCCAATGGGATTGTCTCTTTGCGCTTGTAAATGACAGACCCGGGTTCGATACCAGTGATTATCGCACGTTTGTTCTGCTCTGTCTCTTCTCCCCCTCCCTCCCCCGCTCTCCCTTCTCCCAGGGCCATTACCCTTCCTCTCTCTCTCTCTCTCTCTCTCTAATATAGGACGAATCAGCGTGACGTCACTTGACACCCATAAATGCGGAACCCCGCGGCAGTTAATATATGAGTTGTGCCAAACAACCGTTAATATCTCAAAAACTAGACATCACATCGCTTATAGTTTGACATTCTGAGTCTGAGCAGAAGTAGCTCAAGAGTTTGATGTATAATATATACATGTCGTGTTAAAGGAGAATTTCGTTTTTTTTTAACCTGGACCCATCTCCTGGCAATAATTAGGATTTGGCCACTCACCCAGCGATGTCCGCGGCGTTTCAGGCCGTCCTAGCGTTGTTTTGAGGTCAAAATCAGGCCATTTCCTGGACTCTCACAGGGATCAAATTACCTCAAACGTGATCTCGGTCACCAAGTCTCGTGAAGCCCCGCGATACTTTCCTGCCGACTGGCCAACTACAGGTAGGACGCTTTGCGGTGGTGGTTTTAGCGTAACCTATGTGGGGTTTGGCATAACCTTCGTTATTTCGAATCCCACATAGATTACGCCAAACCCCACCACCGCAAAGCGTGTACCTGTAGTTGGCCAGCCGGCAGGAAAGTATCGCGGGACTTCACGAGACTTGGTGACCGAGATCACGTTTGAGGTAATTTGATCCCTGTGAGAGTCCAGGAAATGGCCTGGGGCGAAATATCACTCTGGTGGATGTTGAGGGATCACATTATTACGATATGTGGCGAAAACGGGAATAAAAATAGCTATTTAGATGCAGGAAAGACAGGCTCACACTTGGCCACAAATCAGCTCCATTTTACAACTGACTTGGACGCTATTGATCTCAAAACAACGCTAGGACGGCCAGAAACGCCGCGGACATCGCTGGGTGAGTGGCCAAATCATAATTATTGCCAGGAGATGGGTCCAGGTTAAAAAAAAACGAAATTCTCCTTTAAGGTTGTGTGAACTGTCGCAGTTTTTAAAATGTAAACAGAGTTAGACGACTAGAGTAAGAGACACTCAAGCCTCGCGCCACTTGGGCTCCATAGGGTTCCATTGCCGTTGCCACCCAGTGACGCGGTTTGTTTACCAAAATGCTGCTCGGCTGATCCCTCGTATAAGATTGTCCAATCCTGTTCATTGATAAGTGTTTAACTAGACTTAGCTAATGTCTGTAAAGCCCTCTGTGCCCTCAGTGCATGCAGTTCACTGGAACAATCTGCCAAGAGAAATAAAAGCAAGTACTACCAGTTTTAAAAGAGCCCTTAAGTACTGGCTCCATAGAAATGCACTTTAAATGACTGGCTCCATGGCAATGCACTTTACATTTATTTATTTTATTCTTTTTATAAGTGATACATTGCCCTGCTGCTATTGTTTATTGAGTTCCTTTAATGTAACCGCTCACCGTTGTTTTTATGTTTTTTTTTTTTTATTGTTTTAAGTGTTTTATGTTTTTTTATGCCTCGTCTTACTGTTTTATGTGAGGACCACAATGGAAATAAGCCTTCGGGCTTTATTGTGTTTTTATCCTCGGTGATTGATCTATTGTCTGTTCTTTTCTTACTATAGGTACTGTTGTGTTCTTTCTTGTTTTTATCACCAAATAAATTCATTCATTCATTCATTCTGGCTGAGATATGCTTGTGAACTAGGGCTATACAAATGAACTTGACTTGACTTGAAAAACATGGATGAGCTTTAGGCTATATTCAAGCAGTTGTTGGAGATTGCTGCTGCTTGACACCTGTTGATCTATTGGAAGTCGATGGAAAAATGTCTGCTTTCATTTAGTATAAAATAGGCTATTTATAATGTTGCTGCTGTACACATTTTTTTTTTTTTTAATTCCCCCCCCCCCCGATTTTTTATCCCATTTTATCCCATTTTATCCCCCGTTAGTGCTCATTTGATTGCTCATTCCTGGTTGCTACTCCATCCTCTGCCGATCTGGGGAGAGCCGAGACTGGCTCCATGCTTCCTCCGAGACATGGGCAGTCAGTCAGCTGCTTCTTTTCACCTGACAGAGGAAGCTTCACCGGTAGGACATAGCACGTGGGAGGTTCATGCTATTCCAACCAGTTCCCCTCCCTCTGAACAGGCGCCCTTAACGACCAGAGGAGGAACCACACTAGCAACCAGGATATTGCATGTTTTTGTGAAGGGGGTTCCTATATGAAGGAAACCCCCGGGAGGCACGGGGAGAACATGCAAACTCCACACAGAAAGGCCCTTTTGCCGACCCCACCCGGGCGGTGGGCACTCGAGGACATGCGGACGGGCACGCATTCCTTAAGCGTTCACCTCGTCCCCAGGTGGGAATCGAACCCACGACCTTCGAGCTGTGAGGCGATAGTGCTTACCACTGCACCACCGTACCACCCCTGCTGTACACATTAAAGACTGTCATACATATTGAGTGCAGACAGTTTTCTGTAGTCTATGTTTTAGCGTCGGCACATGATGAAATTTAGGTTTTGACTCTAGCACTCTCAATATTCTCTATGTGAAGTTCTCACTTAAGCCTGCTGAAGTAACCCTATTTTTAGACTATATAAATGCCAATCATCCAAGTTGTTTCCCACCCTGGGTGTTCAAAATGGCCACTGGGTGAATCAGGTCAGTACTGCTACATTTGTAATTTAATTTAATTTAATTCACTCGTACAAAATTTGCATATCTTAGCTCAATAATTGTAGCTACATTGATTTCCCTTCCTAACCTAAGCTGTCCAGTCCAGTTCAGTAGTAGTAGTGTAGTGATGTCCATAGAGACCTTCCACTACCAGCCAGTCATCATGACAGTTGTGCAGTGCCACCTGCTGGCTGCTGTTGCCATGCAGTCAGTTGTGGCAGTGAGTGTGAAAAAGACAAGTCAACACAGCTAAAGACACCTGAAGACCTTTGTGTCTGTTTCCTAATGTCATACACACTATAACACAGAAACGACTCAATCCATCGTTGAGATTTACATGTAAATCTGAAGTGAACCAGTCTAAATGGGTTCAGACAGGAGGCGATTCAGGACAGATTCAAACCAACTGGAGTGTTACTTTGTACCTCAGTTACCTCACTGCAGGTTCTCACCTATTATTAGACTATAGAGCAACAACCATTCTAACAGGGCTTTGAGTCATGCAAAAGTCTGATTAAAACAAGACAATTTCTTGAGGCTTACAGCTGATGTGATTTCAATGTTCTTATGGTGTGTAGCCTGTGTGTGCGTGTGTGTATACATTTTTAGATTATAGTGATAAACAACTACATCATTACTGAGGGATTTTTAGTGATCGCAGAAGCAACACACACTTACCCATAAACAACACTATAAAATGCTTTAAGATAACAAAAATGAAAACTCTATTTGCCCCAGCTCAGACCCATCTCACCTTTTATTCTGTGACTATGACCTGCTGCCCTCGGGCAGACGATCCAGAGCGTATAGATGTAAGAGTAATCGCTTCAAGCTCTCTTTCCTACCCACTTCTGTGTTATTGCTGAACAAACAGCCAGTACTGCCCCTTCCCCCTAGGTGGTTGTTCCCCACAAGAAGGGGGCACGGTGGCTCAGTGGTAGAGCTGTCGCCTCACAGTCAGAAGGTCCTGAGTTCGATTCTCGCCTGGGACACTGTGGGCGCTGTGGTTGTGTTCCCCCCCATATCTTCAGTGCCCACTGCCCAGGTGGGGTATCTCGTCGTAAGGGCCTCTCTCTCTGTGTGGAGTTTGCATGTTCTCCCCGTGCTCCCCCAGGGGGTTCCTCCATATAACCCCCCCCCAATAAAAACATGCAGAAGATCAGATCGTCATCGTCATCCGACCAGTGACGACAACATCCGAAGTTGGTCCCCGGGCGCTGTACGAGAAAGCGACCACTGCTCCTGGCCTGCCCCTTGGAGGAAAGGACATGCCTGGATGGGTTAAATGCAGAGGACACTTTTCACCGGCCACCGTCAGCATGAGTGTGTTGTGGCCGCATGCATGTGTTGTGGTGTTCGTGTGACAATAAAAGACGGGCTTGTCCCGTTACGAGAGAAGAGCGGGTAAGGACTCAGTCGTAGGAGGCTGCTCACTGCTGCTGTAACCTCTTTTAAAAATCAGGTCATAGGCAGGTTGGTTTCTTTTCACTTTTTTATGGTTATGTTATTCTCTTAATTCTTTTTATTCTTACTCTTGTTTTTATATTGTGTTACTGGTTTTATTTAGTTGAGTATCCCACTGCTCTTGAGGAGGGGTCTGTCTGTACCTCCTAAAATTGTATTTATTTTATCTTCTTATTCTTTGACATTATCATATGGGAAGAAATTGCAATGAGGGTTGTGCAATAAACCCATGACTTGTGCAATATGCTTACAAGCAATTAGGATGAAGTGTTGAACTAATTTTCTGTCTTTATTTTTATACTACACCGCTTGCACAACTTCCCAGTGGAAGTTTAGTGTGCATGTTAGTCTGGGACTACACATGTGTATGTTCTGTATGTTTTTTCTGTCTGTTGTATGTATCGTGTCAAAACCTCTATGTACTTGCGATATGTGGCTGTGTATGGCACTATCTATGCCCAAGACAATTTTTTCCTCGGGGACAATAAAGTTCATCTCATCTCAATTAGCTTATCAACACACACCATTTAATGTATTTGTTGCTGTGCCACTAAATTAATGATCCAAATGCTGAAAATACAATGTTTGACAACAGTTGGGGGCCGACCCAGGTTCGAATCTGACCGGTAGTGGTCCTTTGCTGCATGTCATCCCCTCTCTCTCTCCCCACCTTTCCTGTCTGCCTATACTGTCCTAATAAAGGGGGAAAATGCCCCCCCCCCCATATATACATATATATCCTCTCATAGCCCCAACCCATCTTTAATTAAAACACGATCAGACACACATGTCACATATAGATATTTTTATTTAAGTGTCATGCACCTTAAGGTGCCCAGCCCATATGGGCTTACAAGACACTGATATTTACAATAGCCAAAATGGCTATAAACACAAGTTGAGTTGGCATGCTGACTTCAGGAATGGACAGTCCTGCATGCAGCTGCACCCTCGCTAAACTTGTCACATCTGTGACATTTGTGTTGTGATCAAACTGTACATTTTAGAGCGGCCTTCTATTGTGACCAGCCCAAGGAAGCCCCACCTGTGCAATAATCCTGCTGTTTAATCATCTTGACAATGCCACAGCTGTCAGGGTGGATTATTTAAAGAGCTCATTAACACAGCAAATAGCTTATTATATGAGTGTTTAAATTTTACCAGCCACTCAATAGATTATGGTGTTTTTGCAGATGACTGAAGCAAGTCTATATAGCCTACCAGCATTCGGCTGGTGCTAATGTTGGACCCTTACCACAGGTAGGTAAAGTGCGGTGCACAAGTTGAGCTCAAATGAACTATGCAAATGTCGGCGATGCGTCTGGAGAGCAAATCACTTTCGATGCTGCAGCATGACACCTTATCTGTACAACCAGCAAGCGCCAAAGTGAAATCTCGTGAAGAAAGTGACAAAAAGTTTATTTTTTAATTTGTTACACGAACATTGTTGTGGAGCAGTCATTGCCATTGGGCAAAGCAGAAAAGCCTAGGCTACCGTAACCACGGATGTAGACCTACATAAACACAGCAGACTGCTAAGCTAGCAGTGGCAACAACACGTGGTAACAACAAACACCAGTTACAGTTAGTTAGCGTTAGCATGAATTAAACTGCAGACACACAAGATGCACAAAACAAGCGCCAACAAAGACGACGTTACATGGACAAAGTAGAGGTGTTTGAGCGTGGGTTTGCCACCGGGCCATGAGAAGACCCGGTGGGGTTCACCCTGCTCACTTTAATCTGCTCAACAGCAGCCATGGCCGGCAGAAACTTTAAGCACCCGAAGCAGCAGGGACGAGCCCTTCGCTGTCAGCCAAGCTGACCACGGCACAAAGCACACTGTGTTTCTGTCCCGGAAATTGAGCCTACGGAGTCGTTCTCTGAGCATTTTTTGTTGGGAGCCATCTCACAATCCTCCTGTAGGTCACTGAAAGCCAGAGAGAAAGAAAACAGCGACGTTCAATACAGGAGGCGGCCGTTCGTTAGGGTTAGAAGAGACCCCGTGAATGACTGAGCGCGGATCTGGGCTTTATATAGGGCTGGTGACGTAATCAACACACCCCGTAACGCATCTAAAAGAACCGCAACACCAATCACCGTAATACTTCTAAAACAAAAGTCCCTCCCCCCACCCCGAATGCCTATATTGCTGCGTTGCAGCGTTTGTAGTTAATTTCTACATGTGTTTCGTGTTTTGATCATTCATATAGGCTAATCCCCGATATTGGTCAGGCCTTGATCAATAAAAAAAAACCATCCCAAGATTGATAGACTACACACACACACACACACGCACGCACGCACGCACGCACGCACGCACGCACGCACGCACGCACGCACGCACGCACGCACGCACGCACGCACGCGCACGCACGCGCACGCACGCACGCACGCACACACACACACACACACACACACACACACACACACACACACACACACACACACACACACACACAGGTGTGTATATAGGCCTATGTGTTCCGACCTATAGCCTTGTTTCTGTCTTGGAAGGCTCATGTGGGCTGGGCATTTTTTTTTTCTTTTTTTTTCTACAAGTGTAATACCGGTCTATGTGTATCTGTTCATTTGTATATTTAACAACTGACTCAATACATTCATTCATATAGCCTATATGGACAGTCACAAGTAATGGTGTACTGGTGTACCCCCCCCCCCCCCATATTATAGTTTATTATGATTTGTTTCATGTAAAGCACATTGATTTGTCTTTGTATGACATATGGTGTGTTTGTTGTGAGGAATTAAATTGTACCGCTCCATTGGCCATTTGCAGATATTTGTGTTCACCACTAGAGGTCCTTCCCTACATCATTTATCACAGACTCACTCAGATGGCCTGTTGTACTTTACAGAGATAG
>NC_139635.1:18286382-18293882 GCF_964638095.1 Poromitra crassiceps
GGTCTGACATTTTTACCTTCGTGACACCAACGACATCATCATCATCATCATCATACATTGTCATGACAGCAAAGGTAAATAACCTTAATGTTAAATGTTTGTTTGATCTGACGCTTGCTTGCATGAGCCCAATGTTTGCTACTAATGTTAGCCTGGCTCTAGTCTCTTTCCCTTCACGATTGTGGACAGTAGCTAGTAGCTAACACCCGGGCTTTTATTGCTGCTATTACTACAGCCGTGTATTATTACAAAGCACACTATCGCTGTTGTGAAATAGCTCCCGACGCAGTAAAAACGGCATTAAATAGGCTAGTAAGTAACGCTGGCTAGCGTCCTAAGCTATGACAGCTGTCAGTCACTTTTAAACAGCGCGCTGCGGAATGTCAACAATATGGCGGCGGTGGGCGTGCCCGTACGTGAGTGACGTCAATCGAATAAGGTCTATCGGTACCAGTATCTTCACTCTGGATTTAGGAATGAGCCCGCTACAGCCTCTGAAAGACAGTAATGTTGGCCACAGCGTCCTCAATGAGTAGAATAACTTTTTTTTCTCATGCCCACATCCGCGACCCACTCAAAACGGCCCCGTGACCCACTTTTGGGTCCCGACCCACCAGTTGAGAAACGCTGGTTTATAGTATAGCCTGAGGCTGTATCTGAATTAGTATGACATGTAAGTAAAATGCATGTACAGTATATATAGTATTATTATGTGGAAGTTTTGTTGATATTTTATTTCTACATTTTACTTTAGTTTTAAATGACAACACTACAGGGCAAGATTGGTTCTCATGTTTTACAAAATCACATGTTTTACTTACTCAAATAAATTACGTTTGAACTATCTACTGTACACCATGCAATCGATCACAATGAAGTCAATCCAAAGAAAATCATTTGTTAAAGGCAATTGTAAACAAATACAAGCGTCAAAACTCCTCAGTTCTTTTAAGCCTACTTTTTTTTAAATGTGTATGTTCTCCTTTTAAATGTATTTTATTATTATTATTATTATTATTATTATTATTATTATTATTATTATTATTATTATTATTATTATTATTAATAATAATAATAATAATAATAATAATTGATTGGATTTATATAGCGTCTTGATAGACACTCAAAGCACTTCACATATCATGATTTTGCAGGAGTAGGCCTACTATTGCTATATTTCTCTAACTGTTGACAATGATACAACAACCAGCAACAAATGAGCAGTGTATTTAGTGACTTTGCTAAATGAGCGAAGTCACAGGTGAAAAATTCACTTCTGAGCTTGAGCAACCGTTTGCGTCTCACCAGCTTTATCTCAGTGACCGAGGGCAATGCTGCATGAGACTGATAGGCTTTCCCAACACTCTGTTCAGGACACAACAGTTTGATTTGAGAGAAAATTGCCACAGGTTGCCCAACTCTGCATGGCAGCCAGTGGCATTGTTGTGTGATTAGATACTGAGGAGTCACTCAGAGGACAGGTATGGAAGCTATTCAAGTTTCTTATGAGGACCAAATGTCCTCACAAGGCTATAAGACGAGGGACATGCTGACGTCCGATGCTCTTTCAAAAGACGTTTAGGGTCAGGAGTTGGTTTGGGGCTCAGGTTAGAATTAGGATTCAAAGCGGAGGTGGGATCAAGTCGGCTTCACTCAAGTCCCAAGTCAAATGTAGGATTACCAAGTCAAGTGAGAACAAATCAACAGTCCAGTATCCATTTAATATCTCAAAGAAATCTATAGGGCTTTTCAATGCAATATGGTTTTAATAGGCTATAATAATAGGAGCATGGCTTTATACCCCTTAACATGGGTTGCTGCCAGTAACTGTCAACACAATGCAGTCTACATTCAAACTAATATTACCATAAAATTAAAATGGAAAAAGGGGAGTTTGGCATTTTGCAGCCCTGATTCATGGTTATTACACAGAAACTTTTATAAAAAAGTAGAGCGCACACATCCACTCAAAATGCAGGTGCAGGACAAAAGCAATGAAAATTATATTACACAGAAACTACCACAGCTATTACCTGGTTATTACTTTGGTAATTACACAATATTATGTAATAATGATCACACTATTACCCTATTACCATGTTGTTACTGAGCTGTAATGTAAAGTGCTACCCAGTTTTTTTTTTTAAATACAATCGAATTAGCCCTACATTGACTCTAATGTAAGTTCCTATATGAATATTGATATTCAATATACAGTGATGCCATAGGAGATCAAATAAAAATAACACAACATAAAAATAAATATGATTAAATCACTTTAAACTCAATAAGTAGTCCTACCACATAAGTTCTTTAGGTCCCCATAGGAATATTATAGGAATATTAAAGTGTTTTTTCTTCTATCTGTTCTATTAACAATCTAATCTAATAGTGTTTCTCAACACTATTGATTCATTACTTTGTTCTCAGCATTTCACAGAAACTTATGAACTGTTATCATTATGTTGTCAATCAGGAGAATAACAAGCCAGGCTCATGAGAGTCAAAGAAGAGCGAGAATGAAAGAGCGCTCACTCTGCCGCTGTTTCCAGGTACCACAAACCCACAAATCGTGTATCAGGAAAAACTGAGCAAAACGATGTAGTTGCAAATAGCCTGTTCCTTAAAAAACATGTAGGGTTTGTATCGCATCATCTATGAAACAAAAGAAGGCTACTACTAACTAGCAGAAATAAAATGTGTTTGTGGTAAGTTATTTTTATTAGGCTAATAGGTCTGTCCCCTCCCCTCTCTCTGTGAATGATCAGAGAAACCATTGATTAATTGATTGAATGTTGATTGAATGTTGCTTTTATACGAGGGATCAGCCGAGCAGCATTTTGGCAAACAAACCGCGTCACTGGGTGGCAACGGCAATGGAACCCTATGGAGCATGAGTTTGAGCGTCTGACTCTAGCCGGCTGACCCTGTTTACATTTTAAAAACTGCAACAGTTCACACAACTTTAACACGACATGCATAATATACATCAAATGATTTTGAGCTACTTCGGCTCTCACTCAGAATGTCAAAATATAAGCGATGTGATGCAGGCCTATAGTTTTTGAGATATTAAGGTTTGTTTGCAACGACTCATACTAATTAACTGCTGTGGGCGGGGTTCCGCATTTCTAGGTGGCTGTGACGTCACGCTGACTCGTCCTATAAAATGAAAGTCGAGGAGTACTACTCAGAGAAAGTCCATTTATCTAGCCTACCAGTTTTTAAACTATTGAGTGATTCATCTTCTTCTATTGACAATCTTGGGTGAGGACCAGAGGGGTGTGTGGAGGTGAAGGGGGCGGTACGCACTGCAGCAGTAGCCTACAGTATCCTCCCTGCTCTATCCGAGATACCCACAGACAGTCTGTCAGACTCCTCCAGGCTCCGCGGACAGCTCGTCTCGTCTGTTTACAGTGGACTTTTAGCCCGCACGGACCGGACCAACATGGCTGGCATGTCGCCGCCCAAGCGGCAGGACACCCGCAAGTTATTCGAGAACCTGACCGGAGCCGGTAAATCCATCGCGGTGCTGACCAGCGGAGGAGATGCCCAAGGTACCTTACTGTATCTGTGCAGTGTCAAGATGCGAGTTCCGTTATCGGACATGATTGTGCTGGCCCTGGCAGCCAGAGTCTGGCTAGGCATTATTTTGTCAGTGCAAAACAAGCGCTGTTCAACAGTGTCAAAGTAGGCTAATAATAACGTGCGTCTTTTGCACAACCACAGAGTCTAGACCTGAGTTCCATTATCGGACACACATAGTTTCGGGCCTTTCTCCAGCACAGCTTTACCCCTATTCCGCCCACAATTATTGTTTGACAAGATATGAATCTGTACAATGGCTTGATAGCACGGAAGGCATGCAGCTATAGGCTAGCAGTTTACTCCCACTCCCAGACTCATTTAGCTGCCCCTCAGTTTGTTTGTCATAGGCTATTTAATCAGTGGCAGTTATGCAACAGCTGATCTCCCGTTGTTCTGACATTGCCAAGCTCAGACTCTTCTAAATGGATGTAGATTTACTGGTCTATAAATCAGAACGCGGCTTATGTTTATGTTGTAGCCTAGGCTATGTTTGGAATTATTCTTATAATGCATCAATTAGAGTCGGATTTGTCCACTTTGGGAAAGATCCTTTGGGATAGATTTGGAAACCATGGGTGGAGCATCTCATCAATAAGTAACGTTATGTGATAATTGAATATCAGGAGTAGCCTACCTCCCTTTATAAGATGTTTTTTTCCCCCATACATGGACTGTCCGCTGCATAGATGGCGCAGACGTGTAGGCTACGCGTGATTTCTATTCGCACATAGGATAAGCAATAACCACGCCCTGTGGCGCCGTAATTGGCCAGGATCATTGAAGCTTGGGACTAAAGAACCTGGGTTTTTTCTTCTTTTAAAATAAAGATGTTTAAAAAACTATTGCTTGTTACATTTTCAGTGCTGTACCTTTTCTCTGGGTAAGAATTGAGCTTGAAATTAACGATATAGATACATTATATTATGATATGAGCTAGGAACGTGAACACAACACTGTTTATATTATTGCATGTTTTTGTAGATTGTGTACATTGTGTAGATTACAATTATTATGCTTATTATTATTATTATTACTATGCTAAGGAAGGTAGGTGACGTGACCATAATTAATTTCAATGTCCGCTCTCAATGTCCGCTCTCGAAATCGCTGTCCGTTCTCAAGAGCTATTCAGTTGGTTCATGAAATCGCTGGGTTGCGTGCCCTCCAGTGTTGCTCCTGGCCAATCCCGGCGCCACAGGGCATGGTTATTGCTTATCCTATGTGCGAATAGAAATCACGCGTAGGCTACGTGTGCATGCGTGTGTGTGACGTGCAGTGACATGTTATATAGGTATATGCAGGGCCGCTGCTGGCCATTTGGGTGCCCTAAGCATAATTGTTTTGTGGTGCCCCCCCCCCCCCCCACAAAATACACAACTGCAATCTTAAAACCGAATACTTATTCATACAGTATATTTATAGTTTGTGAAAGCTCAATCTTCAATAACAGTACATGATGGTATAATAAAAGTTTATAAAACGGCTCTCTCAAATCAAGCAATCTGATTGGTTCACAGCCATTGTATAAATCCCGTAACCCACTCCAATAACCCATGGCCATGGGTTATGAGTTGCCATGGCAACTCTCTTACTAAAAGGCTTTGGTTACCTCAAATGACAATGTAGAAAAAACAAATGGCGGAGACAGCTGTCAGATCCTTGTGAATCGATCTTCGCTTATAACTTTACTAATACTTCGCAGAAAATTATGTTTTGTACAAGAATAGATGCGGGCTAATGTCTTCTTTGCAAAAAAAAGGCTGTTAACCCCGCATTTAACCCCGTAACGTTAGTTGGTGTCGGGCTTTCCAGAAAGCTCTCAGCTTCTCAGCAAGCGCTGAGAATGCAGCGCTGCGCTCGAGCTGCGTGTCGGGCTTTCCAGAAAGCTCTCAGCTTCTCAGCAAGCGCCAGGATTGGCCAATGTCAACTTCAGTCTCCAGAACGATCCAATCAAATCACCCGCACGTTCTTGCGGTCCCGCCTTACAGTAGTGTTTCAACTGACTCTACCAGAATGCCATGGCAGTCGGACTTATAGTATTACTATTATTATTATATTATCATACTTGGAAACCGTTTTATAAAAGCAATATAGCACTCGAGCTGCGTGTGTTGTGGCATATATCCCGCTGCTCAGCAGTTATCCCACTCGGCCTGCGGCCTCGTGGGGTAACAGCTGATCAGCGGGATATATTTGCCACAACACACTGGCTCTCATGCTATATTGCTTAAATATAAAATTAAGTGCCAAATATGTGCATTGTATTTTAATCCTGATCAAAAGTACTATCAAATATGAAGTGACAACATATGTAAGGTACATAAAGCTATAATATATACAGCAGTATGAACGCAGAATGATAGTGTTAGGATGGCGAGCAGGAGAAGAAGGTGGAGGCAGAGGCAGGCTTCAAGTTCCACACAGTTGTTTAATGTGAGAAACAAGGCCTTTTTAACATGTTACACATGGGACACACACCTAACCCTAATAATAAAAGGACATACAGGCTATTTGTCATATTATGCGTAATGTACAGTATATTACTTTGACATTGGATTATTCCAAGATGCTGCAGTAAAACCACTTGTAAATCACCAGGTAGGTAGACTGGGGAGCTACTGAGCAAGAATCTGGTGGAGTTTGCAGAAAACAAATTGATTTGAAGTTTTCATGGCCTTTTGAAAATCAGTCTGTGTCAGATTATGCATAATGTAGCTATATGACTTTGACATTGGATTATTCCAAAGTAAAACCACTTGTAAATCACCAGGTAGGTAGACTGGGGAGTACTGAGCAAGAATCTGGTGGAGTTTTCAGAAAACAAATTGATTTGAAGTTTTCATGGCCTTTTGAAAATCAGCCAATGTGTCATATTACGCGTAATGTATATGACTTTAACATTGGATTATTCCAAAATGCTGCAGTAAAACCACTTGAAAATCACCAGGTAGGTAGACTGGGGAGTACTGAGCAAGAATCTGGTGGAGTTTGCAGAAAACAAATTGATTTTATGTTTTCATGGACATTTTAATATCAGCCTGTGTAAAGAGGGCTATTATAGCGCCACCATGAGGTCAGTCTGACATAGATCCGTACCTAAATTTAATGCCTTATTCCTTTGTCCATGCTTCACCCTTCCACCAAGTTTCATGAAAATGTGCATATTAGTTTTTGTCTAACTCAAATAAACAGACATGCAGACAGACAAATGGCACCACAAACAACCTCATTGACAGAGGTAATTATTAAAAATGTTGTCTTGAAGAACAATAAAGTAGCCTTAATGACAGATGTATGGATTTCAACAGGGGAAAGTGATAAGAAAAACATTATCTGTGCTGTTTACAACAAGCTATGTGGCCATTAGTATCTGTTTCTGAGTGTACGAGGCGTACCTGAAGGCACCATGAGGGCTTCACCCACTCTTTACCGTACAAAGCGAAGTAGACGCTCAATGAATTTTACGCGCAGATAGCGCGACTACGCTTCCCCAAAGTGCGGGTGGGGTACTTGGATGGCGTGACCGCAGTCTGGTTGTGGAGGGGCGTGCCCTTAAGAGCACATGATGCCCTACGCAGTCTGCGTACTCTGCGTATAGGGTGCGGCGGCCCTGGGTATATGGCTAATTACATGTGATGATGTGATACACATAGTTTAGGCTAGATAGTCTTTCTCATACCGGTATGCTATATAGCACATATGTGTATAGTAGCTATCGTGGAATAGTCTGCAGCACGCTGCACAGATGCACTAAAAGACCACACAAGCCGTTTTCATAAATATAATAATTAGGCCGTGGCTACTAGAAATAATAGTGATTCATCAACAACACTATAGAAGTGTAGAAGCACGTGTACCTTATTATAGCATGGAGGAGGACTGTGCGAGTCGTGAGAAATCCAGTGTCAAGTT
>NC_139635.1:18296382-18313882 GCF_964638095.1 Poromitra crassiceps
CTACAGCTCTGCAGGCCGAGTTGTAAGGGAAATATTTTCATCACCTAAATGCTATAAAAACCATTAAAACCTATTTCATTGCAACATATTTCTTTGGTGTGTTTGATTTGAAGATGAAGATGATTTACAACACTGTACAACGCTGTACAGTGTACAACAGTGTACAACATTGTTCTTGAAAATGTGTTTGCCAAGGCACACACATGGCAAATACAACAATGCCATGAATCACAAAGGCAAGTCAAATACGACAAACAAAATAAAAGTTTGACACTTAACATTATCTTTACAGAGCCATAGAGAGAGCCCTTGGCTTGTGGAGTGGAGGGTGAGACAGGTTATTGGCTTGTGGAGTGGAGGGTGAGACAGGTTCTTGGCTTGTGCAGTGGAGGGTGAGACAGGTTATTGGCTTGTAGAGTGGAGGGTGAGACAGGTTCTTGGCTTGTGGAGTGGAGGGTGAGACAGGTTATTGGCTTGTGGAGTGGAGGGTGAGACAGGTTCCTGGCTTGCGGAGTGGAGGCCATGTTGGCACCGAAGTCAAAGTTGATGGCTGCTGGGAGCCTGGCTGCTCAGCTGCAGCCTGGAAAGATGATACTACTGTCTTGTTAAACTAATAATCCCCTGACATTTTCATAGACTGTAGATGATGCATTTTCAATTTGCTCAATTTGCTGGTTTCTATTGCTGATTTATATTCCACAATGGTTATTCACTCAGCAGGTGTCTGGTAGCTCTTTCCTGGCAAGAAGCTGGTACGATACGATACCCAAAATGGGCTTCATGATTCAATTCAACCACGATATGGTAATAAATGAAAGTTCAGTGACTGTGCAGAATTACGTTGATTTCTGAGACGCAAATCTTTCTAGCAATGACAGAATGTAAACAAAACATTGTCATTACAAAGTGCAGATGATATCATTTCAATGCGAAGCTTGTGAAAAGCTTGTGTGTCTCTGTCTCCACCTCTGACCTCTGACCTCTGACCTCTGACTCTGTCTGTCTCTGTGTGTCTCTGTCTCCACCTCTGACTCTGTCTGTCTCTGTCTGTCTCTGTCTCCACCTCTGACTCTGTCTGTCTCTGTGTGTCTCTGTCTCCACCTCTGACTCTGTCTGTCTCTGTCTGTCTCTGTCTCCACCTCTGACTCTGTCTGTCTCTGTGTGTCTCAGGTATGAACGCGGCGGTGCGGGCCGTCGTCCGCATGGGCATCTATGTCGGAGCCAAGGTCTACTTCATCCACGAGGTGAGACTGAGGAGGCAGTTTCCTTTGGTCGCCAGTTCCTCGAATGGCCACTTAAGGGTGCCTGCAAATGGGAGTCATTCCCTATTCACCCCCATGTTAATATGCCCGACTTCACAGCAGAAATAAACATCTGGTTAGGCCTGGTTCAAAAAACGGTTTTGGTCTTTATAACTAACTAGCACAGGGGTGTCCAAAACGTTTTTGAACGAGGGCCAGATTAGATAATGTGACAATTATTATTATATAATCATAATGTAATAATAATTACATTATTATTTGTATGGGTTATAAATTAAATTAAAAATCACATACAAATGTACTAAAGATTTTGTTTACCATCTGAAAACATTAGCTCTGCATGTGCTGTTCCTACTTGGTGCTTGTCTACAAACTGTATGATAGGGCTGTCATCGTTAGGTGAAGGGAAAAAATGCAAATTTAACTTGCTTGATTAACCAATACTGTGTGGAGGACCACATAGGGCCCTATCGTTGCAATCGGCGCAGAAACTGCGTTTAAGGCCTGGCCTAGCCCAGTTAGTGGGTGTGGACCAGCGCACTCGCTATCTTGGTATCGGCGCTACATGCAGCCTCAACCATTATAACCACGCCTTTTAAGCGTAAAATTATGCATAGTCCGCTCATTGGAGAATTGCAGTAAAGAGTCACACGCTTGCCTTTTAAGCTCCAATTCCAGGACAAATCCGGTAAAACCAGACAAAGCCAAGCGCTCTGCCCCCCCCCCCTCCCTTCATCCCGTCTGTCTGTCTCCATATATAGGCTATTATTCCATATTATTATGCTTCTCAAACCAATCTAACTGCAGTTTAAATACTGCAAGCATGTAAATACCCTACACTATAACAAGATCAATGTGAAAATAATGTTCTAAATGCATCAGCTACAAAAATATAGCCTATCCCTATATGATGAGATTAATTAGATTGGTGAAAGTTTGTCCAGAAAGATATCATTTTCTCTCGCCTGCTGCAGGAAGGACGATGCACATAAATATACCCTACATTATGTAAAGTCATTGCATAAATGTGTTTTTATTGTAAAACTAAATGTGAAGTAGGGCCAAGTTATTGGAGCGGACATCACAGTATAGCACATGACAGTAGAAGCGCGTTCCCCTGTCACTTATCTAAATCACGTTAAATCGACAAGGGATATATATAGGCCCAGGAGGACATGTTTCACATAGGGTGGTGTTTTCATTTCGATGTTTTATTTGGTCCAATATTGAAATGTTCTACAATTGCAGGTTGTGTTACCATTACACATTATTTAGATCTACCTTTTATATCTATTTCGGCTCATTTGGTTGCTATTTAGTAGCGAAATGGAGTTGCACAATGCATGCTGGGACATGCCAGGCAGTGAACTTACAACTTCTTTTTCCTATGGGAAGTGTGTTGTGTCTGTCTAAGCGAGGGAGTCAGAGAGAGAGAGAGAAGGGTGACAGAGAAGAGGCAGAAGAGCGCTCCTCGCAACTGGCGCACTGAATAGGCCTGGTTTCAGAGAGAGACAGAGAAGGGTGACAGGGGAGAGGCAGAAGAGCGCTCCTCGTAACTGGCGCACTGAATAGGCCTGGTTTTCAAAAGCGCAAAGCGCTAAATTTACGCCAGTTGGGAAGATATCATTAGGCCGGCATTTAAGGCCGACACGCCCATTCTCGCCCATTCAGGGAGTGCGCCACGCCCATTCCACCTAAAGCGCATTTGCCAGCGTAAAGCCATGTTGATATCTTCCCGAGGCAGGCGCAAGGCACGTTTTTTTTGCGTTTAAGGCCCGTTTTAGCGCCGAAGGCCTGTGGGAGAATAGGGGCCATATAGTATATTTTGAGAGACAAGCCGATGGCCACTTAGACTGATGCAGTGAAGATGTATTGATGGTATATTCATGTGTATTTAAACGTACAGACTGATGCAGTGTAGATGTATTGATGGTATATTCATGTGTATTTAAACGTACAGACCGATGCAGTGAAGATGTATTGATGGTATATTCATGTGTATTTAAACGTGCAGACTGATGCAGTGAAGATGTATTGATGGTATATTCATGTGTATTTAAACGTACAGACCGATGCAGTGAAGATGTATTGATGGTATATTCATGTGTATTTAAACGTACAGACTGATGCAGTGAAGATGTATTGATGGTATATTCATGTGTATTTAAACGTACAGACCGATGCAGTGAAGATGTATTGATGGTATATTCATGTGTATTTAAACGTACAGACTGATGCAGTGTAGATGTATTGATGGTATATTCATGTGTATTTAAACGTACAGACTGATGCAGTGAAGATGTATTGATGGTATATTCATCTGTATTTAAACATACAGACCGATGCAGTGTAGATGTATTGATGGTATATTCATGTGTATTTAAATGTACAGACTGATGCAGTGAAGATGTATTGATGGTATATTCATGTGTATTTAAATGTACAGACTGATGCAGTGTAGATGTATTGATGGTATATTCATGTGTATTTAAACGTACAGACTGATTCAGTGAAGATGTATTGATGGTATATTCATGTGTATTTAAACGTGCAGACTGATGCAGTGTAGATGTATTGATGGTATATTCATGTGTATTTAAACGTACAGACTGATACAGTGAAGATGTATTGATGGTATATTCATGTGTATTTAAACGTACAGACTGATGCAGTGAAGATGTATTGATGGTATATTCATGTGTATTTAAACGTACAGACTGATGCAGTGTAGATGTATTGATGGTATATTCATGTGTATTTAAACGTACAGACTGATGCAGTGAAGATGTATTGATGGTATATTCATGTGTATTTAAACGTACAGACTGATGCAGTGTAGATGTATTGATGGTAGATTCATGTGTATTTAAACGTACAGACTGATGCAGTGAAGATGTATTGATGGTATATTCATGTGTATTTAAACGTACAGACTGATGCAGTGAAGATGTATTGATGGTATATTCATGTGTATTTAAACGTACAGACTGATGCAGTGAAGATGTATTGATGGTATATTCATGTGTATTTAAACGTACAGACTGATGCAGTGAAGATGTATTGATGGTATATTCATGTCTATTTAAACGTACAGACTGATGCAGTGAAGATGTATTGATGGTATATTCATGTGTATTTAAATGTGCAGACTGATGCAGTGTAGATGTATTGATGGTATATTCATGTGTATTTAAATGTGCAGACTGATGCAGTGTAGATGTATTGATGGTATATTCATGTGTATTTAAATGTGCAGACTGATGCAGTGTAGATGTATTGATGGTATATTCATGTGTATTTAAATGTGCAGACTGATGCAGTGTAGATGTATTGATGGTATATTCATGTGTATTTAAATGTACAGACTGATGCAGTGTAGATGTATTGATGGTATATTCATGTGTATTTAAACGTAGACTGATGCAGTGTAGATGTATTGATGGTATATTCATGTGTATTTAAACGTACAGACTGATGCAGTGAAGATGTATTGATGGTATATTCATGTGTATTTAAACGTACAGACTGATGCAGTGAAGATGTATTGATGGTATATTCATGTGTATTTAAACGTACAGACTGATGCAGTGAAGATGTATTGATGGTATATTCATGTGTATTTAAACGTACAGACTGATGCAGTGAAGATGTATTGATGGTATATTCATGTGTATTTAAACGTACAGACTGATGCAGTGAAGATGTATTGATGGTATATTCATGTGTATTTAAACGTACAGACTGATGCAGTGTAGATGTATTGATGGTATATTCATGTGTATTTAAACGTGCAGACTGATGCAGTGGAGATGTATATTGGTATATCTAAACGTGCAGACTGATGCAGTGTAGATGTATTGATGGTATATTCATGTGTATTTAAACGTACAGACTGATGCAGTGTAGATGTATTGATGGTATATTTAAACGTGCAGACTGATGCAGTGGAGATGTATTGATGGTATATTTAAACGTACAGACTGATGCAGTGGAGATGTATTGATGGTATATTTAAACGTGCAGACTGATGCAGTGTAGATGTATTGATGGTATATTTAAACGTGCAGACTGATGCAGTGGAGATGTATTGATGGTATATTTAAACGTACAGACTGATGCAGTGGAGATGTATTGATGGTATATTTAAACGTGCAGACTGATGCAGTGGAGATGTATTGATGGTATATTTAAACGTACAGACTGATGCAGTGGAGATGTATTGATGGTATATTTAAACGTGCAGACTGATGCAGTGTATATGTATTGATGGTATATTTAAACGTGCAGACTGATGCAGTGGAGATGTATTGATGGTATATTTAAACGTGCAGACTGATGCAGTGGAGATGTATTGATGGTATATTTAAACGTGCAGACTGATGCAGTGGAGATGTATTGATGGTATATTTAAACGTGCAGACTGATGCAGTGTAGATGTATTGATGGTATATTCATGTGTATTTAAACGTACAGACTGATGCAGTGTAGATGTATTGATGGTATATTTAAACGTGCAGACTGATGCAGTGGAGATGTATTGATGGTATATTTAAACGTGCAGACTGATGCAGTGTAGATGTATTGATGGTATATTTAAACGTGCAGACTGATGCAGTGGAGATGTATTGATGGTATATTTAAACGTGCAGACTGATGCAGTGGAGATGTATTGATGGTATATTTAAACGTGCAGACTGATGCAGTGTAGATGTATTGATGGTATATTTAAACGTGCAGACTGATGCAGTGGAGATGTATTGATGGTATATTTAAACGTGCAGACTGATGCAGTGTAGATGTATTGATGGTATATTTAAACGTGCAGACTGATGCAGTGGAGATGTATTGATGGTATATTTAAACGTGCAGACTGATGCAGTGGAGATGTATTGATGGTATATTTAAACATGCAGACTGATGCAGTGGAGATGTATTGATGGTATATTTAAACGTGCAGACTGATGCAGTGGAGATGTATTGATGGTATATTTAAACGTGCAGACTGATGCAGTGGAGATGTATTGATGGTATATTTAAACGTGCAGACTGATGCAGTGGAGATGTATTGATGGTATATTTAAACGTTCAGACTGATGCAGTGGAGATGTATTGATGGTATATTTAAACGTGCAGACTGATGCAGTGTAGATGTATTGATGGTATATTCATGTGTATTTAAACGTACAGACTGATGCAGTGTAGATGTATTGATGGTATATTTAAACGTGCAGACTGATGCAGTGGAGATGTATTGATGGTATATTTAAACGTACAGACTGATGCAGTGGACATGTATTGATGGTATATTTAAACGTGCAGACCGATGCAGTGAAGATGTATTGATGGTATATTTAAATGTGCAGACTGATGCAGTGTAGATGTATTGATGGTATATTTAAACGTGCAGACTGATGCAGTGTAGATGTATTGATGGTATATTTAAACGTGCAGACCGATGCAGTGAAGATGTATTGATGGCATATTCATGTGTATTTAAACGTGCAGACTGATGCAGTGTAGATGTATTGATGGTATATTTAAACGTGCAGACCGATGCAGTGAAGATGTATTGATGGCATATTCATGTGTATTTAAACGTGCAGACTGATGCAGCGGAGATGTATTGATGGTATATTTAAACGTGCAGACTGATGCAGTGGAGATGTATTGATGGTGGTGTGTGTTTGTGCTCTCAGGGGTACCAGGGGATGGTGGATGGAGGGGGATACATCAAAGAGGCGACATGGGAGAGCGTCTCCAGCATGCTGCAAGTGGTAAGGAGACATCTCCTCTGCTGCTTCAGGCCACACCCCTCTACTCACGCTCATTCAGTTTAACTGACATGACAAACTCCCTTCTACGTATGTCTTTCCTTATCTCTTATTTCTCTGGTCCCTCCTCCCTCCTTCTCTTTCTTTGGTTGTTTGGTTGTAATCATTTTTAATCCTCATCATTTTAGGGAAGAATTCTCGGGGGGGGGGGGGGGGGTGGAACCTCCAAATATGAGAATAATGCTTTCATGATTTAACTCCCCTTAGGAGAGGAAGGGACACCCACCCACTGTCTTCACTTGCTCAAACAAACAGAAGTTTATTATACGTACAGGACCTTTTTCAAGTAGACACCATAATATATATATCATAGACTTGAAAAAGGTCCTGTACGTATAATACAATTATTACTTATAACTTATATACTAAACTCCTGTTTGAGCAAGTGGAGACAATGTGCGGGTGTCCCGTCCTCTTCTAAGTGCATCCTCTCCACCCACGCACCTGCCACAAGACTTCTCAGGTGTGCAACTTGTGCAAGAGACTTTGGATGATGATTTAAGACCCCGAAATATGCATTCCTAAGCAAATGTTTTTCAATAACATGGACTTTTATTGGCAACGCTGTCAATCATTTGTGTAGCGTAGCGTTCCTTTTTTCCTAGTTTTGCATCTCTCATTCTGCCAGATGCGATGAAGTCAAGAACCTTATTCAAATTCACAATAATACAACTTTAATCCCAGCCTTTATTTTGATTTTGATTTGATTTTGATAGAACGGTTTTCACACTTTCACCCTTCTGAATGTTATTTTGGCACTATCCATTGCTCTGTCTCTAGCTCCTCTCTGTTTGTATGCAGCTAGCCTTCAAGTAGCGCTCACTGTCTGAATGCAGTGCTAACTTAATGCTGTCTATTTGAGCAGTGTGTGATGTCAGGAGGCAGACAGTGGTGTCAGGAGGACTCATGATCATGGAAACTGACTGTGCTGATGAGGAGAAAGGAACGGCACAAAAGCGTTTAGCTGTGAGCGAAAATGAGTCTGTAACAGTTACAGACTCATTTAGCTCACAGCTAAACGCTTTTGTGCCGTTTTTTTGTCAGCCCTTTGGAGGGTTTTAACTAGGGATGTTCGATATTTGCTTTTTTACTGATATCCGATATCCGATAATGTCCAACTCTTAATTTCCGATACCGATATCAACCGATACCGATATAAGCGGGCGGCAAAATTTCAGGTAAAAAGTTACATAATGTAGCTTAATGTAGCTGAAGAGTTTAATATATAATATGCATGTTGTGTTAAAGTTGTAAGTGTTATTGGGGCAGTGGTGGCCCAATGGTTAGAGAAGCGAGCTTGTGATCAGAAGGTCGTCGGTTCAATCCCCGGGACCGGCAGGAAAAATCTGGGTGGGGAAAGTGAAAAGGCAGTGCCTGCCCCTCCCTCATTACCACCACTGAGGTGTCCTTGAGCAAGGCCCTTAACCCCAACCGCTCCAGTGGAGCTGCTCAGTGTACTGGTGCAGCTTCCAGGTATGAATGTGAACAGGGCACTCCTGAAAAAGAGAGCATTGCTCTCAGTGAGACTCCCCCTGTATAAAAAAAAAAAAATTATCGACATCAATACCGATATGAATTTTTTATGATAATATCGGTAAGCCGATAATATCGGACATCCCTAGTTTTAACAGTCA
Source organism: Poromitra crassiceps (assembly GCF_964638095.1). Classification (NCBI taxonomy): domain Eukaryota; kingdom Metazoa; phylum Chordata; class Actinopteri; order Beryciformes; family Melamphaidae; genus Poromitra; species Poromitra crassiceps. Next base: position 18,305,110 of record NC_139635.1, read on the forward strand.
ATCTCTCATTGTTTTCACATTTCCATGTTAGGTGGCAGACACTTATATGAAAGTAGCTTAGAAAGAGTGCGAGTGCAAGTGCAAGCTCATTCACCAACATTACAAGCAACGACAGTACTAGTAAGGATGTCAGAGCCCAGTGCCATGACAACAGATGGAACAAAACAAAACAAAAAGTCCTGGAAATCTAGAATAATCATGCATGATAGAACCCCTTGAAATCTAGAATAATCGTGCATGATAGAACCCCTTGAAATCTAGAATAATCGTGCATGATAGAGTGCTAGAAAGGTAGAAGCAACAGAGAAGAACAGAAGAACAGAAAATATCAACACAGAATACAGGAGAACAGAAGAAAACGGAGTAGAACTAGGCCTGCAACTAACGATTATTTCCATTGTCGATTGATTTGTCGATTTATTTACTCGATTAATCGATTCGTTGTTTTGGTCTATAAAATGTCAGAAAATAGTGAAAAATATCGATCGGTGTTTCCCCAAACTTTGTTTCTTAAAATATGACTCAAACCGATTAATCGATTGTCAAAATATTTGGTGATTAATTTAAGAGTTGACATAATGAAGCCTTGCGTTAGTTCATTCGAGACACGGAAGTCATGCACTATGCCCCAGCTGTATACAGCTGTCAGCCACTGATTGGATCATTCATTCACCAATCACAGCCATTCTCACAATAAGGCGGTCCGTTTAAATACGGCCTCCTCTCTCACTCTGATCTGGACTCTATTCCATGTCTTGCTCTGTTACTCACTATGGCTTGTCAAGTCAAGTCAAGTTTATTTATATAGCCCTAATTCACAAGCATGTCCCAGAGGGCTTCACAGAGAATATGTCTAGCTAATTCTAGCTGACACAACAGTAGCAACACTTTGAACAATTGATAGAGAAATATAGAAAATATAGAAATATAGGAGAGAGCAGAGGAGAGAGCAGGAGAAGGGAGGAGAGCAGGGGGAATGTGAGAGAGTGATGGGGTGGGGAGGGTATAGGAGGTGGGGAAGGAGCAAGAGGAGAGGAGAGGGGAAGGGGGGGGAGCGGGGGGGGTGTGTGGGGGAGAAGAGAGCAGGGGGAGGGAGGAAGTGGGGAGAGAATGGGAAATGTGGGAGAGGAGAGAGCGTATGGAAGAGTATGGGAGTATAGAGAGAGTATGGGAGACTATATGGAGAGTACAGGGAAAGGAGGGCTAGCTGACACAACATTAACAAATTACAGTAGTAATAATAACACATCGAACAATTATATGATAGAGAAATATAGACACACATTTTGCAAACGGACATATGTCGATTTCTTAGCAACCAAACTATGCTTATCTGGAATCTTGTATCCCCATGGCGTGGCATGCTGCTGGGCATCTTGTGTAAAGAGCGGAGCCTTCAACACCAAACACAACTGTATTTCCATTTATGCAATAAATGGTGAAATCTATGGACGAGAGTGTTCTTGAATGAACTATCGCTCGTTGCTAGAGCTGGGTATTGGTTCAAATTTCAAGAATCGATTCGATTCCGATTCACAAGGTTGCGAATCGATTAATTTCGATTCGATTCGATTCGATTCCGATTCGATCGATTCAATATGTTTCAAAATGTTTTTTGAGCTGTACCCTGAATTACATGTCCAGTTATGTAACACAGGGGTTCCCAACCAGCCAAGTAGATACATGGGGGAAAAAAGTTGCAGACCTGTTGTCAATTTTAATGGTTTTAGTTACACATATATTTACTCACCAGGTGGTGACAAAGGGTAAATAACAGCCTTTTTATCTGTCAATAAAGACACTTTCACAATTATGCACAGTGATTTGATTTCAGCCTATATCATTTCTAAAAGTAGATATTAATGATCAAACATTTCCATTCATGTAGCCTACAGTATTTATGTTTTTGTTTAAACTACAAACATAAATAAACGTCAACTTGAAACTATGTTTCAACTACCACACACAGCATAATATTTTAGCCTGTTTATTTATTTATTTTTATTTATTTTTATTTAAAAAAAATCGATCTCTGGACATATGAATCGATAATCGAGGATTAAAATAAAAATCGATTAAAAATCGGAGAATCGATTTTTTTAACCCAGCCCTACTCGTTGCAGCTCTGAACAGAATATAACAGAACAGAATAGAGCAGAATAGAATAGAACAGAACAGAATATAACAGAACAGAATAGAGCAGAACAGAATAGAACAGAACAGAACAGAACAGAATAGAGCAGAACAGAATAGAATAGAACTGTGAGGGGGATTTGCCTGCAGAGCACAGGTCAGGAACTATACTGTCGATGTCCGGAACAGACTCTGCACTGCGTCAGCGTCAGTTCATGCATTCATGAGATGAGTCACCCCCCTGACCGCTGAGCTGTGTGTGTGTGTGTGTGTGTGTGTGTGTGTGTGCACACGTGTGTGTGTGTGTGTGTGTGTGTGCACACGTGTGTGTGTGTGTGTGCACTGTGCATGCGCGTGTGTGTGTATGTGTGTGCACATGTGTGTGTGTGCGTACACGTGTGTGTGTGCGTGTGTGCGTGTGTGTGTGTGTGCGTGCGTGTGTGTGTGTCAGGGCGGCACAGTGATCGGCAGCGCCCGCTGTAAGGAGTTCAGGACCCACGAGGGGCGTCTGAAGGCAGCGCTGAACCTGGTGCAGCGCGGCATCAACAACCTGTGTGTGATCGGAGGAGACGGCAGCCTGACCGGAGCCAACCTGTTCAGAGAGGAGTGGAGCGGCCTGCTGGAAGAGCTGCAGCAACAGGGTGAGCCTGCAGACGGGTGGCCATGTGCCCAAAAAGTGAACCGTTTGCGATCAAAAAGGAGTATCAAAAAGTGGGTCATGTTAAAACATTGGAAATGTTTTCACAGTTAATGGTCGCCCGCTGCCTACACGCGCACAACGCGCTGAGCGTAGGGCACCAAGTGTCGCCCCCTAGGGCATCATCCAGAGCAGGAATACCACGGTCAAACAGACAGTGCGGTGGATGCCCCGCAGTTTGGTAATGCCCCTTCTAAAATTAACTCTCCACACGGCCAGTTTGTCATTTTTGAACTGGCCACGGTGCCCCTTAAAAGAAAGTTGTGGGATCTCCTCGTTTACTACATGCGACGCAGTAAACAAACTCGCGTTTCCCTCGGTCACCAGTCATCATGCTGGACACAAGTGTGAGATTCCTCCCACTCCCGCAAATCTGTAACGTAGCCTACGTAAATACAGTGTTGTGTAGTGGAAGCGGTCATCTTGCTGTATAATGACCTGAACGGGTCAGAATTTATTTCTCCAACATGCTGCGGCAGAAAGGGAGATAAACAGCGGACTTTTCAGTCCATCTTGTTGCAACACACTATTTTTTAAGCTGCTTCCCTGCATAGGGCAGATACTTCCTTTTTGGAGTTTCAAAATAAAGCGCCTCTGCTTGTAACATGAAATAATTCACGTACCTTAAGTTCTAAACGGCCGTTGTGGAAAAACTCCCTGTAAAAGTGCGACTCTGGTGGGACTCGAACCCACAACCTTTGAATCACATCTCAAGTGTTTGACTAGAAGTCCAATGCGCTATCCATTGCGCCACAGAGCCACTTACACATGGACTAAAGCCCAATTTATGCTTTGTCTGCCGACACTTTTGAAACGGTCGCCGACAGAAATGAGGACTTGAGTCGACACTTTCAAGTGTCGGCAAGCAGCGTCTGCTACCCGGTGAAATGTCTAGTGTCGCTGACTACGTCATAGTATCGCACAAGTCTGATTGGCTATATAGACGGCACGCGCGTGACTTCCTTGTTTTGGTTTTCACTCGATTGAAATGAATGAACGTGTCCCCGCTATTTTTATCAGCCTGTCCTTGATGTATGACTTCGTGAAAATCACAAAGAACGAGAGAGGAGGTGAGTTGTGTGTCGTTTATATGCGGCTGCAGATCTTGCCTCCGAGGTGGTTTCACTGTGCGTTCCTCTTCCCTTGGCTGTCTGCTTATAGCGTTCGAGTGTCACGTGACCGTTGAACCGAGGCGAACATTCACTGAAGTATAAATGCAACACCATGAGCGACACTGTATTTTTCGTCTGCGACCATGTGCTGAGCGACACTTTCTAATAAGTATAAATTAAGCTTTACTCTCTCTCTCAACACAACAGCAGGACAGAGCTGGGCTGGACCTGTTCTTCTCGTAGAGTTTTCTCTCTCTCTCAAAACTCGCCGCTCCGGCCTAGAGGTGCAAATTTTTATCAATTTCCTTAATCGATTAATTGGTCAGGTTAACGATCAATGAATCGACGATTAAAAACTGCTTTTGACATACAACATAAAACATACAAAATGCAGGGTTTGACACCTGTCTTTAGGCCGACCCAACAAGTTGATCAACCAACTAAACGTCCTGCAGTAGCTGTCATTGTGCATGTGGACGTGAGGTATTTCAACATTATTACAACATTTACAATCATTACTGTTGTCTTTTTGGGTGTAATTCTCCCACCCTGGACTTTCTGTCTGCTAGCTTGGCTTTCTTCTTCCTCTGTATGAGCAGTGAAAGTTACATTTTGCCCTCGCGGCGTTAAATCATTTCACAAAAGAAAAGAAAAACGATAAAATAGCACATAGCTTACATTGCCGATTAATCGGTTAACATATAGTTTGATCGATCAAACTCTTAATGATCGATTAACCGATGGTCGATTAATCATTAACATCCCTACTCCGGCCTAGCGGAGCCGCGGACTTTTCTCTCCCAAAACAATTGAAAACAACCGTCATGTTAAGGCTGAGCAAGGAGATGGATTTTATTTCACCAGAGGCTGAAGGCAGCAAGACAAAAGACTGCTGGAAGTAACAGGAGAGTTTGGGAAATAACGTTACACACAAGAGCAGGTAAACGCCACTAAACTGGTATCCAGCATTGACAGTAACCAGAGACACAGTAAACACGATTCTGCCTGACCAATCAGTCGTCTGTGTTTTCACGTCACCGGTATGGTACCGGGTCCACAGCCCTGGAACCTCGTCAGAGGTGCTACTAGAAATAGTATGACTCAACCCAGGTTGTCCCGGTTTTAAAAAAAAGGGAGTTGAGCCGAGCCAATACCAGCGGTGGAAATGGTACCTTAAATGTGACATGTTTTAAAGGGCTGTTATGGGAAAACTCCCTGCTACCTCTCAAGTGTTTGACTAGAAGTCCAATGCGCTATCCATTGCGCCACAGAGCCAGTTATACATGGGGTTTCCCCCTCTCTCTCTCAACACAACAGCAGGACAGAGCTGGGCTGGACCAGAGGGGTGTGCCACGAAACAAGATTAGTGGCTTAGCGAGGTAACTTCAGGTTTAACCCCAGTTTTGCCGTACCACGACGCTAGTTAACTTCTTAACCTGTCCCAATTTCCCCCCGGGGATTATTAAAGTCTTTCTGATTCTGATTCTGATTCTTATCGAGATAGATCACCATAGCAACTTATGCTCTACAGCTAACCTGCTTTGTAGCAGGTTAAGTTCAGAGGATAAGATCAAAACCCATGAAAGACCCACCTGCTTACCAATCAGCTCTCTGGAAACAGCGAGTCACCATTCATATGGTCCCCATATGAAAAATGCATTGCATTCAAATGAAAAATAAAAAAATAAAATAAAAAAAAGGCTCCTGTTGAATTAATCAAGGACTAAAGCCTTGCACTTGTTGCAGGCTACATTTAAATTGAGCCCTACTTACCACTTTAGAATATGTTTTTATATATTCATTTTTGTGCTCTCAAGTAGCCTACATACGTTGTTTGACCCCGCCGATCGATTGCAGCTGAATGGTGAGTGGAGAAATATCACTAAACCGGCATAAAAAGGTTACATAAACGTCTCCAAAGCGCACGGTGCCGTGTGCGCAACGGAGCTGAGGCTGACGTTGGGTTGGAAATGGTCATACATGCTAGAATAACCTACGACATCTAAGCAATTTAATATGGGATTGCCTGCACACAGATGATTCATATCTAGGCTACTCCTGCATTTTGCAGCTGCAACTGTGTTGCTTTTGGCCTGTATGATGTGATTGAACTTCATATTTCCAGCATTATATGAAATATGGAGTTATGCGACTCTGCTGACAATAGCCTATGACCACAAAATAGGCATTTTTTTATAAATTAAATCTATGCCTGCACGTACCGTGTCGATTCAGTTCAGAAGCCTTTTTTAATTTGATTATCATTCTTTTTTTTATTGATAGCCTATTATTCAATCAGTGCGACTAAACACATCATGAGATCATTATTATTCATTGAGCCTAAATGGTCTATACATTCGGATTTTGGACTGAGATAGATTACACATTGCTTCCACTCGCAAAAAAGACATGCCGGTTTTATTGAGTTTATTAAGAGGGTGAATTGAGCTGCTGTAGGATACGTGGAGGCAGAAACCGCTCTTCAAATAAATGACTGATGTGAATAAAAGTGGTAACTTTAGACAGTCATTCGGGAACAGACTAATAATATCCAATGTGGAGTTTGATTCTGACATACATAGTAAAGCTTCACGATTTGGCTTTGAATGAATGAGGAAATAGGCGTGTCTGGCGCTGTAAAAGCTACGGCTCTGAGCTGGAGCAGTCCATATTGCATTGTGATTGGCTAGTTGTTAAAAACCACGCCTATTTTTGCAGGCACGAGCATTTTCATGTGCATGGCTCTCAACTTGATTAGAAAAACCTGGTTCCAGTTCACGAGTGGCATTAACTAGGCTGCAATTATCTGGTTTAGATCAAGGGACAGTTCCTGGATCTTCTTATACAACATTCGTGGTACAGCCCTCTGTTCTTCTGGTAGAGTTTCCAACCCAACTTAATGTGCCAAGTTTAAACGGCTGTTGTGGGAAAACTCCCCTGTAAAACAGCGACTCTGGTGGGACTCGAACCCACAACCTTTGAATCACCTCTCACGTGTTTGACTAGAAGTCCAATGCGCTATCCATTGCGCCACAGAGCCACTTATGCATGGACTTACTCTCTGTCTCAACACAACAGCAGGACAGAGCTGGCCTGGCCCTGTTTCCTGGTAGAGTTTTCTCTCTCTCTCTCAACACAACAGCAGGACAACGCTGGGCTGGACCTGTTCTTCTGGTAGAGTCTCCAGCCCAACTTAATGTGCCTTAAGTGTGACAAGCTGTTGTGGGAAAACTCCCCAGTAAAAGAGCGACTCTGGTGGGACTCGAACCCACAACCTTTGAATCACCTCTAAAGTGCTTGACTAGAAGTCCAATGCGCTATCCATTGCGCCACAGAGCCAGTTACAGACACTTAACTCTCTCTCTCTTCTCTTTCTCTTTCTCTCTCTCCTCTCTCTCATCCTCCAGGTCTGATAGACGAGACGGCGGTCAGCAGTAACTCGGTGCTCCACATCGTGGGCATGGTCGGCTCCATCGATAACGACTTCTGCGGCACCGACATGACCATCGGCACCGACTCCGCCCTGCACCGCATCATCGAGGTCGTGGACGCCATCATGACCACCGCTCAGAGGTGAACACATAGGCCCAATTCCAATCCGCCCCCTTACTGACTCAAGCCCTTAGAGGCGCGTTCACGTGAAGGGAGCGAGGGCTTAGGGATGTCCCACGCTGAAATCGCAAAGTGAATGAGGGCTCAGAGTGAGCCCTTTCTGCCCCCTTACCGTAAGGGAGCAGCTGTGGCCACTTACGGAAAGGGAATTGCCCACAATGCATAGCGTTCTGACGTATAAAACGGGGTTACCGGGGAAGGGTGCAAATATCTGTAAAAGCTGGAACGAGGAGACCGAGGAGCCGCGTGTACGGGGGTAAATTGACAATGAAACATTACATTAATAGGGATTTTAGATTAGACAAAAATATTATATCAGCGGAATGCAAGTAGTTATATTACACAATCCTAGTATAATCATCTATCATTTCAATTGCAATCCACAACGTTTTTGATGAATGAGAAATAGTTTTACCGATTCTGTATTGTACAGTATTGACATTGTGTATAATGTTGGGTGACATGTCATCATTAAGCTTATTTTAATTATAATTAACCTACACAGTTATCAACTGCAGATTTTGCAGTAGGCTATATTTATTATTTTTAAATACCATGGTCGCTGCTCTTTCGCACCTCCTCTGGTCGGTCGGGGCGCCTGTTCGGGGGGGAGGACTATTGTCCTGCTGCTGAAATTCCTCACTGTCAGGTGAAAAGAAACGGCTGGAGACTGCACCTGTATCAGAGGGAGCATGTGCTCGTAGTCCACCACTCATTCTAACTGGAGTAATGACAAAAAAGCCTCTGGGACAGATCAGTCCACAGGCTTTCACCGTCAAAGATCCATTTTCCCTCCAGACACTTTGTCCTACCCGTTTAGCGTTGGTGTTTTCTATGAATACGTCGGCACACGCGCTGTAACAACGCACGTCTCCATTTGTGCCAAAGAGCTTCCATTGATAAGAACTGAAGCCTGAATGGTTTGTTCCACTGCAGCATCATGACTGCAGGTGCTGTGGTAAAAGAAGCAGAACAGCATCGCCTCTTGTCTTCAGTAAAAAAAACACACGTTATTCTAGAAGCCAAAATATCGCTTATTGTCAACAAGCCGGCCAACAGATATCAAAGCTGATGCACTTTATGGAAAGAGCGTGACTCGAACTGGTTCAAAGTTATTATCGTGGCGTTTTGAGCCTCAGACACTTAGTTAGCAAACGTAGCTAACGGCTAACAGCTAGCTAACACCAGAGGGTATTTACTGTATACTGTGTTTACTGTC
>NC_139635.1:18318882-18321382 GCF_964638095.1 Poromitra crassiceps
TGTTTCTGTCAACCTCTGTCCAGAGGTTGCCAGATTGCCAGAAGGCGGCGGGTTTATAAATTTGCGTGTTGTCAAATAAATGCTGTCAAACCCTCTCGTTGTTTTCGGCCGACTACTTTCAATTTAAATGTTCAAACGGTTGGTAAACATGCTTGTCCGACGTACCTAGCCTTTCTTCTGTGTTTGTTTTATGTAGTGTTAGCCAGCTAATAACGTTTGTTTACAACTGTCAAACTCACAGTTTTTTTTTTGCAGACTCGTTAACGTTACAGACAGAGCTACTGACGCCACGTTAATTTAATTTAGCTTCAGGTCTACTCTAAGTGTTGTTATGAATGATATTAAACAACAACACAACACGAACGAGCCATTTTTGTCTTCTTTGTCTGTTTTTGTCTTCAACACGTCAAGTTTGTGCCGTTCACCGCCATTATGATGCGTGGACCCCAGGGGTACCCGGAAGTCAATGTAAACATCCCCGCTGATTTGCTCTATGGCTGGCACACCGTTTATCCCCCATTGCCGGACCCAGCTTTTGGGAATGCAAAACATTTTCTGTCATGTATTCAAAATGCTTCTGCTTCTTTATGCTCCTCTAGAACCGCGACTATAAGAAAAGGCTGAATATTATTATTGTTGCCGAGGGCGCCCAAGACTCCCACAACAAGGCTATTACCGCCGATGATATCAAGGACGTGAGTACTGTGGAGAAGCCGGCTCAAGTCCTGGATGGTGGATGTGTTTGATCTGTGTTGGTGTCTGTCAGGGTGGGGGGGTGTATGGGGGGTGTGTGTGTGTGTGTGTGTGTGGGGGGTGGGGGGGTGGGGGGGGTGTGGGGGGATGTGGGGGGAGGGGTGTATGGGGGGTTGGGAGTTTCCAAAACTTCCAAAACACCTGATTAAAGGGATACTCTACTTCAGGGATACTCAACTTGCTTTGCCCGGGGGCCACTTTCGTGAAATGATAGAAGGCCAGGGGCCAGTTAATAAACAAACAATATACATTTTTCTGTAGCGGATTGTAGGTTTTTGGGGTGTCAGCCAGAGTTTAGTCTGACAATGTTGTGCACACCGGATAGTTAGTTAGGTTAAGTTAGTACATACAGTACATAAGTGGCTGGGTAGCAAGCAGACGGCGGTATTTGACAATTTAGCAGCTAAATCATAGATTATTGAAAGATATTCCATATTCCAGACTGAAATGCTATAACAGAAGTGGAGTATTGACCAGAACGACATGAACATTTGGACACTTATTCAGCGGGTATCTTGCATGTTGCGTTCAGGTGCACTGTAAAAAAAAAAAAATTGTGTGTGCAATTCCATCGCGGGCCACACAGGGGGCGCCCGCGGGCCGCATGTGGCCCGCGGGCCGCCAGTTGAGTATCACTGCTCTACTTTTTCGGGAGTTTAGCTCACTTGCCACATCCCCCCACATAACCAAGATACAGAGAGACTTTTCACATTCTTATCCACGTTTCATGTAACGTTTTTAGACGCACCTCCTTCACTTCTCGATGGTTCCATCCAACTTCTCAAACCAATCTAACTGCAGTTTAAATACTGCAAGCATGTAAATACGCTACACTATAGCAATATCAAAGTGAAAATAATGTTCTATGCATCAGCTAGAAAAATATAGCCTATTAGATTGGTGAAAGTTTGTCCAGAAAGATATCATTTTCTCTCGCCTGCTGCAGGAAGGATGATGCACATAAATATAGCCTACATTATGTCAAGTCATTGCATAAATGTGTTTTTATTGTAAAACTAAATGTGAAATAGGGCCAAGTTATTGGAGGGACATCACAGTATAGCAGATGCCATTAGAAGCGCGTTCCGAAGCGCGTTCCGCTGTTACTTCTCTAAATCACGTTAACTCGACAAGGGGTATATATAGGCCCAGGAGGACATATATGTTTCACATAGGGTGGTGTTTTCATTTCGATGTTTTATTTGGTCCAATATTGAAATGTTGACAATGGCAGGCTGTGTTACCATTACACATTAATTTAGAACTACCTTTTATATCTATTTTGGCTCATTTGGTTGCTATTTAGTAGCGAAATGGAGAAACACAATGCATGCTGGGAACTCAGAGAGAGAGAGAGAGAAGGGTGACAGAGAAGAGGCAGTGAAGGCACAGAATAGGCCTGCTTTTCAAAAGCGCAAAGCGCTAAATGTACGCCAGGTCCCAAGATATCACTAGGCTGGTATTTAGCGCCGACACGCCCACTTTGGGACTGCGCCACGCCCATTCGGCCTAAAGCGCATTTGGCAGCCTAAAGCCTATTGCTATCTTGCCGAAACAGGCGCAAGGCACGTTTTTTTGCGGTTAAGGCCCGTAATAGCGCCGATGGCCTGTGGGAGAATAGAGCCCCATATTTCCAAGTTAGAGTATTTGGGTTATAAAGGTCTTAAACTTAGCTACTAACTTAAATGTTTTAAATGTGTTTTACTTTCACATCAGCAATTGTTTTGCAAGTGAAGGTGCCACTTTG
>NC_139635.1:18326382-18351382 GCF_964638095.1 Poromitra crassiceps
TTTAAATATTAGATTTGATTGAGTTTATTGTCTCAAACAAGTTTAAACGCTGGAAACAATCCATAAAAGAGCTCCAATGACCATAAAACATACGATTTGAGCAAGAACAAAAAATAACAATAATTTGTTCTCGCTCAAACCAAATGTTTTATGGTCACTCACGCTTCAGTAGCTCACGGGTTGGCTTGGTCCCAGCCTTAAAACTCGTTATATAAGGATTCCTCTAAATGTATATAGGGGAAAATGAATGGGGAACTTACTTCCGGGGCAATGACATCACGAAAAAGTCACGTGACTGTTGAGCTCTATTAATAGCTCTCGTTCTTTCAGTTGTTTGGCAGACAGTGCAGCTATGGTTAATTGGAATTGCATTGATTTGTTGTTGGGAGTCTAAAAGCTATTTTTAACAGCAGTAGAGCCTTCAGTCACTGAGGACGGCTTTACCGGTAATCAACCCACTTTGTATCATTAATATTAATCTCTGTAATATAAGCACATGCGCAGTGTTTACCTTCTCTCTCCGTTTTCCTCACGGAGAATCTCCCATTTCCTCCTCTGGCAAAATTTCAAATTCACTGTGTTTACATCATGTGTTGTTCAGTGTGTGCAAAATATGATTATCATAGAAACTTGTTTTTATACAGATCATATCGAGGAATACGTCAGGAAATATCCGTTATCGGCCATAAGAGCAATGTTAAAGGATGGCTTTATAATCAACCCACTTTCTATCATACGTACATAATCTCTGTAATATAAGCACATGCGCAGTGTTTACCTTCTCTCTCTGTCTACCTCACGGAGAGAAATCCTCCTGCAGAAACTCCGCCCCTGCCAGCTGCAAGTCATTAAGGCTCGTTAAGGCTCTCCATGCGATTCTCCGTGGATGTGCGCATACTTATATAATAAAAATAAACAGCCGCCCTCGGAGCAGATTCTGCGTCTCGAGCAGAACTTGCGCAGTTCCGTTGTGACGTAAAACAACGGGGCGCTTTGGCAGAGGAGGAAATGGGAGATCTCCGTGAGAGAAAACAGAAAGAGAAGGTGCCCAACACTGCCCATGTGCTTATATTACCGAGATTATTAATGATACAAAGTGGGTTGATTATCGGTAAAGCTTTAACTCTATTATTATTTTTTTATTACATTTGTGATTTGTAGGAGCTTTGAAGGCAACCTGACCACGTACAAACTGCTCTCCTACCGCAAGTCCGAAAGAGATGAGATTCCAAATGTAAGTATCCTGAAAACCTCAAAGTTACTCAAAATACAGTGCAGTAGTATAATAATACACAATAATTATTTTCACTTGAGCCACAAAGTGCTTTTCAAGCAAACAATAATAAAATAATAACTTCTCACTGTACACAGTTCTAATATGTCTGTCTTTCCTCCAGCGGTTCTGACATCTGTACGTTAGGATAAGGTACTTCCTGGTTCAGGTGCATTGTGGGGGACTGGGGGAGGGTGCTGGGCCATGGATGTTTGTCAGTACCAAATCGATCCCAGCTAGATAATCGGTTATGAGCATGCGCAAGCGTTCCGCCATCTTGGAAAATACATGTGGTTTTCTATTTAACAGGCTGTGCATACTGCTGTTCATCCAAACAGGTTTCATTGCAGATTTTTCTTATTTTTGTATGGATGTTTTCTTTGGTGTGTTTGATTCTATGATGGAATATGAAGGTAGGCCTAAATATTTTATTATATATTTTTTAACTTGCTAAATACCACAAATGCAAATTAGAATAAATTATTCTTTCCGGTTTTTAAGAATGAACTCAATCTAAATTACATGTGTAAAACGGGTGGTTGGTCACTAAATGTGTTGAAATATAACAAATATATGTATACATAATAAAAACAAAAACAGTAGAACACTCCAAGCCACCACATAGGCTAATACCTCGGTCTCAGACATAAGGCAAAATAAGCAACCTAAAACAGACAATGCATGACTTGATTTTTACTAAGTGCAATATATGAATTCATTATATTATTGTAGCCTACAGTATGTATGCCGGCGGGAGTGGAGGAAGTGAAATATACTACATGTCTCAAAGTTGTACCCTGAACACACGTATTTATAGCCTCTCCCTTGGTCTGCTCTTTGCTTTTGTCTCTCTCCCCGCCCCTCTTTGTCCAAGTGGTATTGCCGTAGCTAACTTGCACATCTGCAAACCGATTCTATAGCTGGGACCGATTGAGTGCTGACAGATGTATTAACGAGCTGGATAGGGATTTGAAAATGGCCGCCCATTCATTCGAATGTAAGCTTCTCACCAGCGCATGACGCATTTTGAAGGGGTTTTTCTTCCTGGTTTTACTTGCGTGATGTGAGGCCCACGGTCATGTGCGCATGTCTGCCATGATGTCTGCTTACGTATTCCCGCCCACATGAACGGAGTGATAGTGGCCAGAGCCATGGAGAGAGGGGGAGCTTGAGAAAAGTTTTTAACTTTGAGTGATCTCGAGACAATTTTCCCCTGAGTTTTACAGCTGCCTCTTTCCCCATGTAAGTGGATGGGGAAAACTCTTTTTGTGCCACAGGGCGTCATGTGACTTGCAATACAGAATTTAGCCACCAGACGCCTGGGGGCGCTGTGCTGGGGTGACACTAACAGTGTTTTTCTGTGACTCCGTCCTGAGGGAGAGGAGGAGGCGGAGGACGACGATGTGTTTGATGACGTATGTAATGAGGAAAGAAAACGCTGCAGCTTCCTAGTTAACAGCAGATGAGCTTTTCAGCTTTTGAGCACAATAGTGATTTTTTTTTTTACTTTAGCTTCTAATGGCTATGCTTCTAATGCTATGGCTAATAGTGAAATTAAATTTTTTGTATTTAAAAATCTAACTAGACTTGCTTTTTTTTTTTCTTAGTATTTGTGCTAGAATGCCATTGGTCTCTCATTTTATATTTTCACTAGTCAAGGCTTGTAACAGGACTATAACAGGCCATTTTTGAGGAAAAAAGTAAAAAAAAAACGTTGGTCCTTGGCTAGTATGATTGTCCCTTTGGTCTGATGGTTAATGTGTTGGGCTTGTAAGTTGGAGACCTCAGGTTTGAAACCAGCCTTGAGTGTGCTGTATTTTAACAGAGGAAACAGTGAAAAATACAACCATTTTGTAACAGTATTTTCTTTACAGAAAAAGTGAAAAATCCAATCTGTATTATAAGATTTTTTTTTTTACAGAGAAAAGAGTAAAAAAACGAGTAAAATAATAGTAATAAAAAAAAATACGTTTTTGTATGATAGAGTGCCACAAACCAACAGTGTCAGTGCTTGATACCTGCTGCTCTGCCCTTCATTGCTTATTATTTGCTCATGGCTCTGCTTAGCAGTAGAAGCTTAAGGTGCATTAGTACTGGCTCCTGACAGCCGGGTCCAGTCTGTGGACAAAGCTGTGCTTATTTATCACACAACATGGAAACGCACCTCTCTCTCTACAAAACAGCTGCTGTGGGAATCATAAAAGTCTCCCCTGTAAAACAGCGACTCTGGTGGGACTCGAACCCACAGCCTTTGAATCACATCTCAAGTGTTTGACTAGAAGTCCAATGCGCTATCCATTGCGCCACAGAGCCAGTTGCATGTTGCACACTATGACTCCTCCATATAGATTCAACGGCTGCAAATGTTATGTTTGGAAAGTATGGGAAAGAGGTTCCAAGATGTGGGGATTGCACACATCTGTTTGGAAAGGAATGGTAAATGTTTTGTGCAGTGCCACTACACACATGATTTAACAGTTAATGTACGGTAGTTATAAACCCACTGGCAAAGTTACTAAATTAGGTGATATCTTTAACTTGGGAGCATAATCTTCATCGTTGAAAGCATGTGTTGTAGTTGACGTATTGTCATGATTACCGTTTTCAAATGTACAAGAATTCAAGAGTTGGAGCCGTGACAAGTCTGGAATGTCTGGGGATTGAAACAACAAAACAAGCAGAAACTATGTGAAAGGGGAGATTTGTGGGCCAATGAGAGAGTTGGGCACTTGTCCATTTTGTGTTTCTACACATTTGCCGTAGTTTCTCCTCTGCTGCTGCTGCAGGATCATAATAGTCATGTTGCCAATCATAATCCAGGCTTGCAGAATGTCAGAAGAAATGTTTCAAATGTTTAAAGATGCTCCGACTCGCTGTACCATGACCGGATCATTTCTCCGACTCGCTGTACCATGACCGGATCATTTCTCCGACTCGCTGTACCATGACCGGATCATTTCTCCGACTCGCTGTACCATGACCGGATCATTTCTCCGACTCGCTGTACCATGACCGGATCATTTCTCCGACTCGCTGTACCATGACCGGATCATTTCTCCGACTCGCTGTACCATGACCGGATCATTTCTCCGACTCGCTGTACCATGACCGGATCATTTCAGTGCAAATATAGCAAGAGAACTTTGGATCCTCTGTGATTTTAGATCCACTTGCTGTTTTGCATGTGGCTTTTTCCATGCGTGGCCATCTTTGTCTGCTGCTGTGTTTTGCTCTGAGGCTCTTGAGACATGGGTGGCATTTCGAGGTACTGGAGAGGGACCGTTACGGGCAACGATTATTTTTAAATGAGTAGTTTAATTCAAATGTATTCATTCAAAAAAGAAAATAGTATCTCCAATATTGCAGAGGTGGAAGACTAAAAAAGACTATATCACGAAACTAGGAAAAAACAAACAAACAAATGCATCTATCATTTATTTAAAGGTTCAGTAAGTTGTATTTTTGCGTTAAAATAAGTGTTAAATAGCTCTACATTCCGACAGCCATCACTCATATAGTGTTTGGTCGGTAACTTCCTCTGCAGTGAACAGACAATAAATCTGTGGAATCCTCTCTCCTGATTGGACAAAAGTGGGCCGGGATCCCCCAATGTATTTTCTGTATACTGCAGAGCGGAGGACCCATGTTATTGACCAAACACTCGATATCAGTGATGGCTGTCAGAGAGTAGAGCTATTTAACACTTTCATTTCATATTTTATTTGACTAGCACTTACAGCACCTTTAATCCAACGTCTCAACACATGAAGACATTTGATGTCGAGATCTTGGTTTAAAGTCGAGCTGAACCCAAAAATGACTTTTCTTTTCTTTTAGTTCAAATACCTGGTTATGCAGTGCACCTATTTAATAATGTATGCAAACAAAATCACAACAATCTAATTTCTTTGGTTTTTCACACTTTTTCACATCAAAAGTTCATTTTTCAAGATTTCATTGATAACAGTAATGTACAGTTTGCTGACGTCACCTAGTACTATCACATTTCTACCCCATTTTAACCAATCATATCACGACATGCAGCTGTCAATCAAATCTTCATTTCAGGATAATTTTCTCTTCCAAATGAAGTCGAAAATGGCGCCTAGTGCCTGTCATCTGGCAGAATTCCTATCCCATAAACTAACTACTAACTTGGCCAATTGTTAGAAACATGAACAAAAAACAAAAACTATAATCTCTAAGAATGCAAAGAAATGTAACTGGCTCATTAAAACGCGCATTCCAGGGACATCGTATCGTTACGGCAGCGATAATGGCGCGCGCATCCGAGAGCTTGGTTGTCAGGGGTCGCACTTCGGAGATTCCAGGCCGACGTGCTGCACTCTCCGCTCGGCAAACACGAAGGCAGCTGGCTGCCTGCGGGTCGCTGAGCTCCACTCCTCCCGTCAAAAGGCTCTTCCCGAGGACAGCGCCACAACACGACTGAATCCCACTCGATTTGGAGGCGGAACACGCCAGGATTGGCCAAAGCCCAATCCAGTCCCCAGAATTGTCAAATAAAATCATCGACATGATACTATGACCCGCCTCTCAACCTGTCATCTTAGACAAACTATGTTTTGAGTCTGAAACGGACTCATTATGCACGTGACGAACAGGTTCAGTTCGACTTAAATTTTTTGGCTGTGCAGCAACCTTTTCTCCGTCTTTTTTTTCCCCATCACTACTTTATATATGAAGGGAGTTTCCTCCATTTGTCTGTCCTCATCCCTCCTACAGGCCGTGTTGCCCTTCTTCACTGCCTCTGAAAGTAGCTAGCATAGCGTCTTCTTTAAAGCTAGCATCATTTAAATCATTCAAAAGTAGCGTCAACATCCAGCCTAAGGCTTGAACTCAAACTGGCTAATAACGAATGTGGAATGTGTCATAGAGAGGCAAAGTGGAACGTCACTTCCCGCTTCAGCACTGTACCAGAGATTTGCATCCGCCATTTATTTTCCCATACACATTTCGTAAAATGCTTATAAAAAGAGTTTTGCTCGTGAACTGTTCTATGGTCTCTCCCGATTATAGCGTTAGCTGAACCCTTTGGTTTGACGAAGTAAAACTATTTTCATAAGCATTTTACGAAATGTCTATGGGGAAATAAATGGCGGATGAAAATCTCTGGTAGGCTACAGTGCTGAAGCAGGAAGTGACGCTCACATCGCCTCTCTATTTTAAATCTAGATGTTTTCAAAGCTTTTGGTCCATGAGGCTGCAAGCAGGTGCCGGGCTTTGCTTTCTCTAGTATGTGTGCAGTAGGGTGTATTTCTCAGTGTGTGTACACACACACACACACACACTGAGAAAAACACACAATGTGTGTGTGTGTGTGCGCGTGTGTGTGTGTGTGTGTGTGTGTGTGTGTGTGTGTGTGTGTGTGCGCGTGCGTGTGTGTGCACGCGTGCGTGCGCGTGTGTGTGTGTGTGTCTGTGTGTGTGTGTATGTGTGCGCGTGCGTGCATGCGTGTGTGTGTGTGTGTCTGTGTGTGTGTATGTGTGTGCGTGCGTGCGTGCGCGTGTGTGTGACCTCTCCCCCCTGTCGCCCGCAGAGCTCCTTCTGCGTGGCGGTGCTGAACGTTGGCGCCCCGGCGGCGGGGATGAACGCGGCGGTGCGCTCTGCTGTCAGAGTGGGAATCACCCAGGGCCACAAGATGTTCGCTGTCAACGACGGCTTCGAGGGATTCTACAAGGGCCAGGTGAAGAGCTTTAGCGCTTTTGATATACCGCTGTGTGCCTTTCTAGCAAAAATCACTATTCCAAATTCCCTTTTTTTTTTTTTTTTTTTTTTTTTGCAAGTCAAATGTTATATGGTCTCCCTTGAGTCTAAGTATAGTTGAATCGCTTGGTTTGACCAAGTAAAACAAATTTTCAGAAGCATTTTATGCAAGGTCTATGGAAAAATGAATGGCGGACGAAATCCCATGGACAGGGAGAGGGGGTGACTTTGGCACTCTTATTGAGGCAGACTACGTTAGCGTAGCTTCCCGAACGGAGCCGAGATGGCTCAGGGAACAGTAGACAGAATATCAGCTTTTCCTCATGCAGTAACAAGCCTTGAAACCTTTTCCTTGTTGGCTGAGTGTTGCTATAATATGGACCGTTTAAGACCCATTTCTACTACATTTCTAGCGTTTCTACCAAGGAGCTGCTGAGTGCTACGGTCGGCTGAGCCATTCTGCTCCATGCGTGTTAGTGCGCAGCATGGCGTGCGCAGCAGCTACGGTAACGTCACATGGACAAACGTGTAGCGCCGTCAATCTTGAAAATTAAAACGATTATTCGACAATTGCCCATCATCAGAGATGGAGCCGAAAGTCACACCTTGTTCTGCTCTCTCTTCCTGAAATGATCTCATAACTAGCTGACTGTGAGATATTAGTTTGGCTGTAAATACTGATTTGGCTTTTTTAATTTAGAGAAAAGTTTCTGCAGTACAGTACTAATAAACAGGTGCAGGACAGTACTAATAAACAGGTGCAGGACAGTACTAATAAACAGGTGCAGGACAGTACTAATGCAGAACAGGTGCAGGACAGTACTAATGCAGAACAGGTGCAGCAGGACAGTACTAATGCAGAACAGGTGCAGCAGGACAGTACTAATAAACAGGTGCAGCAGGACAGTACTAATGCAGAACAGGTGCAGGACAGTACTAATAAACAGGTGCAGGACAGTACTAATAAACAGGTGCAGGACAGTACTAATGCAGAACAGGTGCAGGACAGTACTAATAAACAGGTGCAGGACAGTACTAATAAACAGGTGCAGGACAGTACTAATGCAGAACAGTTGCAGGACAGTACTAATGCAGAACAGGTGCAGCAGGACAGTACTAATGCAGAACAGGTGCAGCAGGACAGTACTAATAAACAGGTGCAGCAGGACAGTACTAATGCAGAACAGGTGCAGGACAGTACTAATGCAGAACAGTTGCAGGACAGTACTAATGCAGAACAGGTGCAGCAGGACAGTACTAATGCAGAACAGGTGCAGGACAGTACTAATGCAGAACAGGTGCAGGACAGTACTAATGCAGAACAGGTGCAGCAGGACAGTACTAATGCAGAACAGGTGCAGGACAGTACTAATGCAGAACAGGTGCAGCAGGACAGTACTAATGCAGAACAGGTGCAGGACAGTACTAATGCAGAACAGGTGCAGGACAGTACTAATGCAGAACAGGTGCAGCAGGACAGTACTAATGCAGAACAGGTGCAGCAGGACAGTACTAATGCAGAACAGGTGCAGGACAGTACTAATGCAGAACAGGTGCAGGACAGTACTAATGCAGAACAGGTGCAGGACAGTACTAATGCAGAACAGGTGCAGGACAGTACTAATGCAGAACAGGTGCAGCAGGACAGTACTAATGCAGAACAGGTGCAGCAGGACAGTACTAATGCAGAACAGGTGCAGGACAGTACTAATGCAGAACAGGTGCAGGACAGTACTAATGCAGAACAGGTGCAGCAGGACAGTACTAATGCAGAACAGGTGCAGGACAGTACTAATGCAGAACAGGTGCAGCAGGACAGTACTAATGCAGAACAGGTGCAGGACAGTACTAATGCAGAACAGGTGCAGCAGGACAGTACTAATGCAGAACAGGTGCAGCAGGACAGTACTAATGCAGAACAGGTGCAGGACAGTACTAATGCAGAACAGTTGCAGGACAGTACTAATGCAGAACAGGTGCAGGACAGTACTAATGCAGAACAGGTGCAGGACAGTACTAATGCAGAACAGGTGCAGGACAGTACTAATGCAGAACAGGTGCAGGACAGTACTAATGCAGAACAGGTGCAGCAGGACAGTACTAATGCAGAACAGGTGCAGGACAGTACTAATGCAGAACAGGTGCAGGACAGTACTAATGCAGAACAGGTGCAGGACAGTACTAATGCAGAACAGGTGCAGCAGGACAGTACTAATGCAGAACAGGTGCAGCAGGACAGTACTAATGCAGAACAGGTGCAGGACAGTACTAATGCAGAACAGGTGCAGGACAGTACTAATGCAGAACAGGTGCAGCAGGACAGTACTAATGCAGAACAGGTGCAGGACAGTACTAATGCAGAACAGGTGCAGGACAGTACTAATGCAGAACAGGTGCAGGACAGTACTAATGCAGAACAGGTGCAGGACAGTACTAATGCAGAACAGGTGCAGGACAGTACTAATGCAGAACAGGTGCAGCAGGACAGTACTAATGCAGAACAGGTGCAGGACAGTACTAATGCAGAACAGGTACAGGACAGTACTAATGCAGAACAGGTGCAGCAGGACAGTACTAATGCAGAACAGGTGCAGGACAGTACTAATGCAGAACAGGTGCAGCAGGACAGTACTAATGCAGAACAGGTGCAGCAGGACAGTACTAATGCAGAACAGGTGCAGGACAGTACTAATGCAGAACAGTTGCAGGACAGTACTAATGCAGAACAGGTGCAGGACAGTACTAATGCAGAACAGGTGCAGGACAGTACTAATGCAGAACAGGTGCAGCAGGACAGTACTAATGCAGAACAGTTGCAGCAGGACAGTACTAATGCAGAACAGGTGCAGGACAGTACTAATGCAGAACAGGTGCAGGACAGTACTAATGCAGAACAGGTGCAGGACAGTACTAATGCAGAACAGGTGCAGCAGGACAGTACTAATGCAGAACAGTTGCAGGACAGTACTAATGCAGAACAGGTACAGGACAGTACTAATGCAGAACAGGTGCAGCAGGACAGTACTAATGCAGAACAGGTGCAGGACAGGTGCATGAAGGATGACTTATGCATTGACTATACATTTGACCCATGAAGTGTGTATTATCTGCACCAAATCTACTGTTGGAGTTTTTGGCTTGTCAAGAACGTGTCGTCGTGCACGCACATGCTGGAAAAACATTCAACTTTTGTTTCCAGGGACTTGATGACCAATTTATCCCCAAAACATGGCAATAATTTGATAATGATAATGATAATGTGATGCTCTATCCACACGGTAATACAGAGAACTGAAGTGCAACGACCTTTGAGAAGTCTGCATGACTTGAATAAACAGTCAGTTGACGTATCGCCACACGTGATTGGTCAAGCTGTTGTGGCTGGCGACTTCTTTACACCAGCACCCCTGTATCACCTGTGGTGCTATACTGCCTCTACTGCGGCTTATACTGCCTCTACTGCGGCTTATACTGCCTCTACTGTGGCTTATACTGCCTCTACTGCGGCTTATACTGCCTCTACTGCGGCTTATACTGCCTCTACTGCGGCTTATACTGCCTCTACTGCGGCTTATACTGCCTCTACTGTGGCTTATACTGCCTCTACTGCGGCTTATACTGCCTCTACTGTGGCTTATACTGCCTCTACTGCGGCTTATACTGCCTCTACTGCGGCTTATACTGCCTCTACTGCGGCTTATACTGCCTCTACTGCGGCTTATACTGCCTCTACTGTGGCTTATACTGCCTCTACTGTGGCTTATACTGCCTCTACTGCGGCTTATACTGCTCTACTGCGGCTTATACTGCCTCTACTGTGGCTTATATTGCCTCTACAGCGGCTTATACTGCCTCTACTGCGGCTTATACTGCCTCTACTGCGGCTTATACTGCCTCTACTGTGGCTTATACTGCCTCTACTGCGGCTTATACTGCCTCTACTGTGGCTTATACTGCCTCTACTGTGGCTTATACTGCCTCTACTGTGGCTTATACTGCCTCTACTGTGGCTTATACTGCCTCTACTGTGGCTTATACTGCCTCTACTGTGGCTTATACTGCCTCTACTGCGGCTTATACTGCCTCTACTGTGGCTTATACTGCCTCTACTGTGGCTTATATTGCCTCTACAGCGGCTTATACTGCCTCTACTGCGGCTTATACTGCCTCTACTGCGGCTTATACTGCCTCTACTGTGGCTTATACTGCCTCTACTGTGGCTTATACTGCCTCTACTGTGGCTTATACTGCCTCTACTGCGGCTTATACTGCCTCTACTGCGGCTTATACTGCCTCTACTGTGGCTTATACTGCCTCTACTGTGGCTTATACTGCCTCTACTGTGGCTTATACTGCCTCTACTGCGGCTTATACTGCCTCTACTGCGGCTTATACTGCCTCTACTGCGGCTTATACTGCCTCTACTGTGGCTTATACTGCCTCTACTGTGGCTTATACTGCCTCTACTGTGGCTTATACTGCCTCTACTGTGGCTTATACTGCCTCTACTGTGGCTTATACTGCCTCTACTGTGGCTTATACTGCCTCTACTGCGGCTTATACTGCCTCTACTGCGGCTTATACTGCCTCTACTGCGGCTTATACTGCCTCTACTGCGGCTTATACTGCCTCTACTGCGGCTTATACTGCCTCTACTGCGGCTTATACTGCCTCTACTGCGGCTTATACTGCCTCTACTGTGGCTTATACTGCCTCTACTGTGGCTTATATTGCCTCTACAGCGGCTTATACTGCCTCTACTGCGGCTTATACTGCCTCTACTGCGGCTTATACTGCCTCTACTGTGGCTTATATTGCCTCTACAGCGGCTTATACTGCCTCTACTGCGGCTTATACTGCCTCTACTGCGGCTTATACTGCCTCTACTGTGGCTTATACTGCCTCTACTGCGGCTTATACTGCCTCTACTGTGGCTTATGCTGCCTCTACTGTGGCTTATACTGCCTCTACTGTGGCTTATACTGCCTCTACTGTGGCTTATACTGCCTCTACTGTGGCTTATACTGCCTCTACTGTGGCTTATACTGCCTCTACTGCGGCTTATACTGCCTCTACTGTGGCTTATACTGCCTCTACTGTGGCTTATATTGCCTCTACAGCGGCTTATACTGCCTCTACTGCGGCTTATACTGCCTCTACTGCGGCTTATACTGCCTCTACTGTGGCTTATACTGCCTCTACTGTGGCTTATACTGCCTCTACTGTGGCTTATACTGCCTCTACTGCGGCTTATACTGCCTCTACTGCGGCTTATACTGCCTCTACTGTGGCTTATACTGCCTCTACTGTGGCTTATACTGCCTCTACTGTGGCTTATACTGCCTCTACTGCGGCTTATACTGCCTCTACTGTGGCTTATACTGCCTCTACTGTGGCTTATACTGCCTCTACTGTGGCTTATACTGCCTCTACTGCGGCTTTTACTGCCTCTACTGTGGCTTATACTGCCTCTACTGCGGCTTATACTGCCTCTACTGTGGCTTATACTGCCTCTACTGTGGCTTATACTGCTCTACTGCGGCTTATACTGCCTCTACTGTGGCTTATACTGCCTCTACTGTGGCTTATACTGCCTCTACTGCGGCTTATACTGCCTCTACTGTGGCTTATACTGCCTCTACTGTGGCTTATACTGCCTCTACTGCGGCTTATACTGCTCTACTGCGGCTTATACTGCCTCTACTTTGGCTTATACTGCCTCTACTGCGGCTTATACTGCCTCTACTGCGGCTTATACTGCCTCTACTGCGGCTTATACTGCCTCTACTGTGGCTTATACTGCCTCTACTGTGGCTTATACTGCCTCTACTGCGGCTTATACTGCTCTACTGCGGCTTATACTGCCTCTACTGTGGCTTATACTGCCTCTACTGTGGCTTATACTGCCTCTACTGTGGCTTATACTGCCTCTACTGTGGCTTATACTGCCTCTACTGTGGCTTATACTGCCTCTACTGTGGCTTATACTGCCTCTACTGCGGCTTATACTGCCTCTACTGTGGCTTATACTGCCTCTACTGTGGCTTATACTGCCTCTACTGCGGCTTATACTGCTCTACTGCGGCTTATACTGCCTCTACTGTGGCTTATACTGCCTCTACTGCGGCTTATACTGCCTCTACTGCGGCTTATACTGCCTCTACTGCGGCTTATACTGCCTCTACTGCGGCTTATACTGCCTCTACTGCGGCTTATACTGCCTCTACTGCGGCTTATACTGCCTCTACTGCGGCTTATACTGCCTCTACTGCGGCTTATACTGCCTCTACTGTGGCTTATACTGCCTCTACTGCGGCTTATACTGCCTCTACTGCGGCTTATACTGCCTCTACTGCGGCTTATACTGCCTCTACTGCGGCTTTGGCCCCTGCACTCAGGGATCCGGCTGTTTGAGCGTATTCTAGTGACAAATGTGACGGTGAACAACTTGCGTCTGAGCTGCAGAGCAAAGCTATCAGTGCTCATTACTGTGAGAGCGAAGGGGGCTTGTGTAGCCACATTCCTCAGAGGTCATGGTGACGTTAGCGCCCGCAGCCAGGGACCAGGAAGTGGCGGTGTGGGGAGTCACCTTCCACCAGCGATAACACTAAGTGTGTCCAGATAAACACTGCTGCTTACTGTAAGACCACAACTCCACTCCCACAGCAGGCACACAACAGCACATGCACACACATAGACACGTATGCACGCACACAGACACAGACACACACACACACACACACACACACACACACACACACACACACAGACACACACACACACACACACAGACACACAGACACAGACACACAGACACACACACACACACACGTTTCCACCCACGTGTTTCCAGGCCTGCATCAACATCCTGTGGAAAGAGTTGAAGCTCCAAGGTAAGCGGGCACACAGAGGGATTAGACCTGATTGAAAAGTGAAAGCCGTGATCCTTGGCTAATTCTCTATAAGTAGGACACTGATATAATTAAGACGGGCAGCGGTGACCAGCCCAACAGTGACGACACAGAACAGAAGCTACAAACAGAGATACACATAAAACAAAGTGAGTAGTTGCCTTTGGAAACCAGGGAGTTAGATCACGAAGATGTGCCTTGGTAATACAGTATTAATGCCTTGGTAATACAGTATTAATGCCTTGGTAATACAGTATTAACATGTGCCTTGGTAATACAGTATTAAAATGTGCCTTGGTAATACAGTATTAAAATGTGCCTTGGTAATACAGTATTAAAATGTGCCTTGGTAATACAGTATTAACATGTGCCTTGGTAATACAGTATTAACATGTGCCTTGGTAATACAGTATTAAAATGTGCCTTGGTAATACAGTATTAACATGTGCCTTGGTAATACAGTATTAACATGTGCCTTGGTAATACAGTATTAACATGTGCCTTGGTAATACAGTATTAAAATGTGCCTTGGTAATACAGTATTAAAATGTGCCTTGGTAATACAGTATTAAAATGTGCCTTGGTAATACAGTATTAACATGTGCCTTGGTAATACAGTATTAAAATGTGCCTTGGTAATACAGTATTAACATGTGCCTTGGTAATACAGTATTAAAATGTGCCTTGGTAATACAGTATTAAAATGTGCCTTGGTAATACAGTATTAAAATGTGCCTTGGTAATACAGTATTAAAATGTGCCTTGGTAATACAGTATTAAAATGTGCCTTGGTAATACAGTATTAAAATGTGCCTTGGTAATACAGTATTAACATGTGCCTTGGTAATACAGTATTAACATGTGCCTTGGTAATACAGTACAGTATTAAAATGTGCCTTGGTAATACAGTATTAACATGTGCCTTGGTAATACAGTATTAACATGTGCCTTGGTAATACAGTATTAAAATGTGCCTTGGTAATACAGTATTAAAATGTGCCTTGGTAATACAGTATTAAAATGTGCCTTGGTAATACAGTATTCACATGTGCCTTGGTAATACAGTATTAACATGTGCCTTGGTAATACAGTATTAACATGTGCCTTGGTAATACAGTATTAAAATGTGCCTTGGTAATACAGTATTAAAATGTGCCTTGGTAATACAGTATTAACATGTGCCTTGGTAATACAGTATTAACATGTGCCTTGGTAATACAGTATTAAAATGTGCCTTGGTAATACAGTATTAAAATGTGCCTTGGTAATACAGTATTAAAATGTGCCTTGGTAATACAGTATTAAAATGTGCCTTGGTAATACAGTACAGTATTAAAATGTGCCTTGGTAATACAGTGTTAAAATGTGTCTTGGTAATACAATCTTAAAATGTGCCTTGGTAATGATTGATCTCTTTTCACGAGTACAAATCACAAGTGAAGAAATCGGTTTTTGCAAAAACAATTGAGGAAGATGAGATGAACTGTGACATCTTTGGTTTTGTCTTTGTGTCCCGACAGATCAAGGAGATCAAATGGGGAGATGTGGGTGGTTGGACCGGGCAGGGAGGGTCCCTGCTAGGGACAAAAAGGTAAGCGAGCCACAAAGCTTGCAGGGCAGGGAGGGTCCCTGCTAGGGACAAAAAGGTAAGCGAGCCACAAAGCTTGCAGGGCAGGGAGGGTCCCTGCTAGGGACAAAAAGGTAAGCGAGCCACAAAGCTTGCAGGGCAGGGAGGGTCCCTGCTAGGGACAAAAAGGTAAGCGAGCCACAAAGCTTGCAGGGCAGGGAGGGTCCCTGCTAGGGACAAAAAGGTAAGCGAGCCACAAAGCTTGCAGGGCAGGGAGGGTCCCTGCTAGGGACAAAAAGGTAAGCGAGCCACAAAGCTTGCAGGGCAGGGAGGGTCCCTGCTAGGGACAAAAAGGTAAGCGAGCCACAAAGCTTGCAGGGCAGGGAGGGTCCCTGCTAGGGACAAAAAGGTAAGCGAGCCACAAAGCTTGCAGGGCAGGGAGGGTCCCTGCTAGGGACAAAAAGGTAAGCGAGCCACAAAGCTTGCAGGGCAGGGAGGGTCCCTGCTAGGGACAAAAAGGTAAGCGAGCCACAAAGCTTGCAGGGCAGGGAGGGTCCCTGCTAGGGACAAAAAGGTAAGCGAGCCACAAAGCTTGCAGGGCAGGGAGGGTCCCTGCTAGGGACAAAAAGGTAAGCGAGCCACAAAGCTTGCAGGGCAGGGAGGGTCCCTGCTAGGGACAAAAAGGTAAGCGAGCCACAAAGCTTGCAGGGCAGGGAGGGTCCCTGCTAGGGACAAAAAGGTAAGCGAGCCACAAAGCTTGCACTAGAAAAACTCAATAGTACAACTCATTATTACAGCTCAAATCACCTACAGTAGGCCTACCGGATTTTAGTGAAAGTTGGTATATTCAGCCATGATGTGTTTTTGGCGCACACTTTGGTCGCTGCGCAATCTTTGGTTTCGGAATCTGCGGCAGAGTGAGAGGTCCGTCTGCTCGCCGCTCCTGTTCTGTGAGATTTTTTGGCTGCTCTCTTCCCTCAGTCTAGCTGCGTCGCATGTCGTTTTAAACGAGGAGATCCCACAACTTTCTTTGAAGGGGGGGCACCGTGGCCATTTAAAAACAGGGAATGCCAAACTGTCTGTTTGACCGTGGTATTCGTGCACTTGGTGCGCGTGTGTACGTAGCGGCGGACCCTGTCTATCATACATCACCATACAGCTTATTGTATTGTATTGTACTGCAAGTCACTCTGGACAAGCGTATCAGCTAAATTCCTACAATGTCAAATGTAACATAAGTGATGAGTTAACTGGATGAGTGTTGACCGGATTTATTCACTTTAAATGTGCCAGAACTCTTCCAGCCAAACATATGGAGAAGATTGCTGAGCAGATGAGGATCCACAACATCAACGCTCTGCTGGTCATTGGTGGATTCGAGGTAGGCAAGTTATTACTCATGACTCCATAATATATAATCTGTTGAAAAGCCGTGAGCTCAACCTTTGCATTTCTTTCACCATCGTTTTGAATTGAAATGTGATGTGTCAATATTTCTTTCTGAACGTTGTTTTATCGTTAAGAAAACTTGCTGATAGTCGTATAAATGGAGAGAAGGAGAATGCTTGAGTAATCGTAAAAGATCAATCTAAAGAAATCTCTTGTGCTAGCTTATCCTTACCTTATTGTTCAGCCTCATTGTTACTTTTACATGACTTTGTATTGTCTTGTGTTGAAATGATTTCTGCTTCGTTTCACAATGTATTGTTACCTAACACAGTCCAGCCCATTTCATTTTCTTACATTGACTCCATTTCGCAAGATTTCATTTGACATTTCATCTAGCAAATCATGCATTTACTAAAATCACAGTATAGGCTCTTATCATTTCAATATTACAGGCTCTCTCCCACCATCTGTCCCCATCGTCCCGCTGTCTGTCCCCATCGTCCCACTGTCTGTCCCCATCGTCCCACTGTCTGTCCCCATCGTCCCAC
The DNA here is from genome assembly GCF_964638095.1 of Poromitra crassiceps. Lineage (NCBI taxonomy): Eukaryota > Metazoa > Chordata > Actinopteri > Beryciformes > Melamphaidae > Poromitra > Poromitra crassiceps. The sequence goes on from NC_139635.1 coordinate 18,343,795, forward strand.
TGTCTGTCCCCATCGTCGTTACTTTTGCGTTAAGCTGCAAAAGCAGAACTCTAACCCTCACCCTTGACATGATTTTCATCTAAAAAGTTCATTATGAACATAGCGGCAATGTGGACTCTGTTTGTCCGGCCTCTGTTTCAAGAATTTTGTCCGGCCACGGCTCTGTCGTTTCAGGGGCTGTAAAGATCAGACCCGTGCGGGTGACCTGACGGAGCCGGATTTTTTAATTAGCATAGATTATTGCATAAGCGTTTTTCATAACTCGAAACTCAAAAAATACATCTTGATCAAAAAATATATTTTCAATGTTAATTTTCAAGTATACAGTGTTTTTTAGCTTATAATGAACACTGTCTCCATTCCTGTTTGTAATATCTATATCCTATTTCCCTGGACTCCCCACGGACGGTCCTCATTAAGACCATAGCCACGCCCCTCACTAAACCCCTCCCACCCCCATCGTCTATGTCCTTTTTCTCCGCCTTACATAATCATTCTGCATCAGTTCCTGGCCCCTCCCCCTTCCTCTGTGTAAGGTACTTTATACTGTATGAGACGCTGGCTCCTCCCCCTGCAGGCCTACCTGGGAATAATGGAGCTCTCTGGTGCGCGGGACAAATATAGCGAGTTCTGTGTGCCGATGGTCCAGGTGCCGGCCACCGTCTCCAACAATATCCCCGGCTCAGAATTCAGCATTGGCGCAGACACCGCTCTGAATGCCATTACTGTTGTAAGTGGTTACACGCACCGCCCACATTTTGGGGCTTCCCTGACCGACAGCTCGCTTCCTGACTTGCACAAGCAGAACACAGATGACCGGGAAAAGCCTTCTTTTGTGGGGCGTTTTTTTGCCGTTACTGGATAGGACGGTAGGCAGACCGTGAGGTTGGGGAGAGAGAGAGCGAGAGGGGGGATGACCCGAGCCCGGGTCGGCCGTGTGAAGTGTGTGTGTGTGTGTGTGTGTGTGTGTGTGTGTGTGTGTGTGTGTGTGTGTGTGTGTGTGTGTGTGTGTGTGTGTGTGTGTGTGTGTGTGTGTGTGTGTGTGTGTGGGGCTACGCCTTTGTGCTACATGTGCTCCCAGGTGAGCCACTGGGAAAAAGTTTCCATTTTGACAGAGAACAGCCGAGTCGAGTAAACTTGACACACAAACGGCACTTTTTCAAAACTTTCGATTTTTCACCGTACAAGAAACTGAGATTTTGTTGCTGAATATTTGCTCCATTTTAATGTGCAATTGAATTGAATTTATAGGCAGAAATTGGACTCAGTCAGCACTTTTAGCAGCCGACACTGAACAAATAATTACAGTCTCTTGCCATTTGGAAAGGATTCATATTTGCAGACTGCAATATGAACTACTTTTTTTTATTTATTGTGCAGCTCTAGTTAACCCATTGATACCTGATGCAGCATTTGTGTGTGTATCCCTTTAAGACCGCGAACCGCGTCACGCGGTTCGCGGTCTTAAAGGGATACACACACAAATGAGGGATATACACACAAATGCTGCATCAGGTATCAATGGGTTAAGGGTGAATAACTGAATGGTTATAAGGGTATAATCAGGTATAGCGTAGGTGCAATCAGTGGACTAAAACATTTTCAGTATTATACTGAAGTACATTATATGGACAGTATGTGCTTCAGGTAGCCCATCACACAATAACCAAGCCTGCAAATAGACCATAAATGGAAGTACTTGTACACAAAACTATGTTTTAGTGTTAGTAAAGGGTAGTACACATTAGAAGAAAAAATACTGCAGAATTCACAGATATGCCACACATCTTGTGCCTTAAAATACCACGGATAATCAAATTAACTGACTGGGCACTAAGATATTTTACATTTTCACATTATAAAGTACAATTTATTTCATTCTATGTATCTAGTTTGCTCTTAAATCCTCTAAATCACTCCTTCCTTCAAAATTTATTTTTCTTTTGATCTATATTTGTATATTCTTATTTCCTTGCGTCACACACTTTGACTCAGAAGTGAACAAGCCGTCAGGTGCAGTGTGTCAGAATGAGCCATAGAGGGCGATGAACAGGAGTAGCTAATGCTTCACACAGAGACGTCACAGCACGTAGACACCTGCCGTTTCTGCTGGTCAGTGGGAGGCGAGCTGCTCGGCGGACGGCCCAGGTGAGCGTCGAGGCGTGCGGTCACGTGTTATGGCGTGCCTTGGCGTGTTTGTGGAGTGTCTTGGCATGTGACCCGGGGCAGCCCGGGCCTGTGTGTGCGTTTGGTAAACAGCAGATGACCGGCTTGGTTCAGCACACTTCACGCCCCTCCTCCACGTGACACAGTGAATATGGAGCGGGGGTGTTGGTTTCTCAGCATCCTTTAGTTTAGACCAAGACATTTTCCTGTAGTGATCAAGTCGATTTATTTTCATCTTAATGACAGATTTTACATTCTCACCAAGTGAGGCTCAGAGTGATGGGTAACATGTCACTTCACAATAAGGGTACATTCATTAAGGGTTAGTTAATGTTATTAACCACTAACTAGCATTAACTAGACTGCTTAACGCTTAGTTAATGCTTGATAAGCATTAACTTAGCTTGATAAGCATGAACTCATCCTTAATTAACAGCCTTGACCGTAAGCTTGCTCTAACCTGAACCTCAGTGACTTCATGCCTCAACTCAACACAAGCATTAAGTAGGCTAACTGTTCATTCAGGTACCCTTAAGGGACCCTTATTGTCCAGTGTTACCAAATGTTGTCTGTAACCTGAAGGGAAGGAGGAGGAAATTCAATTTAGAAGTATTTCAATTGAATCAATTCAATAAATAATACATTTAGAAGTACTAGTCTAAATATCACAACAGCGAGCATGTCCAGCATCATGTATAATAGTCTATATTGCAGCCGTATTGTTGTGCTGAGCCAGGGCCTGGTCCTCCACCTTGCTGTCTGCATGCCTGTTAGATAACGCCGTTCATCTCTTGGACCAAAAAGGAAACACTGTCCGCCTGCATCCCGACTCGTCCTGCCGCCACTTCAGTCTCCCCCTTGTGGCGTCAGACGCCGTTACATATCAGACAGGATGAACGCCCCCCCCCCCACACACACACACACACACACACACACACCTTCCCGCCCCTCCCTCTGTCTCGGCCAATGGGAAGCCACAGCCCCCGTCACACGGAGAGAGAGCCGCCCGGCAGGAAACACACACCAGCAGCCTCCATCACACTGTAGCCTCCATCACACTGTAGTCTCCCACACAATTAAGTCGCAACACACCCAGGTAGTGCAGCATCAGCATGAACGTAGTGCGCCTCCTGCTGGTCTAACCCCCCATATCACGGGCCGACTCCGGCCAGGCCTTCGAGTGTCTGCTGCAGCTGTACGAGGCCCGGGCCGACTACGAGGAGTTCTGCGTCCCCCTGTGCATGCTGCCCGCCACCATCAGTAACAATGTGCCCGGCACCGAGTACAGCCTGGGCGCAGACACCTCCCTCAACACCATCGTGGAGGTAAGAGAGAAGACACTACGTTTACATGGACACAATATTCCACTATTATCACTCACTCAACACCATCGTGGAGGTAAGAGAGAAGACACTACGTTTACATGGACACAATATTCCACTATTATTCGGAAAATGACAATATTCTGAATTCCGTAGGGGTCATGTAAACAAGCTGCATTTTCCGAGTTTGGCCTTTTTCCGAATTTAGCATTTTTCCCATTAAGACGTGGGATATTCCAGTATTATTCTGGTTTTAGGAGGATTCTTGGATCATGGATACAGCACATTTGGAATATCTCAGTCAGGGTTTTTACCACAGTTTGCGACGCATCTTGCCTGTTTGCGGTCAGCTGATGTGTGCTAGAAGCGCTAGAAGAGGTGATATAATCATATAATCCATCATCTCTGTCATGCGAAAAGAAAAGCCCACATTTCTGATCGGGAGGAGATGAGAAACACGGAAGTTCCAAATGCTTGCAAGGTAAAAAAGAAAAAGAAATGGTCCATTGGCATCAATGGAGACGACACAACTCTGGCCTAACAACGTAGCCTACTTCTAATATGAAAAACTTGCATATCAGGTTTTTGGATATGCGCAAATATCGCAACGCCAATCTTTTCAGCAGCAAGCTCCTGAAATGGACCAGATGATGCTGGTAAGAATAGTCAGTGCTGCTCTGTTTGTTCTGAACAGAACAACTCTGCTGATTCTACCTGCATCTCTCCCATCAGTCCCATCAACTGGCTTTGATGGGACCATGATGAGCGTTTTGAATGAGCATCTGTTGTAACAGATTTGGAAGATAAGTGACGGTTCAGTGATCCTCAAACATTTTCATTTCAAGGACCATCATTTAGTCGGTTTGATGAGATTTGGTCTTTCTTTAGACTCTGTTCTCAGTCTCTATCCACATCGCTCAACTAGATTGGTGGGCGGCGCTCTGCAATTGTCTGGGAGCCCAGACTAGTCTCTCTATAACCCAAATGTGAGGATATTTTGTTATTATATGATTTTGTCCAGAATTCCATGATTGTAGGCAGAGAGATAACAGTGGAATTGGGATCAATACAATGTTCTAAATGATCTGCGTTAACTTCTTGTAAATGATATAATGGTAAAGTTTGATACCTGGAATTCCCTCAAGGACGCCTGGTGGTCCCCAGGTTGAGCACCGCTGACCTACAGTTTGAGTAGATGAGATGTGTGAGGATTTACTGAAAGCTCCGTGGAAAATAAATATGATCAGTGTTAGGAAGGGACATCGTCAATCATTTCCCCCTCTTGAAAACGGGATACAACAACACGCGATCCAATCGACAAAACTGTGATGCACACATTACACTCTTGCATGCTGGTGACTGTAGTTCTATTGCATCAATGATGCTGCATGCTGGTGACTGTAGTTCTAATTGCATCATGTATTCATGGTTTTCTGGTTTGGTGTCGTGGAAGCAGCTGTGTGTGAAACCCTCTCTGGTGAACTGTGATGCTGTTTGTGTGTGAAGACGTAACATTATGACTTGTGTAACCAGACCTGGATGAAATAGTTCTGGTACAGGATGGGCGCGGTCTGCCACCTACAACGACACAATGAAAGCCAGAAGGTTCCCACAATCACACAGAAGTGGCATTGGAGAAGATGTGAGAATTGCTGACAATTTGCCTGAGACGATCTGTGCTGAACCGATCTGCTAAACCCCGCCCACTTGGTATACCAAGTCAAAACCAGTGGGCAAGCTCTGCCCCTTTACCACGAGGACGTAACCCCGAAGTAACCCCGAAAGCTGTAATTCCTCAAATAGCCACTCGAGGCAGGGCTCAGAAGTCCCCTCGTTCCCGTTCACCGGCATGTTAAAAATGCCCCACTTTTAAGCATCTTTACAGGGCCTGGGCCTTCACATGGTTCTGGTCTATATAGCTAATTTCACCTTTTCATAACAACTGTTGTGGGTCATTTCTTATATAACTCGCCCGTTTGGACTAAAATAGACGATAGAAAAGGGGGTGATTGACAGGTCACCTGTCCAGTGATTGCGCAGCTTGCCGATCACGGACCAATAGCAGGCGGAGCTGCGGCTCTGGGAAACCCCCATCTCATGTCAGCTGCATAAGGACTCAGCCCATTCCCTCCCGCTCTGCTGACAAAAAATCAAGATGGCGACAGCCACCATTTCAACTCAAAGCAGGAGCCCAAAATCAACGGGATAGCTCTGTCCATATTTTTAGGTCAGTGGTTAAAACAAGCAGAGTTATTTTAATTCTGCTTGTTTTAACGCCCGGGTGCAGGTCGTCTAAAAGGGCCTTTCTGTGTGGAGTTTGCATGTTCTCCCCGTGCCTCCCGGGGGTTTCCTTCATATAGGAACCCCCTTCACCAAAACATGCAATATCCTGGTTGCTGATGCGGTGCCTCCTCTGGTCGCTAAGGGCGCCTGTTCGGAGGGAGGGGAACTCGTTGGAATAGCGTGATCCTCCCACGTGCTATGTCCTACCGGTGAAGCTTCCCCTGTCAGGTGAAAAGAAGCGGCTGGCTAACTGCCCATGTCTCGGAGGAAGCATGGAGCCAGTTTCGGCTCTAATGGGGATAAAAATGGGATAAAAAATCGGGGGGGAAAAACAAAAAAACAAGCAGAATTATTTGACCCAGGTCGGCTTGAGGCATGGACTGTAACAGATAATGATGGCAACATTTTTAAATGCATGTACTCAGTATTTTGTTATGTAGTTTAGGGCTGCAACTAATGCTTATTTTCATTATCAATTAATCTGTCAATTATTTTCTCGACTAATTCATTAGTCGTTTGGTCTATAAAGTGTCACAAAATGGTGAAATGTTGCTCACTTTTACCCCAAAGCCCAAGATGACATCCTCAAATGTCGTCTTTTGTCCAGACCAACAGTCCACAACTCAAAGATAATCAGTTACTGTCATAGAAGACTAAAGAAACTAGAATTTTTTTAAGAAGCTGGAACAAGATTTTTTTTTTTTTTTTTTTTTAAATGTGTATAAACAATTAATGGATTATAAAAAAAAATAGTTGTCAATTAATTTGATGTTGATTGGCTAATCGTTGCAGCTCTACTTTGTTTTGTTTTCTAACAAATCTGCCATTTTGCTAGTTTAATGACAGTATGGATGTGTGTGTATGTGTGCAATTGTGTTTTTATCCTGTATGTGTATCCTGTATGGCAACCCCTGGTATATCTGTGTGTGTGTGTGTGTGTGTGTGTGTGTGTGTGTGTGTGTGTGTGTGTGTGTGTGTGTGTGTGTGTGTGTGTGTGTGTGTATGTCTGTGTGTGTGTGTGTGTGTGTGTGTGTGTGTGTGTGTGTGTGTGTGTGTGTGTGTATGTGTGTGTGTGTGTATGTGTGTGTGTGTGTGTGTGTGTGTGTGTGTGTGTGTGTGTGTCTGTGTGTGTGTGTGTGTATGTCTATGTGTATGTGTATGTCTATGTGTGTGTGTGTGTGTGTATGTCTATGTGTGTGTGTGTGTGTGTGTGTGTGTGTATGTCTATGTGTGTGTGTGTGTGTGTGTGTGTGTGTGTGTGTGTGTGTGTGTGTGTGTGCTTCAGACATGTGACCGTATCAAGCAGTCAGCCAGTGGTACCAAGCGGCGCGTGTTCATCATAGAGACGATGGGGGGCTACTGCGGCTACCTGGCCAGCGTGGGGGGGCTGGCGGCCGGAGCCGACGCCGTCTACATCCACGAAGAGCCGTTTGACATCCGCGAACTGCAGGTCAGAGGTCACACAAAGAACCATTTCAACATCTCTCATTTATGGACAGTTCCAGTGGGACTTGTTCACTCTGTGCCGTTATCCAAAGTTTTGCCATACCTTCGAATCGTAACGTAAGTTACAAAGTGCTTTACAGGAGTAAAACAGACAATAAAAATGGAATGACAATAAAAAGAACAAGAAGTTAGAAGTACTCAGCACAAAAAAAACTGGACAAAGGAGAGGCCACAATATCACAGTTATATTTGTGTGTGTGTGTGTGTGTATATATATATATATATATATATCAGAGTCCTGCGCGGGTCTGATTTTCAAGACCCGGTTCCGCCCGGCCCCGCGACGTGCAGTACCGACCCCGCTCCACGAA
>NC_139635.1:18353882-18359424 GCF_964638095.1 Poromitra crassiceps
TGTGTGTGTGTGTGTGTGTGTGTGTGTGTGTGTGTGTGTGTGTGTGTGTGTGTGTGTGTGTGAGTGTGTGTGTGTGTGTGTGTGTGTGTGTGTGTGTGTGTGTGTGTGTGTGTGTGTGTGAGTGTGTGTGTGTGTGTGTGTGCTCTGCGTCAGTATAGTATATGTAAAAGGAAAAGAGTCCTTAATACAAGGACAGATTCACAGTGGGACGAAAGCAGAACAGTGATGACGACTTCCTGCATGTCCTGCTGAGCCCGCCTGTCGCTCGTGTCACATAGAACCATTACTTATTGACCTTTCCCCATTATTACACGCTCATAAAGACAATTGTCATTAAAAACACGGAATTATTTTTGGCGTTGACAATAAAAGATCAATACTACTTTAAGTCAACTAAAAAGTGAAGGTACTTATCGAAGCTGAAATCTAAAATCTCATATCTGAAACCTCAACTGTGAGCTCCTGCACTCTGGGGTACCCTGTGACCTCCTGCACTCTGGGGTACCCTGTGAGCTCCTGCACTCTGGGGTACCCTGTGACCTCCTGCACTCTGGGGTACCCTGTGACCTCCTGCACTCTGGGGTACCCTGTGAGCTCCTGCACTCTGGGGTACCCTGTGAGCTCATGCACTCTGGGGTACCCTGTGAGCTCATGCACTCTGGGGTACCCTGTGAGCTCCTGCACTCTGGGGTACCCTGTGAGCTCCTGCACTCTGGGGTACCCTGTGAGCTCCTGCACTCTGGGGTACCCTGTGAGCTCCTGCACTCTGGGGTACCCTGTGACCTCCTGCACTCTGGGGTACCCTGTGAGCTCCTGCACTCTGGGGTACCCTGTGAGCTCCTGCACTCTGGGGTACCCTGCGAGCTCCTGCACTCTGGGGTACCCTGTGAGCTCCTGCACTCTGGGGTACCCTGTGAGCTCCTGCACTCTGGGGTACCCTGTGACCTCCTGCACTCTGGGGTACCCTGTAAGCTCCTGCACTCTGGGGTACCCTGTGAGCTCCTGCACTCTGGGGTACCCTGTGAGCTCCTGCACTCTGGGGTACCCTGTGAGCTCATGCACTCTGGGGTACCCTGTGAGCTCCTGCACTCTGGGGTACCCTGAGTACCTCTGGCCAATTATGCTTTTAAAGGCTGTTTCTGCTTTCCAGCCTTTTCGCCTGGTCTGTAGTCAGGGAACCGAGCCAGGTGGGGACTGGTCTGTAGTCAGGGAACTGAGCCAGATGGGGGCTGGTCTGTAGTCAGGGAACTGAGCCAGATGGGGACTGGTCTGTAGTCAGGGAACTGGGCCAGATGGGGGCTGGTCTGTAGTCAGGGAACTGAGCCAGATGGGGGCTGGTCTGTAGTCAGGGAACTGAGCCAGATGGGGACTGGTCTGTAGTCAGGGAACTGGGCCAGATGGGGGCTGGTCTGTAGTCAGGGAACTGGGCCAGATGGGGGCTGGTCTGTAGTCAGGGAACTGGGCCAGATGGGGGCTGGTCTGTAGTCAGGGAACTGAGCCAGATGGGGGCTGGTCTGTAGTCAGGGAACTGGGCCAGATGGGGGCTGGTCTGTAGTCAGGGAACTGGGCCAGATGGGGGCTGGTCTGTAGTCAGGGAACTGGGCCAGATGGGGACTGCATATTCCATCACTGGGCACACGTAGCCTGTGGAGATGGAAACAAGTTCTGGGTCTGGGGACACCAACATTTCTTCAGGTGACGCAGAGCCAACAGCTTCCTGTTGGCTGAGGTCAACATGTGGTCCGCCTCACTGTCCCATTGCAAGTGACTCTGGACGGTGACCCCCAGGACTTGAGAGGTCCCGTTTGATGCTATTTTGTAGCCGTTTAAAACATGTCTCATGGGTCTTTAAAACAACGTTAGGATTCTGTTTGAACATTATTATAATCATCTGTGGGACTTCTTTATCTTTTATTTCTTTATTTAACCTTTGTTTAGACAGGCAAGTCAGTAAGAACAAATTCTTATTTACACAGACGGCCTGTGGGCTCTGTCTGTCTATCGGCTCTGTCTGCCCCCTTTGTTAACTATGCATTGTTTTGAAGGGGCGGGGACCTCTGATAAGATGATCTGGTTAGATAGACCCATCTTTGATGCAGTTGACAATAAGGTTTGGGCTTCTGTATGGGCCGACGCTGTAAGCGGGCAAATGTAATGAGTGTGACTTTGTGAATGTCACAACATTACCAAAGTCAAAAATGGCTCGTTTCGAGACATCTTTTCCTTACATGGGTGGTGTGGATTTATCAGGGGACCATGTGTGATTTATGTCTTTATCAGGGGACCGTGTGTGTGTGTGTGTGTGTGTGTGTGTGTGTGTGTGTGTGTGTGTGTGTGTGTGTGTGTGTCTCTGTGTGTGTGTGTGTGTGTGTGTGTGTGTGTGTGTGTGTGTTGTGTCTGTGTGTGATGATGTGGTTACAGGAATGAGAGCTGCAATGAGAACTTCACCACAGACTTCATCTACCAGCTGTACTCTGAGGAGGGGCGGGGCGTGTTTGACTGCAGGAAGAATGTCTTGGGTCATATGCAGCAGGTCGGACACACACGCCCCCACACACACACACACACACACACACACACACGCACGCACGCACACAGACACACAGACACACACACACACGCACGCACGCACGCGCGCGCACGCACACACACACACACACACACACACAGACACACACACACACACACACACGCGCACACACACACACACAGACACACACACACACAGACACACACACACAGACACACACACACACACACACACACACACACACACACACACACACACACACACACACACACACACACACACACACACACATGCCCACACACGCCCACACACATGTTTGTACAGCTATCTTAATAAGGACAAGCGTTCCTACTGGTCCCTGAAATCCTTGCAAGTTTGTGAATTTGACAGGAAAAAAATGCTCGAAGGCCTTGATTTCTTTTCTAAATGGCCATGGGACATTGAAAGTGCTTGAATTTATATATTTTGTGCAAGAATAGAAATTGAAGTTATTTTGATATTTTTGAACTTAAAGGAACACTCCGCCCATTTTCAACCAGCTTTGTATCATTAGAACATCAGTAGTATATCAGAAAACTGTAAACGGTTTTGAAGTCTGTCATTTAATTTGACAGTTATTGAGTGTTAAAGTGTGGACCAGTGACATCACTGGTCCACACTAACTCAAATGAATAACTCATTAACTCAAATCAACTCTCAATAACTGTCAAACTATTCATCATTCATCTAGTTTGACAGTTATTGAGAGTTGATTTGAGTTAATGAGTTAATAACTTGAGTTAGTGTGGGTCCACACTTTAACACTCAATAACTGTCAAATTAAATGACAGACTTCAAAACAGTTTACAGTTTTCTGATATACTGCTGATGTTCTAATGATACGAAGCTGGTTGAAAATGGGCAGAGTGTTCCTTTAATTAGTACATTAGGCTACGTTCCGCTGTCTGTGCGCACGGCCTGCCTCAAGAAAGGCCAACGCTCACAAGTAGAAAGATGCAGGTTAAGATGCAGGTTAAGATGCAGGTTAAGATGCAGGTTAAACAGGTTAAACAGGTTAAACAGGTTAAACAGGTTAAACAGCCGTGTCTCAAACTATGCCGTGATGGGTCCTTGAATTTCAGCGAATTGGGCCTAGAAAGTCCTTGAAAAGTCCTTTGATGTTTTAGAAGGTGTGGGAACCCTGGGTCATTCATTGACGTAATACATTCCCTAGCCCAGCCATCCTCAAAGTCCGGACTCAAAGTCCGATCCGCATCTGGACCCAGACGCTGTCCTATCCGGACCGAGCCCTATAACCTACAAATCATTGAGAATTGTTACATTTTCACGGAGCTTTTCTATTTTAACCGGCACATGCTTTTCTAGCCTTTACGGGACTACTGGTTTATCTGCCAGGAAGCTCACAGACCAATGCATGCGCTGTAAATCATCACACGTGATGCTACTCAGCCAATCAAATATCCGATTTGATTCTGCCTGTTGCTTCCCAGTGCTGCAGGCGAGAGCGTGTCAGTCTGAGACACGGACGGAGGAGAGGCGAGAGACTCGGAGAAAGGCGAGAGACAGAAGTCATTTCACATGGCGTGCTCAAAAGAAACAAGTAGACCGCAACAACAAAGATTTAGTTTTAATCCGGAGCAGGCAGACTCTTAGATGTTCATTCATTGTTCTCACAAGCAGTTCAAAACCAGTATGTCTCATGTGAAGTGCGATGCGATCCTGACCTGTCTATGAAAGCGCCACACGAGCAAACACACTCAGATCCAGACTGAGGGCACACTCACACATTCACTGCCCAACGGCATGTGACGTTTGTATTGCGACAGACATACAGACAGATGGATAGAGACAGACACTGAGACAGACAGACAGATAGATAGAGACACTGAGACAGACAGACAGACAGACAGACAGACAGACAGACAGACAGACAGACAGACAGACAGACAGACAGATACATAGAGACAGACAGACAGACAGATAGATAGATAGATAGACAGATAGATACATAGAGACAGACGGACACTGAGACAGCCAGACAGCCAGACAGACAGACAGATAGATACATACATAGAGACAGTTTGCGGTCTTAAAGGGATACGCACACAAATGAGGGATATACATAGACACAAATGCTGCATCAGGTATCAAGGTTTTTATTATTTAAGTTAATCAATTAAGTTTAAGTTTAAGTTTAAGTTTAAGTTATCAATGGGTTAAGAGAAAAGGCGGAGTGTTCAAATGTGAAATGGAGTTAACAAAGGGAAGAACAGTTTTCTTTCTAAAATTAAAGCACTTTTAAGATGCAAATCTTTCCAAAGCACTCTGTTGTATGTTATTTTTAAATGCGGCCATTATTTTACTTGAGATGAGAAAAGAACATGTATGTACTTATTATTAGTGTAGGCTAGTTATTTATAAATAATCCAGTTAAATATGAAAACTGTAAATAAACATTGTTGATGTTTATTTTGATTTAACAGTCAGTCGTTGACTACATACAGACATTGTACCATTAGGCTGGGTTCACACCGGCGACCCAAGCCTTGCCTTTACCCACGCTTTTAAATAGGCGTCCGTTTTAGTCAACGAGGCTGTGTACATCGGCCGCCTGAGCGTGAACCCTGCATGTACCCACGCCTTGTCTGTGCCTTGCCGATTTTATCGTTTAGGCGTGAGTTCTATTTTCAAGCCGACAAGGCGCGTGCAGGCAGGCTTCTTCTGTCAAGCCATGAAAGAAAAATGCGACAATATCCGTGGGAAATGGCAAAGTCAACTGAATTTCAAAATAAAATGGAGTTACAACAGTGTTGAGCAGAGAGAGAGAGAGAGAGAGATTGACGGGTGGCTATCACGTGGGGCTTTCTCCCTGTCTGCAAACACATCTTCATGAGAGAGAATAGCCACCGAAGAAGCAAGATGGACAATGTTGTTGTGCCAGCACATATTCTTGCAAGATCACCTCTCTAAAATGTCTGACTATAGTCAGACCTGGTTATACATATCCAGCAT